>NC_072735.1:176228333-176547436 GCF_026930045.1 Uloborus diversus | reverse complement strand
TAAAATAAGAGAACGTATCAACAGCCAAATGTACTTTAAGCTCCTAAAATTTCAGGCTTCCAGTGTAATGAAGTTTTCATCAATATTAACCGAAACGTGGCAATTCGTCTCACAAAGCTGATCCGCCATTTTGGAGACCTATTTTTTGGAGATCCTAGATCGTCCGGATTCGGATCTCAGAAGCTGAAAGTTTAAATAGTATGTTAGCTCCAAAGGCATCTCTACACTTCTTTAACATTTCATCCAATGCGGAGACGATCTGGAAGTCAAGTTAGTTGACATGGAATAATTCTAATATAGCATTACATACACAATTCACCTGCAATTGTTTTAACAGGTGAATTACAGCTCAAAAGCAACAGCATTTAATATCAAAAAATATGTGTCAGAAAAAAAAAACATTTGTTAGGCAATTGCGAAAGATGCAGGCGACTTGTGCAAAATGTAATTTTAAAGTCATTCCATATCAACTGAATTGATTTTTTCAAATTGTTCCCTCCCGATTGACTCCAAATGGGATGGAATTTTATAGAGGTACTCTGAACGCGGGCTACTTTGGCCCACATTTTGGAACTTTTCTCATCTTTTCTCAATAGTTTTGTAATATTCATATCTCCAAGATTTAGGAAAACCTCTTTTACACATCTAGAGTTTTCTTTAATTTTTGAGTACTGATCACTTTGTTTCAAAGGATTATTACCCTTTTTAATTGTTTTTCATTTTGTCCACTGTTACTTTTACTTTTGGATTAATTAGGCCTAAAGTGGTTTTCCCTTTTTAAAACCATTGGCGGACTAACTAGAGTCAAAGAAAGAAGTGTGCTCGTAGGAAAAATATGTATTTGAAAGAAAGACATGGATATATATATAAACTTCTTGTAAAATATGTATATATATATATATATATATATATATATAATTTTACAAGAAGTTAGATTCACACATAGTTGTTTTAAGAAAAAATATTTTCTTTTTAATGTGTGTGCAAACCTAGTTATTTTCTCAGAAATTACCGACGGAGAACAGTCATCTTTCAATCCGTTTTGGAGGTTGAATAATTTTACTAAGATGGCCGCCATTCGTAAAAGAAAACATCTTAAATGTTCGGTCACTTCCAAAACTTTTTGGTGCGCTCCATGCTCTCAACATGGTCAATGATCTCCTTCTCCCGCGTTTAACTTTTCTTTTCCAAATCTTTCTGACGGATATTTTTAAGTGTTTATGCTGGGCTGTACCTATACTGGGGTCGGTCGTAATTTTAGATTAGGAGATATGTTATTGTGAAATTTTAAAATACAAACCTTAACAGAAATAAGAACAACCATTCTGCAACATAAAATATTGTATAGTGTTCATAAATAGGTACTTAAAAAATTCTTAGCTGATATAGAACTGCTTCTACGTGTAAAAGTCTGAAAGGGTATAAAACACACGTGTTAGCACAAGGAGCACATAACCAAAAATCTTGATTCTTGTTGAGTGATATAAAACTGCTTGCTACACATTTCTGAGTCCTTGATCCTGCTCTCTAACGGATTCTGTCAAAATATGCTTAAAAATTGCTTCCTGAAGATTTACAGAGGACGTTGTATCTTTTTCTCAGTTTGGGCCAAAGAAGGACAATAGGACCAAAGTAGCGCGCGATTACGGTGTAGCATTTGAAATTAACCTATGCAAAGTTTCAGCTTCCGAGATGCAAATCCTGAGGATCTTGAAAATAGAGTGCCTGATCAATGTTTTGTTTAAGTTTGCAGAAAATTTCATCACACTGGAAGACTGATATTTCGGAAATTATACTTCGGCTGATGATACAAACATTCAAGTATTTTTCTGAGATTGAGCTCAATACATTTTGTGTCGCACGCATGCAAACTCATGGAAAAGCGCACTTTAAATACTGAAATAATCATTTTCCAGACCGTTAAATTAAGAAAGCTGATTGGATCATATGTTTCTACCGTTTAGAGTAATTGATTAAAAACTTAGAATATTTTTTATTCCATATTCTCAACTTTGTTGTTGTTGTATTTTCCATGATGTGCAAAGAAAACACTAGATTACTCCAAAGCTGTCGAGCTCGGCGACCTCCACAGCCTTTTCCGAAAAAATCATATCATTTGGGTCATCCAGGCCGATCTTGAGAAGCCTGGCCTGAATTGCTGGGAAGCCGAAGAGATGTTGAGGAGACATTTGAGTCAGGGCAGTGAATTGAGTAACTTCTTACTTCGTCACTTGATAGTTTCACACCTTTACATGTTTTCTTCGAAGTCTGGTTATTATCGATGCTATTGTGCGATTACAGTTTAGGGCTGAAACAGAATTGCACTATCCATGGAAGATGGGTTGCCAGAGCCTCGAGAGGAGGCCTCACGGGAGGTATCAACTTTGACATTCTGTAATTAAAAACGTTGATTAAATGCCATGGGTTTCTATCCTAGATTTAAAATTTTACCACATGGACTATAAATACAGCTGTGAAACAGAGTTATTGATTCGTCGCGCACAGATTCGTTGAACTTGAAACTTGACCTTTTATATAAAACCATCCATTTCGAGTGTTTAACTGTCAAAGCCAAGGTTACTATGTTGAGTAAATAATCATATGCGTATTTTCGAGGTTCACTCGCGACTTTTAGTAGATATATTTTGTACAAACAAGGTTAAAACAAATGACAATAGCTTATGTTAACATGCGCTTAGTATCATAGTATCCACATGTATTAAAAAAATGGCATGGGTCAATCATTCCTTTTGAAGTAAAACTGTCGTACTATTTAGCATCATGTATTCATGACCTTAAACTTTGACTCCCCCCCCCCCTCAACTAGTCAGACTTTAGAGAAGAGAAACTTCACCGTTTCTTATATTATTAGTAATCTATTCTGAAAGCTTCAGGTAAATTGAAGGTGTCAACAATAAACCCCCCATTCACTTTGGCCAGCTTTAAAAAATTATTCTTATGGAGTGGAGGGAGAAGGACAGGAGGAAGATGCATCACCAGAAATATAAATCAACACTTTAATATTATATTATAAGCATAACTGTGTTCATTTGTAATCAAAATTTTATCTACATGTGAGTTGGAATTGTACAAGAAGGTTCCTTTCTTTGCATTGAAACTTTTGTGGTTAGAAAAAACACACACACACACACACACATTTACAGAATTCACTTAGTGGCGTCACTTAGTTGCCAAGACAGAAAAAAAAAGCCTCGAAAAGACACACGATCGAAATGAAACTTTAATCCTTCCGTTCTTCTACATTCTGAACTTCCACTTCACCTAAACATTTTCTCACACGCCACGCTTCTTTTTTTTTTTTTTTTTTTTTTGCTCTTGACTTAGTCATATTCACAACAAAATTGTACTTTTTAATGAGGAAAATAAATGATAAGCAACGAGAAAACTTATTTCAAGACTGAAATTAAGCAATGTGCAGATTACACTTGATTTCACTGGCGACTTGTTTTGAATTAAAGAAATCTTCAGAATCTGCAATTTGTTTTTAAAGTTTAAACTGTCCAAACGACGCAAACATATCCTTGCTTGTGTTCAGCTATGAGATTATTTTTAAATTTATTACAAAACCAACTTTATAATTACAATTATTTATCTTTGTTTTTTGATAACAATTAAAAGGAGAATTCTTTGAACTCTCTAATTACTATAATTTTTCATTGTTTTTGGCAACAATTAAAAAAAAGGTTATATATCGATCAGAATTTAAGAGCAATCGCATAAAAAGCTTCAGTCAAAAAAAGAGAAAAGAATTAAAAAAAGAGAAGAATTGAAGACAAAAGGACTTGAGATAGGGCGGGGGGGGGGAGTCATTGAGTCATGTGGATTCAGGGGGGTCATCTTGCAAAGAAATCGACAATAAGCAATTTTATTTATTTATTTTTGTCTCGTAGTGTTATTTTTATTATTAAAGGCCAAATGAATTCTGTAAATGTGTTTTCTTTACCGACAGAGTTCAAATGCAAGGAAAGTAACCCTCCACTACTTGTCTATTATACAGATATAAAAGTACGTTCTTTACATGCAGATGAAAAGGAAGGAAACTTGTCGTCACACCACAAAGAATTCGGTACACATTTACTAAAATCTGTGAGTCAGTACAGTGAAAAGTTTGTCCTCGTTTATGTATGAAGGGAATCATGCATTGAGAAAACAGCGCTTATTACGAAAAGGTAGGTGTTCGTTTTCTATTTAGCTGAAATCTTTTACTTTTTTTTTTTTTTTTTTTAAATTTAGTAGTACATGTCAAGTTTAATTACACTACGCAGCAAAATGTAAAATTTACGTTCGAAAAATTTGACATTTAAATGTTTCCCAAATGCATCCGTTAATATATCTGCCCACCTTGTCTAGAGGTCATAAACTGCAGTCTACTTCAAAGAACTACACATACAGAAACGGAAAAGTTAATGGCTGGCCGCAACCACTTCGCAGCCAGGTGTAAAGAGGTACTTTTTGCGTTCAAAAAGTATTCATCATTTATGCATCAAATTAAATAGATTTTTTCCAGGACGTGATAAACTAAGGTTCCCTACGTAAAAGTACATGAAAATAGGAGTTGCCAGCTGTTTAAGAATATCTTAAATGATAGTCAGTGTGTTACATCATTCGTCCGACAGGGGTGACGATAGCCAGCAGTACGTATGGGCGTATCAAGAGGGGAGCAAGGGAGAGCAGCTGCCTCTCCCCTCCAAAATAAATATATAGAATAAAAATTTAAAAAAAAAAAAAAAAAAACCTTGACGGTTCTTTCAATTTCTAAATTTATCGGTAAGTTTAGCTGTAGTAACTTTGTCACTGAGTTTAATATATATACTTCTTCTTTGGGAGCTGAATGAAAAGGGAAAGATTTTGGTCTGTAGTTGGGTTAATTTCGTTATCATTTCAGAATTAAATTGCTTATAAAATTTTGGAGAAACGGGGTGGGGACCAGTCCTCTAAGTGCCCAAATGATGGGGGCCCCGACTTTTACTTTTTAGGTGGGCGGAAACTCTCAATGTGCCGAATGGAACTCCAATGTTTGCCGAATGATGCTATTTTTGCCAAATCTTCAAATAAAATATGCCGAATAAGGAACATTTTGGGAGGTCACAGTGACCTCCCACCGGGGCTCCCCTGGGCTTGTTCCCCTCCCCTCCATTGTTAAACTGGAGGCTGTACGAGTTTTTAAAACCAGAGTCACAGTGACCTCCCACCGGGGCTCCCCTGGGCTTGTTCCCCTCCCCTCCATTGTTAAACTGGAGGCTGTACGAGTTTTTAAAACCCATTGCGCTTGCATCAATTGTTATAGTTTTACCAACTAATGGTGCAAACAGTACTAGAAAAGATCTTTAAATGCTCCAAACGAAATAAAATCAATAAATTTTTTCACTGATAGATTTAAAACCTCATAAAAATATAACATGTATTCCTCAATAAAAGGTACCATATCTTTCATCTGTAAAATTAGAATAAACGAATAATATTTGTGGAAAATAATGACCTCAGTTATTTATTAGACAGACAAGATTTATGTTATACAGATACTGTTTTCGAAAAAATTAATTCATTTTCTTACTATACAGTTCATATTAACTTTATATTCAGTAAGCATAACAGCATATTTGATACATACAAATTAAAAGGAATGTTCGAACAATTATCAGTTATTACATTTTTCTATATTCTGTTCAAATTATGATTCATCGTCACTCACACTTTCATCACAGCCATCACTTTCAACATCAGAAACTTATGACCACAGAGAGCCAAGGCGGGCCCCTAGTCGGTTTCGTTACCGCGGGCCCGCGCTCTCCTCCCTCCCCCCCCCCCAAAAAAAAATGAGGAAAGAAAACAAGACGAAAAAGGGAAAAAAAAGTCAAACCTACGTACAAGAAAACAATAAACTCGATTTTAAGTGCTGCTACAATAAAAACCAAAAGAGTAAATTGTTACAGTCATAATTTTAATTCAGAAATACCGCTTGCTAATTAATTCAAAAAGAGAAAAAATGAGACAATTCACACATAAAAACTAAATTGTCGTGCATTCAACCATGCAACATATTCAACTTATTTCAAATTAACTGTAATTGCGTTTTGATTTGCGAAATTATTTAAAACTTCCTCGAAGCTCAAGTTTCCTGAAAGCTTGATCTTCAGTGCGAAAACTCAGAAACTAGTTGCCTGTTGCAATACTTTTGGAGTGCTATTTGACAATCAATCTCAAAATAAGAGTTTGATGAATAGGTAGTATTTTATCAATAATAAATCTTCGTTTAGCGTGTATAAAATGAAAAAAAAAATGAGTTTTAAAATAAAATACCGTTTTAGAAAGCTATATCTAACACCTGAATGCAATCCTTTGAAGATACTTTGATCTTGCTTTTATTAACGATCAAGAATATGAAAAGTTCTTTTTAAAAGTAGTGCAAATTATTTTAGAGTGATGAGCATGAATGCATTGAGACGGGCCCTTAATAGTGTAAGCATGCTCCTGACGTCAGTAAATACTATTCGCAAACCACGATTCAACACGCTCTTTAGATTTCTTATGATCGTTGTTTTTTGTCAAGAGGTGGGAGGGGGGAGGGATTCTATTGTACATATTTGTGAAAAAGGGTGCATGCACGGAACGATCGACGTTTATTTCACCATACTTTCACCTACCTTGTCATTAGTGAGAACAGAATATTTGTTCATTTGCTAACAATTTTATTCAATAAGCTTTCGCTCATTCGTTTTTTTTTTTTTTTTTTCGTTTGTTTTTCCTAGTTTTTCTTCCATTCCAGTTTTCTGTCTTTTTTCTCACTTTCTTTCTCTTCCCCCCCCCCCCCTTTTTTTTTTCATCGCTGTCTACCCCTCCCCAAGGTCTTGTTTCCGAATAGGCTGACATGACCAGCCGTCGGGCCAGCAGAAACTTTAGAATCATCTCCATTATCAATACGATTGATGCAGTGGCGTACTTAAGGATCGGCATGAGTGGCTCCCGCCAGGGGCGTAACAGCAAGAGGGGCGGAACTTTGCCAATAATCATATAAAAGAATTTATGATATTTAACTAAAATGCTTCAGTGATAAAATTAGTGAAAAAGTGTTTTACATGTATAAATCTAACCCTTGGTCAGCTTAATGCATCTGCCCAGCAGTGACGTATCCGGCAGAGGTAAGGCACTGCTTTCCACCCCGGATGATCTCTCTTCTTTTTAGAAGAGGGAAGCATTTTAACTCTCGATGGGAAAATAAATACTTTGAAACATTTCTCAAATAAGATAAATAAGTACAGTATATTAGCTGGAAAAATATTAAAATGAAGAAGATTCCTTTCCAAACATTGCCAAAGCTTGTTTATAAAACTGCTATTTCAAAGCGACAACTTCAAAAAAATTCCAAGCGAGATCCCCCCCCCCCCTCCTCCCTTTTTGCGAGCAACATCAAAAGTCTTAAACTTTGCCTTCAATTTTGTTATTAAAACAACAATTTTGAAAATTTTCCGGGGAAGAAGCCTCCAAACTCCCTGTTTTTGAGCGAATATATTTAGGTTGCTAATTACTTAAATCTTGATCTAGTAATTATTCCCTTTTTCCCTCCAAAACCACAAGCTGAATTCACTCTCTATCACTCTGTACTTATATATGTGTTAGGAAAAAAAAATAAAGGACATCCAACACTCCTTACACACAGACTAGTTTTTCTCGCGATGACAATAATTAATTACTTTTTATACTTGTTTTTGTTTTCTAACTGTAATAGAATGTAGCGTTTTAATTTTTACTGCACATGTTTTTTAAAGTTTTTTTACTTAAAGTGTAAATTATGTTTATTAGATAAACATTCTCTTGGTTTTTTTTTTTTTTTTTTTTAAATTAAATGTAAGGTAAAACACCAGTAGCGGCCAGTGCTTCAGAAATCCACTTCAATTTTACTTCTGTACTTTGAAGAAAAAATGAACAATAATAATGTGATTTTTAACTATCCTATTGAATCCATTTTATACATCAGTTATTCGAATTTAAAGTAAGTCATGTAAATACTTCGGATGGGAGAATGCCAGATGGCCACTACTGAAATTTTAAGATTTTGTAACTTCTGGATAAAATTTGAAGTTTGAGGAAAAAAATTATAAAAATTAAAGAAATTGAAATTTTGGCATTTTTAGAAATTGGGAAGATTTAGAAAGATTTGGACTATAAAACGCTCATTGAGTTTCAAGAGGGCAATTAATATTATAAATCTACAGTTTGAAAATGTATTTAACTGTGACCACTGCTAATCCGTTTTAAATCAAGAAGTGGCCACTACTGGTGTTTTACCTCATACCCTTTTGAAAAAAGATACGTTGTTATAAATAGAACTGAAAAATGTACCATGTTTTTGGTTTAAGAACAACCAATATTAATGCATCTTAAAGCTAATGTTACTGATTTTCTTGAATAGATGTCAGTTAGGGGAGGGGAGGGGCGTTATTCATAAAGTTTGCCATGGGCGCTAGACCCCGTAGGTACGCAACTGCATTGATGATAACCTTTTATAGGACACTTTCAACTTAGGTTGGCGTTGAATCCCCTGAGAATCATGTTGGTTTGAGGAAACCACTTAGCATTCAATTCACTACAATTCGACTCAGTAGCATTTAGCCACATAGAGTTGGCAGAGCAACACTTTTTGCTTTATAGTCCAGTCAATAAAGGTAAAAAAATAGGCTGTCGCAACTAATTTAGGGAAAGCTGAATTTTTGCAGGATGCTAGCAGACCAAGTATACACTAAAAAAATACAAAGTCCCGACCCCTACCCCTCTTGCCTTTCTCCCCTCCCCCTCCGAAACAGTACAAGAGCACTCCCCCACCCCTTCCAAAACATTGCAAGAGCAGTACTCTGAATATACGCTTTTCATGCTGCAAATAAGGAGAAAGCTGTTTCTTGCAGGATGTTATTACTTAAACTACAGGATGTCCCAAAAGGTCGTTTACAAACTTAACATGCTGGTCTGTCATATCATGATGAACAAGATTTACATAGTAACATAAGTTCGAAAATACAATGCTGGCACACTACATACACACAAAGTCAGACACTAAAGGATGCACAACATGTCGCATATTTATTACACAAAGACGATGTTACGCAACATTTTAGTTTTCAAGGAAGGCTTATAGCTGTTGTTGAAATTTGCTGCCTTCAGCTGTCATACACGCGTCGCAACGACAAAGTACCGACCGTTGTAATAACGATCCATTCGGACAAGATTTCACCGATCGCTGCGTTGTCGTTGTAACGTGATTATGAGAGCTGACAGGACGGAAATTTTATCAACTACTTTAAGCTTTCCTTAAAAATTAAAATGTTGTGCAAAACTGTCTTTTTGTAATAGATATGCGACATGTTGTGCATCTGTTAGTGTCTGACTTTGTGTGCATGTAGTGCGCCAGCATTGCGTTTGGGAACACATGTTCCTATGTAAATCTTGTTCATCATGATATGACAGACCAGCATGTTAAGTTTGTAAACGACCTTTTGGGACACCCTGTATACACTAAAAAAACACAAATTCCCGACCTTCACCTCTCTTGCTCCCCCCCCCTCCCCAACCCTTCCGAAACATTGCAAGAGTGGTACTATGATTATACATTTACTGCTCAAAAATTAATGATGTCACCATGGAGTTCCATTTTCTATTTCATTCCTAACACTATTATGAGCCAGTGGTGCCCAACCCACGGCACGCGGGACATATCCGGCCCGTGAAACTGACCCGTGTGGCCTGTTGTTTTAAAATGTTACAAGTTTAAAAACTAATTTCGAGTTTAGTTAAATTAGTGTTTAATTCAGGATTCGGTGGGTTGTCAGTTGCATTAGGCAGTAGTTTATAGGAGGCCCCGACTTAAAAAGGTTATTAGGAATTAAGAGATTGTATATAATTAGTTAGACATTTAAAATAATTCATGGTAAAGTAATTAAAATCAGTGTTTATTTTATAATTCGGTGTCTAGTTTAGTTGATTTTTGTACTGGAATTATAAAATAAATTTCATTTTTAGATATGGGTAGGAAATAGTATGCAAGTGTAATCAGTTATTTTTTGGTTTTTAGTTCCTAGTTGTTTTCTGAAGGCGGTTTTTTTATTTAAAAGTAATTTATGTCCTCTAAACTCGGAAAATAACTCAAAAATCAAGAAGGAATAAAAACGCAAAGTGAGTATAAGCGTTGAAACCGATTAAAAAAATCATATTTTTGAATCTACTGCACATATTACAAGAAGGAATGCATTAAAATCAAGCAAAATACTATATCCATTTTTTTGGTTAGAAATTCCAAATGTTTAAACGTTTTGTTGCGCAACAATCACCTAAACTTCTACCCAGTTCGCACGTGTTGAAATGTTTTCGACGCCTACAAGTATTGATCTTAAACAGGTACTCTGAACTAACTCCCTCGCAACTCAAAAAAAAAAAAAAAAAAAAAAAAAACACTCTGCGTGTGAGACGAAGTGGAGAACAGGTCGGACGTATGACAAACAACAAGTGGATAATGCATCGAACATTTGGAAACATTTCGTTTTTTTTTTTTTTTTTTTTTTTTTTAATTTTTGAAAATGGAAACAGACTAACAACTTGTTCATATTTTAAAAAGTGTTGGAACTAAGAGTAGCTCAGCTTTAAAGCAACTGAGAAACTACTGAAACAAGATGATACTTAAAAAAAGGGTTCGCGATTCCTCTCGGTTTGGAATGAGCCTATTTTGCGTAATTTCTGCTTTAAAAAAAATAAATATTTATGTTTGGGACAAACCCAACCTGGCAGCATTGTGAACGTTACATAGATCTTAATTGTAGCATTACGACGCTGCCAGGTTAAGCATGCACATCTGAACATGAAAATAAGAGAAAATGAACTTTTTGAGCATTAAATATATTGTTCATTAAAAGTTATTATTAACTGTGCTAAAATTTTGTTATTCTACAGCACTTAATGGAAACTCCAGTCATCCGATATGCACAAAAGTTGCTTGCTTTATAAATACTGAATTTGTGGGAAAAGTGTTTCATGAAATTCTTTAAAATATTTTGTCAGATACTTCTTCAATGAATAAAAAAAATCGTTTAGAACTATGAACTTTATAAGTAGTCCGTAATCAAAAGCCTAATTGCATAATTATGCAAGCTCCCGTTTCAGAAGCGTCAACTCCGTTTCCACATCACCTCTGGGGTAGGAGTTCCAATGCGTTTTTGTTAAGGGGGTATCGCCAGGAGCCCTAGTCCCCCACACCAGGACGGTGGTATCTTAAATAAAAAACAAACTATTGCTTTTGTGCGTATAGAGACCGAATTTTTGTCATAGGTTTTAAAATGTCTATAGAAGAAGCTGAACGATTTCGCTTTCTGCATGCTTTTTTATTTTTACTTTTTTCATTGAATGTTCTCAATTTGATCTCCAAGTTTCTGTGGGTATTCGTATTAAATGATATTGCTTATATTATGCAATAAATATAGTGAAAAATAAAAAAGGTGTGTCTTCAAAAGTGATGTGATTGTTTCTGTTTGTGAGCTAAAATTTAAAGTAGAATCAGTATGTAATTTAAAGTTGCAATTAGAAATCAAATCAGTTTCTGTAGTTATATCAACATTATAATTTCCAGCAGCACTCAAATCATTTTCCATAGTGGTACTTGTATGTCCATCTCCAGTATCACTTAAATTAATGTCCACAATGGTGTTAACTTGGTAATCACCAGCATCAATCAAATCAGTTTCCATAGTGGTAATAGTAGTGTTAACTTGTTCATTTCCACTAGCAGCAATATTTGTGTCTACAGTAATGATAACCTATCATCACCAGTGGGAATCAAATCAATGTTCATTCTAGTATTTGTATCACCATCTCTAGTAACAATAAAATTAGTTACCGTAGCAGTATTTACTTGATCATCACCACAAGCAATAATATCAGTGTCTACAGTAGTGTTAAACTGATCATATCCAACAGCAAACAAATCCATGTCCAGAGTAGAGGTCTTTTGATCATTCCCAGTAGAAATCAATTTAGTGTTTACAGTAGTGTGAACTTTGTCATCTCTAGCAGCAGGAAAATAACTGTTCAAACTAAAGTTTGCTTGACCATCCCCAGTTTCAATCAAAGAAGAGTCCATAGTAGTAATAACATTATCATCTCCATCAGCATGAAAATGAATGTCCTCAGTAGTATTATTTTGATGATCACCAGTAGCTAACAAATCGGTGTCCATAGTTAAATTGGCGTCCATGGTAGTGTTCATTTGATCATTTCTTGAATCAATCACACAATTTTCCACAATAAATGTTTGACCGTCATTTTTCTTTTTCATCTAAAGGGGAAAATAACAAAAGAAAATTAACTTTTTTACATTTATGAGTAACTAAATCAAATTAATAACGTATCTTTAAGTTAAAAAAAAGTTACATTATTAGATAAAATTCTCTTTTTTAAAAAAAATTCCTTAAACAAATTCCTTAAATTCCCTCCATAGAAAAGTTTTTCTTAACAATTAATGTTATGTTTGGAATTTATCTTGGAGCGCAAGAAGATTCCTAACTGGATAGTCCAGACACTGATTAAACAACTTTTGTTATGTACCAGAACTGTTAAAATTTCCGATGGGTGCGGTTGAACTGCACCATTGCTGCGGTCACTCATCTGGTGTGCTAATTCTACATTAGCTACCAGTTTGTTCGGCTCTCTTGGCTCCCTTAAGAGGATTTTCGCCACCAGCTCATGTGATTCCTATTCCGGGCTGATGAGTGCTAAAAAGCACGAAACTGCAGTCCTCGGATGGAATAACTGAGCTGGTGGTGTATTTTAAGTATTTCTGCCTTAGCCCTGGCGTTGGGCGGTAACTTACTACAAAATACCATGCCTTGCCATCAATCTTTGAGTTGAACCGCACCATTGCTGCGGTCACTCATCTGGTGTGCTAATTCTACATTAGCTACCAGTTTGTTTGGCTCTCTTGGCTCCCTTAAGAGGATTTTCGCCACCAGCTCATGTGATTCCTATTCCGGGCTGATGAGTGCTAGAAAGCACGAAACTGCAGTCCTCGGATGGAATAACTGAGCTGGTGGGGTATTTTAAGTATTTCTGCCTTAGCCCTGGCGTTGGGCGGTAACTTACTACAAAATACCATGCCTTGCCATCAATCTTTGAGTTGAACCGCACCATTGCTGCGGTCACTCATCTGGTGTGCTAATTCTACATTAGCTACCAGTTTGTTTGGCTCTCTTGGCTGCCTTAAGAGGATTTTCGCCACCAGCTCATGTGATTCCTATTCCGGGCTGATGAGTGCTAGAAAGCACGAAACTGCAGTCCTCGGATGGAATAACTGAGCTGGTGGGGTATTTTAAGTATTTCTGCCTTAGCCCTGGCGTTGGGCGGTAACTTACTACAAAATACCATGCCTTGCCATCAATCTGTGAGTTGAACCGCACCATTGCTGCGGTCACTCATCTGGTGTGCTAATTCTACATTAGCTACCAGTTTGTTTGGCTCTCTTGGCTCCCTTAAGAGGATTTTCGCCACCAGCTCATGTGATTCCTATTCCGGGCTGATGAGTGCTAAAAAGCACGAAACTGCAGTCCTCGGATGGAATAACTGAGCTGGTGGTGTATTTTAAGTAATTTTTGTGTTAGGCTTCTGGAACAAAATATTGTTAGAAGTTTGGAGGATTACCCATGTTTAGCTCTGATTATGAACTCAAATTATATTTTTATGATTAAGAGAACAGGTTTCCCTTTCCCCAGCAAAGCGCTATAAATTTTCACCTCGTAAAAATAGCGGCCCAAGACAACATCATTCCCCCCCCCCCCCCCTTTACGCCGCTGATAACATGGTTGTATACCATTTGACTCGAACCCAAGGGCAGGGTTACTAAACATCACGGATCGTAGAGGCGGCTCGTCGCTAAGGGCAGGATGGGCCCGGCCCACCCAAAAAAATGTAATTTATTAAATTACATTAGTAACAAAAATATCGTTTTGTGTTTCAGTTTAAAAAAGCAAAAAGTAAGGCGAACAACAAATTTCAAACATTTAGCCTCTCCCTCCTCCTCGCATATCTTTAAACATGACCAAAAAAGTTTTTAAATGCCATTAATTATAGCGCTGTGCACAGCTTTGAGAGCTGCGGGCTCGCTCGCTTTTCATAATTTTCTATGATTTCTCAGCAGCTTTTTTTTTTACTTATGTCCATTTTTTTACCATAGTTACTTCTTGTTTTAACATTTAAATATTTGTGTAACAGTTATTTAAGAGTTTTATTTATATACTATTTACTTATAAATTTATTACCTTTATATATTAACTAGTAAAAATACCCGGCGTTGCCTGGGTCAGTAATAATAGGGTCGTGTCCAAAATTTTGAAAGTATTTTTTTCTTAAAGAGCATATTTAAAAACATAAGATCTGACCATTTTTTAAATAATTTGTTTAAGTTTAATAGTTTTAAAAAATTACTTTAATCGGTGAGCTTTCATTGTTTATACTTCTGCCGGATGACATCACAAATGATGAAATGTCATTAGTGTTGCCACTCTCACTGAGCTAAATATTAAATTCACATCTTTACTCACGTGTATTGGCAACAATATGGTTGATCGCAAGCGTAGAGCGCAATTTTAATTCGCTTCCCTATTATCATAACGTGGAAACGTGGTGAAAGATGCGGCAAATTGCATCATTTGTGACGTCATTAAGACCACGCCTTGTTTGAAAATCTGACATTTAACAAAAATAATTAAATAATAACCGTTGGGAAAATGAAATTATTTCTGGGTTCAAGTTATTATTATTATTATTTTTTTTTTTTTATTCTATCAATTTCAGTGACTAAAAGAACAACATTTGACTGAAGGAAACCACCATTGTAAGAAACAATCGCTACTTTCTTTCTTTTTCTGTTTTAACTGAAAGAACTCAACGCACCGCTTTGACATGATTATAGAAACATATCATCGAGATGAAAGATCTGCTGCCATTTTTTTTCTCGAATAAGAACAGGTAAGATTCTTGTTTTTGTTTTGAAGCTTTTCTTGTAATCAAGCGTTTAAAATGTTTATTTTTTGTGGTTTTTTTTCGCAAACTGCCGCAAAATTTCACCGACTTTTTTTTTTTTTGGTTTAAGCCTGAGTGTTGAACTCGCGTCACTTGACATAACTTTTATTTTCGAGGTGGACCGTGCAAAGCCGGGCGAAGCAGCTATTTGGCATCAAATTTTTCGCTTGAGCGTAAAGAAATAAAATCCTTGCATTCGTTTTTATTATGGAGTTTTTTTTGGTTAACTACGGGCATTTAAAATATTTTCACTTTGATTATGTTTTCGCGATTTTAATATTTCAATAAATCATTTTCAAGAGTGAGGCATGACTTCGATATAGTCACTTTCTTAAGGGGGGGAAAAACCCCAGCTTTCAACTTTTGATAAGATTGACATATTATTACCACGTCCTCATAGGCGGATTTAGGACAGAGTTCCTGGGGGGGGGGCAGGATTTTTTTTTTCTTTTTTTGAGCAATATTAGTTGTAATCAAGACTGGATTTATAATAGAGACTTTTCTGGCCCTAAGCTGTTTCAGCTTTTTGGTATGTTTTGTAGACCCGGACAACTTTTCTGTCGGTGGCAAAAAAGGCCAAAGTGCCCCCCCCCCCTCCACTATGTTTTATACATATGGTTCATGATGGAAATGGTGTCCCTTTTAAGTAGGCAATATACCAAATTAGATATACCAAGTAGAATATACCCAATTTTAGGGTGTCCGGGGGTTTCTCCCTCGTAGGAATTTTTGTAAAATAGATATAAATTTCTGCATTTTGAAGCCTTCTGCAATTTGAACCACAAAGATCTCTGAAAAAAAATAGCAAATTACTCTTTTGCCAATTATGATAATACACAATTTAGGTATTATCGTAATTGGCAAAAGAGTATGGGGTTATAAGTAAGAGGGTATGGGGTAAGAGTAAGAGGTTATGGGGGGGGCGGAGGGGAGCATTGCCCCCCTCCACCCCCCTATAAATCCGCCCATGCACGTCCTGTGCTTTCGCACAGACAATTTGTATATTGCCGTGAGTCGAGTTCGTTCGTTTGACTGTTGGAAGTTTTATATTTAACTAGTGGCACCAGCACGGCTTCGCCCGTAATAGAAAATTTAAAGGTCTTTTGGTTCGCTTGTATATTTACAAATAATGTATGGTGAATTTTCTCGCCAATTGGCTTGTACCGACGTTACGGTTCCACGCTATGATAATTTCTTATCTCGCCAATTGGCTTGTGCCCATGTTACGGTTCCACGTTATGATGATTTCGTAATTTATGATAGTTTTTTTCTTAAAATTGGAATAAAAAAAGAACCACATCGAATTTTCGAAAAATCGCTTCGAGGTGCACACCCCCCTGCTACATACTAACTTTGTGCCAAATTTCATGAAAATCGGCCGAACGGTTTAGGCGCCTTATGCGCGTCACAGACATCCTACAGATATCCTACAGACATCCTACAGACATCCAGACATCCTCCGGACAGAGAGACTTTCTGCTTTATTATTAGTAAAGATGGGAAAGGTCATGCCTACTTTTACAAATAATGTCCATAATTATGAAATCGGAGAACTTTATGCATTGATGTCAAATTTTTGGCACTAATACCAGAGCGAGAAATATTTTTCTTTAGCATTCGTAAAACAAGAATGGGGAAATGTCTATTTGCAAGGAGCTGACTACGAATGAAGTCGTTCTTTAAGGTCGGGTTCATTAAGTTGTAACCGTTCGTGACAAGGGGGAGGAAACAAATGAAAAGGGGGACATACAAGGGGGAAAATGTTACAACAAGCCCTTTTTTTTTAATATAAGAACGTTTATGAAAATCAGCGACATGTGGCAAAGGGAATAGGGGGTGTGGTGAAGTAAACTTTGTGACAAAAGGGAGGAGGATCAAAAAGTTTTGAAAAGTGCATTAGTCAGTAATCCCTAAAACCGTAAAAAAAATCACAGACGATTTTTTTTATTTATAAAAAAAATTGCACTATTATTGCGATGTCCAGTGTCTTTGAATGGACAATTTTTAATGTAGCAAGTAGAATTCGTTTATTTGACTGTTTGAAACTTTATATTTCTAATGGCAGAGTCAAGGCAATCTTACTAAATAATATTAAACTTTTTAAAAGAAATATTCTTCATGCAGAAGTTTTTCGTATAATAATAGTTTTGCAGCATTATTTCATTCGGGGAGATTTCGATAATTGAAAAATTGGCGCTTTTCATCTATTGGCGGTCAAAATGTTCCTCACCAATTGCAGCGCAAGAAATGTTTTTTCTTTTCATACGTAAACAAAGAGTAGGGAAATATATACAGTAAACTCCCGATTATCGGCGATCGGATTAACCGTGGCTCGGATTATCCGCGGGTCTTTTCACAATTTTTTTTCTTCAACGGTAGTGACGTATGATTATATTATTGTTTGATTTTATCTTTTACATATATTTTCTACAATCCAATGTTATTCTTTTTAACTATAACTTAAATGCATGCGTAAGTTTTATTAATATTTTTTAGCTATTTCATACACCAGTATCGTTTTTTAACTATAATTCGGATTATCCGCGGTTTTCGCTTATCCGAGGTTACCGTGCCACCCCTAATCCGCGGATAATCGAGAGTTTACTGTATTTGCCATACAGTTACCACAAAACAGGGGCTTTCCACGAATGAAGTCCCGCTTTAAGGTGGGGTTCACAAAATAGTTAGTTTCTGACAAGGTAGATGAAAGAAATGACAAAGGGGGCATACAATGGGGAGAATGTGACAACAAACTTTTTTTTAATAGGAACGTTTATGAAAAAACAGCGTGATATGTGACAAAGGGAAGAGGGGGTATGGTGAAGTGCGAAACTTTATGACAAAGGGGGGAAGGGCGAAAATGTTGAAAAGTGTGACATCAGTGCACCGCCCTTAACCATAAACAAATCTCAAAGATTACCTTTTTTTTTTTAAGTTGTACTATCATTGCGACGTCCAGTGTTTTCGAATGGATAGTTATATGTTGCCGTTCGTTTACCTGGAAATTTATATTTCTAATGACGAAGAAGCAAGTTACTCACAAATGTAGACATTTTATAAGTAAGATTGTTCACACAGAAGTCGTACGTATTGTAACGGATTCGGTGCGACTTCCACTTTCTTGAAATGAAGACACAGTTCTTGATAAAAACACAGGAGCTTTATTTACACTATGTACAGGAGAAATCGTTAACAACTGCTAAATTATTCATCAGCAATTAAGCAAATATCACTCAACACCGTAAACTCAACGGTTACACACGTATTTACTTCCAAATACGAAAACAACACAGCGAAATGCCTCGCTATAAATAGAGCAAATACGCTCTCCATTCGAAATCTCAATCGAAACTCTTTTTATCCATCGCTAACGGCTTATATACACACCGAAAAGAAATCTCTCAAATATTACACACGCTTCTGGAAAAAAGTAGACCGTTATCAAATTTTATCAATGAACAAAAAGGAAATAGGGGGATCGTATACTTTAGCCATATGAAAAGGGGTTGTATATTCATTACGGGAAACTATTTACAGGTTACGTTACAACAATAATTACTATTTACAGGATTTGTAACTGTATAAACTGAGTTTTGATGCTTCATTTCATACGGAAAGATTTCGAAAATTGAATAAATGGCGATTTTTATCCATTGGTGTCAAATATTTTGTTTTCAATGCCAGCGTGAAAAATGTTTTACCTTTGCTTACGTAAACAAAGGGTAGAGAAATATCTGCAAAGGGTTAGCACAAAGCAACATGGTATCCAAAATGAAATTGTTCAAGCCAATACGACCACACCAATTTCTCAATGGGGTTGTTTCCATCAGTCAAAATTACTACTCTTAGTCACTGAAATTGATAGAATAAGCAAAACAAATAACGTGGAGCCAGAAAGAACTTTTATTTTCCCAACAGTTGCTTTTATTAATTTTTTTAAATGTCCGATTTTGGAAATAAAGCATGTTCGTTATGACGTTATAAGTAATGTACTTTGGAGCGCTACTCCATTGCCACGCTAAATATTTACGCTTTGCTGTCAACCGCGTTTCCAGGTTATGATAATTTGCGCTGTGCCTCTAATGGCACCATTGAATGGCATTTTATCGCTTTTGCTGAAATGTGCAGAAGCGTAAAATAATGAATTTCAATCTGCGCACCAACTAAAATAATTATTAAAAACATTAATTTTTTTTTCAACTTATTTAAAAAATGGTTAAATCCCTTGTCTTTAATCATGCTTTTTCAAAAAAAAATCTTTTAAAATTTCAGAATCGACCCCATTACCGAAATATCCGCTTTCACCCATTTATTTTGACTAGTGTTCGCCCAGTGGTCGAAACTCGACCATATTCAGAAATGAATATTTGAGAAAATTTGAATGAATTTAATTATTTCCAACATTTTTATTTCTAATCATACTCATGTTTACTGCATATTGGGGGAAACGTACAATTTTTATATGTACATAAACTACCAAACAGTAGTAATTCATTCCAATTTTACTTTTTGCCTGTTAATCTCAAAATAAATGGATGAAAGGGGATATTTCGGTAATGGGGTCAGTTCTGAAATTTTAAAAGTATTTTTCGTTTTGAAAGAGCATGCTTAAAAACATGGGTTTTAGCCATTTTTAAATAGTTTGAAAACAAAAATAATATTTTTTAACAAATATTTTAATTGGTGCGCAGATTGAAATTCATTTTGTACGCTTCTGCACATTGCACCTAAAGCGATTAAATGCCATTAACTGATGCCAATAGCGCACATCACAAACTATCTTAACCTGGAAACGCGGTTGACAGCAAAGCGTAAACATTTAGAGCGGCAGCGCGTCAAAGTACATCACTTGTAATGTCATAAAGACAGCGCCTTATTTCCAGAATAGGACTTGTAAATAAATTAATAAAAAAATAACTGTTGTGAAAAGTTTTTTTTCCTGGCTCCTCGGGTTTTTTTTTTTTTTTTTCTTCTATCAATTTTAATGACTAAAGTAGTATTTTTGACTGTAGGAAATAAACCCATTGAGAAATTTGTGTGGTCGTCAAATTCTTGGTTTGAACAACTTTATTTTAGATACCTTGTGCTAACCCTATTCAAATAGATATTTTTCTACTCTTTGTTTACCTATGCAAAGGAAAAACATTTTGGCCCTGGCATCGGAAACAACGAATTGGACGCCAATGGATAAAAATCGCCAATTATCGAAATTTTCTCCTATGAAATGAAGCATCAAAACTCAGTTTACACGTAAAACTTCTGTATGAACAATATTACTTATAAAACACTATTATTGAGTAAGTTGCTTCTTCGTCATCAGAAATATAAATTTCCAACTATCAAATGAACGAACTCTACTCGTGGCAACTGTCCATTCGAAAACACTGGACGTCGCAATAATAGTTCATTTTTTAAAAAATCGTGTTTGTGATTTGTTTACGGTTTAGAGGATAACTGACTAATGCACTTTTCAACATTTTCGAAACTCTCCCCCTTTTGTCACAAAGTTTCGAACTTCACCACACCCCATCTTCTTTTAGTCACATGTCACGCTGTTCTTCATAACGTTCCTATTAAAAAAAGGCTTGTTGTCACATTCTCCCCACTGTATGTTCCTCTTGTCAATTCTTTCCTCTCCCTTGTCACAAACTATTACTATTTCGTGAACTTCACCTCAAAGCGGGACTTTGTTCGTGCACTGCTCTTATTTTGTGGTAACGGTAAGCAAATATACATTTCCCTACTCTTTGTTTTCGTATGCAAAGAAAAACATTTCTCGCGCTGCAATTGGAGCCGAAAAATTGACGGCAATAGATGTAGAGCGCCAATTTCCCAATTGTCGAAATCTTCCCGAATGAAATGATGCTGCAAAACTCAGATTATGCGTAAAACTTCTGGATGAACAATATTTCTTTTTAAAAGTTTAATATTATTGAGTAAGTTGCCTTGACCTCTGCCATTAGAAATATAAAATTTCAAACACTAAAGTGAACGAATCCTACTTGCTACATTTAAAAATGTCCATTAAAAAACACTGGACATTGCAATAATAGTGCAATTTTATTTTTAAAAAATCGTGTTTGTGATTTGTTTACGGTTTAGGGGATAACTGACTAATGCACTTTTCAAAATTTGGGATCCCTCTCCCCTTTGTCACAAAGTTTCACACTTCACCATACCTACTCTTCCCGTTACCACATGTCACACTGTTTTCATAAACAATCTTATCAAAAAAAGGCTTGATTTATTACTATTTTATTTATTCCCCCTTGTCACGGGGGGGGGGAATTCATTCATATTCAGCTCCTCGCAAATAAAAATTCCTCTACTCTTTTTAGCCTACTTTCCCAGTAAAATTCAGAGAAAGAAGAAAAAAGCATGAAAGAAGGCTTAATACATCTTAAAAATATCCCGAAAAACAAAAAAAAGTCAAAAATAAATAAAATAGTTAGATAAATATTGAAAAATTAAAAATTGGAAAGTAGGGTATTGAGATGGGGAAAAATGTCTGTCGGTCTGTCTGTCTGTCGGTCTGTCTCTCTGTCCCCCCCCCCCCACTTATAACTTTTGAATGAATAGTCCGATTCGAACAAATTTTTTTTTGTTAGAAAGATCTCGGCGAGGACATCTCATTCCCATAATTCATTTTTTGATTTGAACAATTTTTCGTTCAATTTTGAACAGTTCAAAAAAACTTAACATTAGCGCCTACGGGGACATTCAAATCAAAAATAAATCTTGAACTTAGAAGCGAAGTGGCTTCAAACAAACTTTGTAGGGAAAAACTTTTGATAAAAAACATGTATCGAAAATATCTTTTTGATTTGAACAAGTTTTCGTTCAATTTTGAACAGTTCAAATCTCTTAACATTAGCGCCTAAGGGGAAACTGAAAGTCAATATAGATTCCGAACTTAAAGGCGGATTTACTTCAAACAAACTTTGTTGGAAATAGCTCTTGACGACCTACTCCCGACTCCGACTCCGAGAATTTAGGAGCACCTGACACCGACTCTGACTCCTGTTCCCGACAATTAATCGGACTCCGACTCCCCGACATCGACTCTGACTTCGTAGCTTTGGCAAACATTTATACACGGAGGACAAATGACTGACTCCGATTCTTGGATATTCGACTCCGACTCTTTTATCCCAAAATGAGATTGACTCCGACTCCGCTGCTGTGGTTTTAACTGTGAAATAATTATTGTTGATATGATTTGTTTTTATTTTCACGCTAAAGTTTTAATTTAGGTATTTAGTTTTCGGTGAATAAACTCGAAAAATATGCGCAGACGTTTTTTTTTTTTTTTTTTGACAATGAAAATTATTTCTTTAAGTTGACATTTTATTGTTTTTTTTATATTTTGGTAAGAGCATTAATTCGTTTAAGAAATTATTTTTGGCAACAGGGGAAAAAGAAACGATTTTTTTTATATGATGTATTTATTTTAATGAACTTATTATTATTATTTTTTCGTTTTGAAAGCTGTTAAAAAAATTTTTTAATGGAAAGAAGTGTATTAGCTGCTTTGTTTAAAAGGTGCTGCTATTTTATTTGTTCGTTTTTTTGAAGAAAAGTAAGGAATATTTTATTCCTAGAAATCAGCTTAAAATATTTAAAAAAATATGTTTGGAAAAATTTGCGATTTTAGCTATTTTTGAGAATATTGATCAGGTACTAGAAAGTAGCATGGGTATATGGGAAAGTAGGCTCGTCTAGTTCTAGACGGAACTTCTTGTTTTACGAATGCAAAACATATTTCTCGCCGTGGCATTGGTGCCAACGCCAACACTGGATAAAGTTCGCCAAGAACAGTGGAACTCTTCCTAAATGAAATGATACCGCGAAACTCCTTTAATACGTAAAACTTCTGTAAAAACAATATTTTTTGTAAAAGTAGGCATGAATGTTGCCGTTAGAAATATAAAATTTCCAACAGTCAAATGAACTAATTATACTTGCAGTAACATATAATTGTCCATGCAAAATCACTGGAAGTCGTAATAATACGCCAATTTTATCAAAAGTTTCACCTTGAGATCTGTTTGTAGTGATAGCAACTGTAGGTATTATTGGGAGCTGTGTGTAAGTGTGTGTGTGTGTGTGTGTGTGTTTTTTTTTTTTTTTTTTTTCCAGAAAATGATTTTTATTGAAACTGAAAGTCCTCCCTCACTCCGGAAAATGATTTATTTAAATATTACACTCGAGAAAACGTAATCAAAATGAAAATATTGTAAATTCCCGTAGTTACCCAAAAAGCCTCAATAATAAAAACAAATGCAAGTATTTCATTTCTTTACGCTCAAGCGAGAAATGGAAACACCACAATATTATCCAGCAATTTCTTCACGCTAACTATGTCGTGTGAAAAAGCAAATAAAAATGAATCATCACCAACTTTTAAATGCTTCTAGCGCATTTTCTAGCGCTTCTAGCGGGTTGGCGTTTTCGCTCGGTAAATGTAGAACGCTTTTCAAAGTATTTTTCACGAGCTTTCCAACCATACAAAGTTCGAAGCATTAAAACGTATTTTTCGTGTAGAAAAAGCAGTTTAAAAAATGAACTAAAACTTAATGTTTCACGCTTCCAACAATGCATTTCAACAATGGAAAAGAGATAAAATTTAAATTTTTGAGTTTCGCTAACTAAAAAACGCTTAACTTTTTTTCTAGTAGATTTAGGTTATTGAACCTTGGGCGCCCTGACAATTTTTTCGTTAGGAGTATTTTTTAGAGACCTTTCCAACCGTATCAAGTTCGAAAAAATTGGACCATCCGTTCGCATAAAAAGAGCCATTTTGGACGAAAATGCGTTTTTTACAAATATCTCCGTTAATTAGCGTTCGATTTCAAAAAATTTTGTTGATGACACTAAAACTCGGCAATAGCTACTGAACAAAAAAAGAATGAAGGAAATCGGTTGACAAACAGAGGAGGAATCGGTACCGAAAGAAAACGACTTGCCTATTAATATATAAAGATATTAACAAACAAAAAGCAAAATTGGAATACATTATTACTGTTTGGTATTGTGTACATATCAAAACTGTATGTTTCCAGGTATGCAGTAATCATGCGTAAGAATAGAAATGTTAGAAATAAATAAATTCATACAAGTTTTCTCAAATATTCATTTATGAATATGGTCGAATTTCGACCCCTGGGCGAACACTAGTTATTATTACTTTGTAAAAAAGGAAGGGGGGGGGGGTCTTCAGCCGTTCATAATTTTTTTTTCACTAGTTTTTAACGGTTTGCGAACATTTATTTTTTACACGTTAAAAAAAAAGAAAGAAAGAAAGAATACAGCACAGGTCCGCGTGAATTGTTTTGAAAAACTTTTGCAGGCCCGCATGTCTTAAAAAGTTGAGAGACACTCTAGAAATTACATCTCATCAAAAACAACCCTGTTGTAAAAATTTCCCCGCCAAGAAAACCTTTAACTTTTCCGTACAAAAAAGAAAAATTGCATCCTAAACCCAAAAACCCTCAGTCATAAAAAGTTATGATATCTAGTTTGCCCGCCAAGTCTCTGCCAAACTATCATCCTCCCTCTTCTCCTTTTTCATCACAGCTACTTCCATTAGAATATGCTCCCACCTTCAACTTCTCGAAAATATGGATAGATCTTTTAAATTGCTTATCTTGTTTGGCGGGAAGCTTTTTGCTCATCAAGCAACCACTTCACTTTGAAAAGCTTCCCGCCAAACAAGATAAACAATTTAAAAGATCTATCCATATTTCCGCCATCCGCCAAAGATTGGACAAATTTCGATACTAATTTTGGCCAAAGACGAGTTGCAGCAGTAATTACTTATAGTATTCATGTGAATCGGAGCTTTAACTTGAATCCTGTGAATTCGAAGATAATTCAGTTTTTTCATTAGCATTTCTCACCATTGATTCTTTTTCACCAGCTATTGTTTTCATCATGCATTGTCAGAAGCTAGATAGTTGTTCTTGTTTTGTTTGAGAGTCGTCGCTATTTTTTTTTCAGACTAGGAACCAGCAAATTTAGATGCTGCAAAAGATTTAGATAGTTTGGCCGAAAATTTACTTGCAGCAGTGGAAGCGAAAAGGTTCATCTGGTTCCAAATTCTAAGGAGAAAAAAAAAATGATTGTTAGCTATATACATGTAAATAGATGCACAGCATCATTTGATTACATTGAACTGATCAGGGGCACAGAGTAATGACATGTGTGAGTAATGATAAATGACAGCATTAAAAAATTGTTCAAGTAGCTCTGAGCTTTCATTGTGCGACTACAGATCTTCTAGACTAGGACGACTAGAGATCTTCGTTTGACTCAACAAATCGTTCCTCAATCAATCACAGCTTTTATAATCATACCTACCTCTCGACAACAAAAACCGGATCGGACCACCGGCCTGGCCGCCACCACACGCGTGTGAGTACAACTTGAGCACTGAAACTGAGTTGGTGTTCATCGTCAAAGAACACACGTCTCCTGTGAGTTACAATCTAGCTTTCTTAGGGGAAGCAATAATCCCGTAGACGATACCCATGATGTGGTTTAAGCAACAGGTATGATAATGGTCGTGATAAATTTTCAACAAAACCGTTCTACTACCCTATCGCTCTGACCGAGGTGGAGGCCGATACTACCCTAGCAACCAATCGTAATTCCACCTCTCAAAGGTCATCCTCATTGGGAAGAGATGAAATTGAGGGAGTCGAGACTAACGAAGCCTTCAAGTCACGTGATAGATTTTGAAGCAAATCATTGGAAGAAATCAGGTTTCTTTCGCTGGTTTCACGCAAAACGTCTCAACCATTCGTCGCGGTTGAGTCACGTGACTTGGGATCTTTGGCTCAGCTTTTGCCAAGCCAATGACTGAACTTGCTCCCTCCATTTTAATTCCTGCTCTAAGGTCGCCCTAGTCACAACAGCGTCCATGAAGGTCGACAGATTCGTTTCAGTACCCCAACAGCACGAGAAATCAGTCTTTTATTAATACGCAGCTGCGTATCTATAAAGCACCTACTCTTGTGTCACTGGTGACGAATTTTAAACCCTTTGCATATCTCTACGTTCCTGCCTAGTTTGGAGCTGAAATTCTTCGTGGTGCACATATTTTTTTGTAATACAGTCTATGCATATTTAGCATCTATGACTTTTACCTCAGATTATCACCATTTTTTTTTCTTTAAAAAGTTTTTCATTTTGTGTTTGGACAAAATGAGGACTTTATAAAGCTACAATATAAAAATTTTCAACTGGCATTACTTTGATAACAGTAAATGATGTAACGAATAGTTATTTATTCTCATACCGAACATTCGATCGCCAAAGACGAATTTAAAAAAGTTGTTTACTACACTACAGTTTTTTACGTCTGCTAAATAATCGATGTTTAATAAGAACTTAAAATATTAGGTTGCGTGTACTCACGTACGAGCGTTAGAAGCAATATTTCTCAAATGAATAGCATTTTGGACAATTTCCTACGCATATGAAACCATGGTAAACAAGAGACTTGAACTTGAAGCAAAGAAATGCTTGTATTAGCGTCTGGGATTAGAAATTGCATAAAAACTTTTGAACGTGTAAAATTGTGGTTCGTAATAAAGAACAAACATATAATACTATATTGCCGATGCAAATAACTGTTTTACAGATATTTATTCACCAAATATCGACAATTTCCGTATGTTTGAGTGGATACCTAGCTAAATATCGCCAATCGCACCAATATTAATCCAGACTCGACAAACCATTTTTTCGTGTCTGGGTTGGCGTTTCGAGTTTGCCAAACACCAACTTGGTGATATTTCGTCAATTTGGCTGAAAACTTCTTCGAGAAAAATCTTGGCAATATATCACCAAATGATCGCCAAGTTGTGCTATAAATTGAGTCCGCATTGAAATGAACAGCACTTAGCCCCAAAAAGGTGGAAAAACCCCCTTTTGGAACATTCTATTTCTACAAAGGGGAAGGTGCACAACTAAACCCCACTTAGTGTCTACATACAAAGTTAACCTTCTATGGCTTATCGTTTTTGAGTCATGTGAAATACATGAATGTAAATCGATTTTTTTCAGAGCACTTAGCTTTAGTGTGGAAAATTTGACTCCCCAACACTAATTACTGTGCAACATTTTATAACTCTGTGTTAATGTCTCTTGCCCTTGCAAGAGACTTGAATTTTTTAAGATTTTTAGAAAAACATCAAATAAAGAGAAATTTTAGAAGACATTTTAAATTCCGCTGAACTTTAAGCCTTAGTACGGTTTTAACTTTCTAATACAAACTACGGCGTAAAATTTCAAGTTTGTGAGATAAATTTTTCTGCTCGGGCAAGAGTGCTGAATTTTGAGAATTTTACATAAAATTTCTTAAATACGAGTGACACATTACATTTAGACGTCCCAAGAAAGCTTTTGAAGAGTAACTGAGGAATCGTCTAAGTGAATATTTTGGCTGCCCGTGCATTCAAAGGTACAGATGCACGTGCAGAGGTGCCATAAATACTACTCAACGTTTATTCAGAGGTAAGGAAAATGGAAATTTAAGCCGAAGTTCGAGAAAAAAGTTTGTTTTAAGTACAATAATTTCTTTACTATGTAAAACGTAGTGTTTTATTATTATTATTATTTGCAGTAGACACAATATTTGAAATTGATTATTACTAAAGACTTAGTAAAACTCTCTGATTTTGTTAAGATAGAAAAAAATGTTAATGTATTTTTGCTAATGTGTTTTTTTTTTTTTTTTAACACATGTCAATAAAGAAACCTCGAAACCTCATCTGACTTTTACTGATCATTCAGGAATCAAATCGTTGCATGCGAAACCCTTAAGCTATGGTATTTGCATGTTAATGTTTTGATATTTGCTTTTAATGATTTATTTAAAAAGCAATGGTCCGTGCATTGTTCACTGCGTTGCTGTTTCAATATTGCGCTTAGGACTACGATGGTGTTTATAAACAATGCTTCCAGTATAAATGAAATGCTCACCTTAAGTCAATAAAAAAATGGTACGCTTTTTCAAGTGGGTCGCGTCCACCAGCGACAGTCAGATAGGTCACTTTAGGAATCCAAGCATCCTTTTGAGGATCCCCCTTTTCTTTTTGGGGGATGGAAGTTCCCAGACTCCATTTCGATCGACCCAGGGTTGGAGGGGGAAGCGTTTAAAAACGCCTTTAGATTTCTTCGGCCATTTTGTTTGTTTAACAGTTTTCTTACGCCTGCTCTCGGCAAAAATGTCAAATTCCAAATCAATTTCTTCGTCCGAAAATCGGTCGTAGTAGCGGAAAATATATTCAGTAATTTCCGAGATGTCCATGATTGCTGAAAAGAAAATGCGTGTTACTGAAAATGTATGACAGTATGGGAAACACCGAGTTTAGAACCACAGAATAATTTTGATTTTTGTATATTATAAAAAAATCGTGTAGTTATTTTCACTTCATCTTCGTTTATCTTTGGGTCAGGTGCGCCAAATAAGGTCAACCTAACTCATTAAAACTCTCAAATAAGTAAAACTCGAGTGTCAATGGAAAACTGTACACATATCCGCGGTGTTACCGGAGAGGCACACATACGCCATAGCTTCACGGTGAACTTGACTTGTTAAAACTAAGGTCGGTCCGTTAGAAGTGAAAGAAAAACAGAATTTTAATAATTTGAATTCAGATTTTTCCCCTTTTCTCTAGATGAATTGAGAGATAATTTTTTAAATTGCATACAGCACTTCATTTTCAGAGAGTAACTAGAAATGATAAAATTTTATTTGATGACCCTCTTTGTTAAAATTGAAAGCATGTTTCCTTTTATCTCAGAGAGACTAGGGCGCGCATGGACACAACGACATTTAAGATAAAAATACCTTTGTGCTGAACAGTAAAGTAAGAAAAACAACGTTAAAAAATCACAAATTTGCCAGTAATAGCAGACACGTGTTTCGGCGTTACAGGGAACGCCTTTTTCAATGCAAAAGCTAAGCTTTTGTGGGATGTCTTTTCATCCATAAGCTCATTACTTTTTGCATTGAAAAAAGCGTTCAATGTCACGCCAAAACACGTGTCTGCTGTTACTGGCAAATTTGTGATTTTTTAACGTTGTTTTTCTTACTTTACAACGACATTTGTTTTTCCATTAGTTGGAAGCACTAGCGTTAACATTGGCACACAGGGTTAACATTCGCCCAAATAAAAACCAATTGAAAAGGTTTATAGCGCTATTTAAAAAAATAAGAACGGTTAAAAAGTAAAATTGATAGTACTCAATATTTTTTCCCACCTGAGGCTTTAATCTATCGTTTGAAGTGGTTATGACCATTGACTAGCAAGTAGTCTTCTTTGAGTACTTCAGCCAACCATTGTATTTGAAAAGTGCGATTCAAAATTTTTCATATTCGGGCAGTTCTCAAAAGGTGGGAACAAAAAAGTTAACTTTGAACAATTTCAAAAATTTTCAATTTTGACATCAATTTTGCTTTTATTCTACAGCATGCATACTTAGAACACAATATATGAACATGAAAAGACAGCAGGTATTTGTAAAAATTGCTAATTAGCAAATCAAATCAGCAGTCTGTAGGTAACAGATTTTGGACATTGTTGTCCTGTAGGTAACGGATTTTGGACATCATCATAATGTAAGTTTCACCATTTTTGACAATTGTTAATCTGATTTTTAACTTTTCCAATGAAAATTTTATTTACTACTTTTTGAATTTTGAAATTTAATAATAAAGGGGATATTAATGAAGTACTTGAATGGCTATACATACTGCTCTTTACATATAGTAAAGTTTTGGAATGATTTTGAAGAAGTTGATGAAAGGTAAAAAAAAAGCTTCATGGAAATAACTATACAAACTAGTAGCTTCTTTTATTAAATAACATTTGTATTTCTCTGGATTATTAACTTTCATTTCTACAGATATTTTCCAAACTTAGAATGTACTTCTACCAGAACCTCACATTTTGTTCTCTTCTAGGAGACATAATCTCGTGTGAGCATTAAACTTTGCTATAAATCCTTTTGCAAATAGGTATTAAAATCAATAATGACTTCAAAAAGCATATAAATACAACACGAATTCCATAAAAGAACTTAATTAAATTGCTTAAAGCACTTTTTCAAAACATGTTGTTAATTCAAAAGGCTTACTATCTCTCAAATCTCAAGATAGAATGAAAATTACCAACTAATATTTGTTTACAAATCAACTGCAGACGATTTTTTTTAACTCTAAAAAATTAAAAATAAAAAAATTGCTAGCGCAGGTGATAAAGTCGCCAAAACTGGTGCAGCTGACGATAAACTACATTTGTCAAACTGGAATTCCCCTCTGGTAACCTTTAGCTTATCGTATACTGTGTTGTCGCTAATGGAGGTTTGCTTGGCGATTTTAGCGCAAAAATGGCTTTCGTTACGAACATAACCAGTCATGCTTCTACTGTAAATTATGTATTGTTTAATGTGTAGCGTATTAATTATGCAAAATACCAATGGATTAAAGAAGATAACATTATAATAACCTTTTTTATTGAGGTTAGAAGACAGTGGATCATCAAAAATTATGAATAAACGGACAGAATTATCGGCGTGAAGATCGTAACGCCATTTGGACATGTGACATGTAAGTTTAAGAAAAATCATTTTTCTTCTAAGATACTACATAAAAGCTTATGAAAACACTTTTAAACAATTAAAAACTGATTCTGAGGATCGATAAATACCTTTAAAACGAAAACATCATATACTTAGTTCTCAAATAATAGCATTGTAAAGATCGTAACTTTTGGACATACATCAAATTTCAAACTTATGTTTTTTTAAAATCGTTTACAAAGTAAATAATCTATCTTTACTTTTGTTATTTGTGTAAAATATTAACAAAAAGTTACTCAGTGTAAAATTCATACCTTTATTTATTTATTTATTTATTTATTTATTTTTGAAACGTATGGAAATAATTTTAAAAAAAAATTTTTTTAATGGTGCATTTACTCAGTTAACGTTTTGGTATGTCCAAAATTGTGCCTTTTAGCAAAGAAAATATTTTTTTAAGGGCATTTGAAGAGCATTTTTTCCATAATTTATGTCAATTCTTGTCTCTATACAGTATTATAGTTTACCTCAAAAATTTTTGAGTTAATTAAAATGAAAGTTATTTGGTGTTGAAGCTTCAAAGTTGAGATCTGTGTTTGCTCCCACCTTTTGAGAACTGCCCTATAACACATTTATAAATCTTTAAAATGTAACTAAATAATGAAAGAACTTATCTTAGTTTTAAAAGTACGCTGAATGGATTCATCTACTGTATGAAATATATTATGTTTACAGTCGTAACATAATTAAAAACTATACATTTTTGAAGATTTAAAAAAAATCTGATTTAAATTTTTAAAAAATCCAACTTTTTGATTTTCTTAAAAAAATTAAAAAAAAAAAAAACTTTTGTCTAAAAAACATTCTTTGTGAAACCGAAACAAGTGTCTGAAAGCAATCTCCAAATTTGTGCAATTCAGTGACACTATTTCCTTTTTACTTTTCAAGCTTGAAGATTTTTTTTTTTTCAACTCCTATGAAAAATACTATTAATTTTTTTAAACTGCAATATTCACATGAAAGAAGCAGACTTTGAGTGTAAAATATTTATTAATATATCTTAGTTGAAAGCTACATTTTAATAATTTTGTCAAATGTTCTAGATTCTTCCACATGCAATATACTGATAGCACAATTATGCCATCCACAGACTACAGTTTCGTCTTTGTTATGAACTCTTCAGTCTGGAATAGACAGTAACTGAGCTGGAGGCAGATGTCATTCCACTGAAGCTGAGAGTGCTAAAGAACAGTCGAAGCTAAAATAAATTTAGCGCACTAGCGAGAGTCCGCAGCAATGGTGCAGCTCAACTCATCAGTTGAAGGGGTAATAAGAGCAAAAAGTTACCGCTAACCAGGGCTAAGGCACAAATACATGCGATATACCAGCAGTCCGGGCTCTGGATCTCAATATCTAGCCGTTGGTATTGGTGTATTACATGTTGTTCTGCCTTAGCCCTGGCTTAAGGGTGGTAACTTGCAACTCAATGTTCTAAATTCCATTCACTTTCTAAAACTTTTATTTCTACATTAACTGCATAAATTAATTTTCCAATATACCTCTCCATGGTTGATTTCCGCGTAACTTCTTGAAACTACATTTTGTTTGGAAAATAAGACCATACTTGTCACGTCAAATGGCTAAGATCGCTTCTTCCTAGACCTTAAAACTGCATAGTTAACTTCTTAGGACAAGACAAGTCTTCATTAATATAGACCCAATTGAATCAGACGGCCATTTTGATTACATACTGTGTAAATAAAAGCCATGTTTGTACAGTTAAGTACTTTTGAGACACAGAAGGTAATTAATAGTTCAAGAAATGATCACTAAAGTAAGACAACAAAATATCAGTAGTTTCTTCAAACCAGTAAAGGTGTCAGGTGTAATTAGTGAAGCAGGGGTGCCCATCCCCCCCTAGCTCAATGGCGCAAATTCCCCCCCAAAAATTTTCTCGCTTTCGAATCGGGTTAAATATAACAGTTTTTAGAGTGTTTAATTTCTAGTCAAATTCATGGGGGGAGGGGTGGGGGTAGCGCTAACAAATAGCATTTTGAACTGAAATATTATTGGATTGTTGACCCGCCTTGCCTTCCCAAATTTTACAACGTGTACCTTGAGTAAACAAGTTTTGGGTATCCTTGAATTTTGCTACACCTTTTTTTTTTTTTTTCAAACGCATGAACAATTACAGGAAGAGTAAATTCAACTTTCTGGCTTGGGATGGAGTCATTATTAGATGTACACAATATGAATCTATGCAATATGATTCCTATTTTAATGTCCCTTAGATAGGGGACCGGTGGTTTCTCTTCCGTAAAATTTTCGAAATTGTAGTTTTAAAACCACAGTTTTAGACGATCTCTGGTGATGTTAGGGGGATAAAAGGTTTGGTGTGCCCTTCCTGGTAATTTTTCAATATTGAATCTTTAAAAGCACAGTTGTAGATAGTCTAACGTTGTGTTAAATAGGGCTTTCCTTTGTTTTCAAAATTGTAGTTCTAAAAACGCAGTTTTAGACTATCTGTGATAATGTTAGGGAAAGAAGAGATCCTAGGGCTCACCGGCTCACCCCAGGAAAATTTTCAAAATTAAAGTCTTCAAAATGCTATCTATGGTTGGAGGAAAAGCAGTTTTCTGAAATTGAAGCTCTAAAATCGAATTGTAGCCAACCTTTGTGACGTTAAGAAAAAGAGTTTTCGGAAGCTCTCCTGGAATTTTCTCGAAATTGAAGCCCTGAAAACCAAATTTAACACGATTTTTGAAAAATGTTGACGAGAATGGGGGAGTGGGGGGGGAGAGAGGCGCTCTACTTAAATTTTCGAACTTGTAGCTTTAAAAACGCAGTTTTGATAGATCTTGATAATGTTAGTGGACATTGAATTTCGGTGCCATTCCCCCGGCAAATAGTTTGAAATTAATACTCCAAAAACAGGGGCTCTCTCCCATAAATTTTTCAAAATTGCAGTACTACAAACGCAGTTTTAGATGACTCTTGATGATAAAGAGGGTGTTATTCTGGTGCTACAATGGGGGGCGCTCTCCTGGAAGTTTTCCAAAATTGAAGTTGCATATCCAAAAAAGATGGATCAGACACATCGTGACAGATATGGTTTGGAAATTCTCAAAAATTGATTCAGCTATTCAGCACACATCGAAAATCAGAACTCGAGAATTTTCATGAATCAAATATCCTTCTATACATATCAGATATACATGAAAGTAAATATGATTTACGAAAAACAATTTAAACACCTTAAGAGCAGACTGTTCTACCTCCATCAGCGAAAACAAACATCACTGAAAGTTAATAAAAATCATCTAATGATAAATTGAAACTATCAGTTTAAAAATGGTAGAGAAGATGGGAGTAAAGTGAAATGAGAAAAATTCTTCATAAGCGTAAACTCGTTAATGAAGAAAATATATTGATTGTCGATTGGAGGGATAAAAAATATGTTATTCGCAAAATTCAAAACTAGTTCTTAACGATTGTCGAGGTGCAAATGAATCAATGGAAGACTACAGCATACTACTCAGAATTATTACAGAGAATAAAACATTTTTGACCTCTCTCCCTCTCATCATTTTTGACACACGCATTCATCATGCAAAATTGTGCTACTTCCAGAAAATTAATAAAAAATTGAAAAGAAATCAAATCGTCTGATCCAGCTTTGAAACGGATCCAACTCCATGCCGTCTGTGATGTTCCCTTCATTGAAAAAGAGACACGGTCATTAAATTTTGGAAAGGAGTACCAGGGCCGTCGGTAGGTCAAAAAAACTGAGGAGGGGGGGGGGGTACGCTTTTGGCGGCCCGTTAATAGGGAAGTATTCGATTTTCTAATTTTATTTTTATATGATAGAGTAACATACATGAACATCATCTGCGAAAAAAATTTTACGATACGACTAATACTTTTTTTTTAAATAATTTTTTAAAGTTCACGCGCGAGTGACGTCATTTGCTTGTAAGTCCTTTTGACTGACGTCATTGCCGCGCTGCGAGGCGGCGGGGTTGGCTAGGACAAAGAAGTGCTTGGCGATCTTTGGGGGAAGGCGCGGGAAAACAAGAGCCTTCTAACAGCAGCGCGCATAAAAGGCTATTGAAAATCCTTTGCTGTCTGTAGGGTTTAATGCATTCTGCGATTGTTTTTAATTTGATTTTCTTTGTCATGGCTAGTAGAATCAATTACAAGTATTGCTTCGTTCCTGGATACGTATCTACATCTAAAAAAACTCCTCACAAGCGATTTGTTATTGTTCCGTCCCAGCAGGATCTTCGAAAGAAGTGTTTTTAAGTGTGTTTATTAATTAAAATTTGAAAATGAAAATTTGCACTGCATTTTAATTAAAAACTATGTCAAGTGAGAAATACAGTTTGAAATATATGTTCACAACTGTTCATAAATAAATGTTTAATAAGCATATGAGATATTTTTAAAAAAATGCAAGTAAACAAAGGAATTTAAACCCTGCACAATAAACTTAAATAGAAAGTAATAGATGCATTACTATTACCATTTTAATAACAATGCAAAAACTATTAATACTTTCTTTTTAACATTCAAACTATCTTCAAATTTTAACTATCACAAATTGATAATTTAAAAATACATTTTCAGTTTATCACCAGAAGCGTTTCTATATATACAAGACCTTTCTCACATGCAAAAATTTACTTATTTTATGAAATGAACACCATTTTCAAATTTATTATTTTTATCAAAAGAGCAAAAAAAATATATTTTTCCTTTTTTTGCTAAGTTGCACAAAAACTCAAGGATAATTAACATGTATTAATGGATTTAAAACAATTTTCCAAACAAAAAAAAAAAAAAAAGCGCAGATCAACTTTTATTGCCAACAAAGCGAAAAATTTTCATGCAAAAACTGCTCTAAAACTTAGTACTGGAATCACTTGCAGTAGGATTGTTACAAAATGCGCGCCTCATTAAAAGCCGCCAAGTAAGAACTGGAATAGCGCTCTTACATTGTAATTTATATATTCAGATAAAAAAACCATCAACACACAAATGGAAATGATCAATCTTGATAAGGGAAACTAATGGGAATAATATGAACTGCAAACATAGACGGATATGTACGTACAATTTTAAAGAATAACAATGGTGAAACTTTGTTGTTTCACTCCCCGTACTTCTAGGACATTAAATCTCTCGTCCTTTCGAAAAAAGTCAAACACCATGAATGACTTTACTTGAGGAAGGTTATTGGATTGACCTTTCGTGAATCCTAGCTCCATGATGGAAAAAATGCTGGTTAAAGGCTTTAAAAAGGCTGAAAAAGACAGTGCTATTCACCCCCTGGTAGGCGCAACACGGCATGGAAATGGAGCTCTGATCGGAACAGGGAAATGACGTCAGCTGCTGACGTTTTAGGCCACACCTCTTTTTTGCGCATCGCTCTTTAAAAAAATCATAAAAAATCAATCGTTGGTTTTAAAAATCCGGCCATGGTGAATTTTTGTGTTTTGTAAGCCTGTCAACATTGTGCAATAGTTAAAATTGGAATATTTGATAGGTTGATACTTCCCTATTGTTTCAAACGCATGTTCCAATATGCGGAGAGAGAGAGAAGATTTGGCTTCTGGGGTTTAGTAGGGATAGTCATATTAGTGGATCTTCGTACTGTCAATATAAATTTAATCGTAAGGATAATTTTCAATCAGAATTAGGGGGTGTCGGAGGGCTACTTTCTTGCATTATTTTGAAATTGAAGACATAAAAACGCAGTTTTAAATTATATTTAAAGTTTGGGAGGAAGTGGGAAGGGAGGTCCAGGATAGTTTCTCCCGATAATTTTTCCAAATTTAAGTTCTCAACACAATCGTACGTTAGATTTAATTATGTTCAGAAAAGGGGGTCCAGGGCTCACCCCCGGGAATTTTAAAGATTGTTATTTGAAAAACACAGTTTTAGACGACCTATGGTGATGTTAAGGGAGAAAGAGACTCGGGTCATCGTTCTATAATTTTTCAAAATGCAAACTTCAAGCACGCATTCCCAATTGTGAATTATTTGTGATTGTGACTCGTAAAGGGGGGTCTGGGGGCTCTCTCCCGGAAAAAATCTGAAAATTGTAGTTCGAAAAATGCAGTTTTAGATGATCTATGCTGATCAGTGGCGCAGCTACACTTTCTGCCGCCCGGGGCGATTCCTCAATTTGCCGCCCTTTGGTTGTGAAAGTCAAAAGTATTTAAAGAAAAAATAGGAAATTAATTACGAAGAAAAATAAAGAATATGCTCTATTCAGAAAAATTTTCAAAATTAGTCCTAAAAACGCATTTTAAACTTTGGTGACACCAGGCAGGAGCTTAGAGGCCGGCGCTCTGCTCAGGAATTTTTCCTAATTTAAAGATCTAGAAACGCAATTTTATGGTTTCTTTGCTCTTGTCAAAGGGGGTAATGACTTCCTTTTGGATCCCTGCTTGGGTGCCTCCCTTTAGATTGAAAAACTCGGAAGTCACCCTTTCCTAGATCCGATACTGCTATATTACAGAATTTGGATGGTTTTCTTTTTCACTGATACAGGGTGATAAAATTAATAAGCCCTATAAGTTCGATTAACCATACTGATTCATGAGAAGGAAAAGTTGTGCACCGAAAATCATTACTTTCCATGTGAATGTGAAAGGTTTACTTAGACATCAATTCAGTAATTAAAAACCTTCCACTTAAATGAATGTCTCAGTTTGAAATTCACTGTTTATAGGAATTTTGCTGATATAAAGCAGTAAGATTAGTCACAGTTATTATTTGAGTTGTGAGAAAGTACTTTTATAAAATAAACATAAAATTCATTCTGGTCTGAATAGAAGTTTTGTAATAAGTGACCGATTAAAGCAATTTCTGAAACAGATAATGCTACCCCGAAGATGAGCAATTAGATGAGCCATTGCCCACCATTTTAGACTTCTCTTTTTTTACTCTTGTTGTAACTTTCCTCAAAAGATAGTTTTTTTTTTTTTTAATAAGGTGGTTTCCAAGTAACTTTCTTAAAATCAAGCTAGCTTCATATTATAACGAAAAGTTATTTATTTATTTATTTATTTATTTTTTTTTTGCCTCCAGTAATTGATCAAAAGCATGATTTCCCTATTGGGAAACGTTGAACTTTTTTCACATCAAGAGCATGAAATTGCCGCCCCACAGCAAAGTGCCGCCCGGGGCCTGACCGCCCTCTCCGCCCCACCCTAGCTACGCCACTGATGGTAATACTAAAGGGAAGAGAGATCCCCCCCCCCCCGAAATTTTTTGAAATTTTGAAGCCTTAAAAAAGCGATTATGGACTTTTTTTTCTTAAAATTTAGTGCACCACCAGTTTCTTGAAATTAAAGCTCCGAAAACGTAATTTAAGCCAACCTTCAATGAAAGGGGGAGGGGAAAGTTTTGAAGGGGCTCGAGACCAGAAATGTTTCGTAATTGAAGCATTAAAAGCAAGATTTAAGATATTTTTCGATATGTCGGCGAGAGAGAAAGAGACAGGGGGGGGGGGGGGAGCATTCTCTCGAAAAAATTTCGATCTGTTGAAACCGCAGTTTTAGAAGATTTCTGGTAATGTTAATGGGTGAAGAGATTCGGAGTCCTCCCCTGGAAAATTTTCAAAATTGAAATTCAATTAACGCAATCGTAGCCGATTTTAACATATATGTTTAAATACTGTTAGAGTAGAAGGTATTGGAGATCTCCCTCGAAAATTTTTCTGAATTGAAGGCTTAACGATGACATTTTTGAGGATCTTCGGTAATATTTGGAGAACGACAGTTTCGGAGGGAAGAAGTTTTTTTTTAAATTAAAGTCCAAAAGACGAAATTTATTCGACCTTGAATGATGATGAATGATCTAAAAGGAGATCATTCTTTTCAGAAAATGCAAGAATGATCATTTAGAAATTTAAACATTTGCGGTGATATCTGGAATTAAAATGCATTCTGCAAAAACGTTCGATTTTTTTTTTTTTTTCAACATTACATTTTAATTTAAAAGGATGCACAACACTATTCGTTCGATGAATCAGTAAACCAAAAAAAAAAAAAAATATGCCATCGAAAAGTACTAGGAGTTTCTTATGACGATAACTAGTATATCTGCAGAATACTAGAATTCGGTGAAACTATCAACTTGCATAAAGTTAATTTTTTAAAAGAGAGATATTTAGGATTTAATTAGCCCAAAATGATGTTATTCAATTTGAAAAAGAATTTTTTTTATTTGTTTATTTTTTTTTCCGCACATTCAAATTGAGTTAATTGAACTGAATTCTTCCATTCAATTTTTTACAATAATATAGAAAAAAAGTAAAGAAAGAACCATAATGCAACACAAAGAAGGTTCCTAAAAAGTGTAAAAGAGATTAATTACAAAAAGTTTTTTATATGCATTCATTGCTTTGTTATTCGATGGTTACGTTAGTCACACACAGAAGGGCCAAAAAAGATTCATCTGTAATAAATCTGTAGTACATTTTTAAAAATAGATTGTTTACCTCTTACAAATATATCGGCCAATTTTAAATGCCTGCGTAAGTTTCAGAAAAAATTGCCTTGTAACATAAGCATTGTTTCTCAAGGGTTGCAAAAATGTTACGTTAGTCACAATGCCTTTTTTGGTGAAAAAATACCTGCCTGCGCTTATTTTGCTTCAAATTCTTTGTAGAAATGTAAAATAGTCACCTTGTACATTTTTAATCTGCATATTAAACCAAAACACATTTATTTTTACTCCCGGTAAGTAAAAAGAGTTTGAAAATCAGCTGCGAATGTTACGTTAGTCACTATAGAATAACCCATTAGGTTTTTGTAATGGGATTTGCTTTAGTTCTCTAAGACTTGGTCGAATAAACTGGTGGTCCAATTAAGCGGATTCCACTCTATTACCGTTTGGCAACTGAGAAATATCTTACAAGATGAACTATAATTGCTTTGCACATCTATCTGAATCAAGTTCTTTTGATCATTTTTCATTGACATGTTTTCTTACTTTTAGTTCACTTTAGTTTTTTTTTTTCTTCAAAGAACATTACTAATCTAATGAAACATTACGAATGTACGTGAGTGTGTTGTGCAGAGATCCTCTGCTACTTTTTTAAATGAAGGAGTTGAATGAACGGATCAAAAGAATGAACGATGCCACGCTGAACGGATCATTAAAAAGAACATTGCCCACCTCTAACTAACATGCTCTTTTGAATAGTTTTATCTACTATATAGTCTCACGTTCTTCTGAACGATTTCTTTGAAAATAATGTTGATCATTTTGTAGAGCAACGTTAAAGTATAAACAAACACATGACCTCAAATCAGCGTATTCCTAAAATCCGCAAATGCCATAAGTCAGCCAGATTCAAGTGATGATAGTATTTTTTTTTTTTTTTTTTTTTTTTTTTTTTTGCCACAGTAATTAAAAAGTTTGGGAAATTAATGAAAACTATATAACATAGCTTTAAACAGTTAAATATAGCTGTACCTTTGGTTTTTAAGTGTTTTCCTTAATGAACGTAGAGTGTGATTTTGTTGAATGTTAGTTCTTCGCTTTTAGAGAATCGGCCACACGTAATAAAAATTTTGATGAAAAAATTTTATTACAAACTTCACATTGTAAAAAAATATATTTTCTACAATCTTTTCTCACAGGGAACATAAAAAAAAGTTAAAATACATCAAAAATAATTAAATTTGAATTTTAGTAATTTTAGTGTTACTGAGCACCAAAAACAGTGGAAACTACTTTACACCAAAAGTAGCGTAAGGAACATTGTAGGTGCTTGATTATAACAATAATTATCCTTGGTGCTTGATTACACCAAGAATATCTATGGTATACATAAAATACACCGGTATGTAGTATGGTAGTACAATAGCAAGAAAAATGATTATGGTGTTTTAGTGTACCACTTCTTGTGTAAAATAGTAGCAATCACTACAACCTACAACAATGTTGTAACGATACTTTTTTTTTCCTACTTAAACATTGAAGCAGCAAGATTATTTATTGCAAAGATTGAATTTTGCTCCAAATAGAAAACACCTTTTACTGGCAAAAGTTCTGCAAGTGGATTTGTCCTTTGAATTCCTTATCTTTGCATTAATTCGATGTAAGAAATACAGTCAAGATCTCAAAAATCATCTAGGGGAAAACCTCAGGTTTAGCTATATCTATGCTTGAAGATAAATATCTTCTGGGAAAATATTTCTGAATGAATGTCCATTCGGCCTGTTGTATTGATATGTTCTAAAGGATGAGAGAATGGTGGATACGAATTAGTCACTGGGAATGGGGCAGCTTTCCGTAAGTTAATTGTAAAATTTACTTAGGTCGCTTTTTTGGGGAATAGGGTTCATCTTCTATCGATACATTAGATCTTTTCCCTTCTTTATCTTATCGTTTTCTCTACTCATCGCATTACGATCTTCTTTTTTCTCAAACCCTCAAGAAGTTCGTCCACTAACTCATCTAAAAGCTCTCTTTTCTCCAAAGCTGTTAAATAGTTTTCCTCGACTTCTTTTTTGAAATTGATCACCATTTCCTCATCGGTCAAACAAAAACGCAAGCAAAGATGTACTAATAGGCCTACATCTGTAGGGACTCTTAGCAACTCTGATTTTATGTTTTCAATAGCTCTGGGTGTAAAGAGAGTGTCCCATTTCAGCTGTTTTATTTCTTCAGGGGACAGACTAAACCACTTGTAAAAACTGTCAGCCTTTTCCCAGAATCGGCTACCAAATATAAGTCCATAATGGAGTTCAACCCCGTATTGCAAAAATAGATCCTTTTTAAATTCTCCCTTTTTTTCGGCTGCATCAACGCTCCAGGCCGTAATTACTTCCATCAACTCCAACACACCATCTCCTAAACTTGAAAGACGTGCATAACTGTCAAACAAGTGAACACAAGCCTGCTGAGCGAAATACAACTTACACAGTTTCTTTTCCTCAACTGCCGACAAACAGTGATTGATCACGTTTTCCACTTCAGCAAATTGCTGTTCAATCAAAAAAGACTTGCAAACATCCAAACAAACATCTCCATCAATAAGATCATCTATATGTTGAGTTTTTTCCGCATTCGACTCCAAAGACCAATCAAGGAGACCTTCCAGTAACTTTTCATGGTTCGCTTGTAATAAACTCAAACAGATTTTGTGGCCATAATGTGAAGAGATTAATTCTTTCTTAAAGTCGGCAATTTTTTCATGCAGAATGCATTGCTCCAGCACCCAATTTAAAAGGGACCACTTTCCTTCTTGTATTAAACGTGTAAACATAAACTCTACCTCCTCATTAAAATTCATCATCATCACTTCTTTATTTTCCTCCGGTTGATCGCGAAAAATCCGTTTAAATAACATTTCGTCTTTTTCCTGGAAGGGAATTCTTACTAACAATTGAGACAGCAATGATAGACCTTCATTCAACACTGAACACATGTATCTTCTATCCCGAAACACGTAATTCTTATATTCTTCGGGAGTTTCTTCCCACAACACCCATAAGAGACTTCGATAATCGTAGTCATGGTTTGCTCTTTCATTGTTTTCACTGTACTTTTTCGCTAAGGTCATTAGACAATGTTCATATTCATGCTTGGGCATTATTCCCCATAGCTGTTTCATTGTGGGTAAAAAATCATCTTGATGTGGCCAATCTAAAAAACATTCTGCAACAGATTTACAAGCACCAATCAGGGAGGATCTCATAAAAAATACTGATTGCTGTTCTTTATCCATTTGTGACAGGAAGAAAACTATCAATTCACTATAATAAGAAGGTAAATTAAAGTCTTCAACAAAGTATTTAGATTGCCAATTAGACGGCAGAGGATACACTAATCTCCCTTTCACAGAGGGGGCCTTTTTTGCATCTTGCCATTGTTTCAGAGCTTCCAATGCCCTATCAATTATGGTTTGTCGCTGTACGGGTTCATTCAACTGTTTCCAAGACATCACCTGGGCTGTGCGGTTCCCACAGCATATTGCTTTTGATTGCACCTCAGTCCACAGTGGGCACTCTTCTCCATTCATATGAAGTGACCATGATGAAACCAGACTCTGGAAATTCTCAGAAGGGCGGTGAGTGCCATCACCTTCAATGACGAACTGCTTTTCACTTTGAGTCAACCTGTTCCACAAGTTTAAAATGTGTACCTGCTGGCAATACACGCACGCAATCCGATACCTTTGTAGAACCGTCAACTCTTCGTCTTCGAGTAATCGCAGTGCTAACTTCTCCTCATCTAGTCGACCGTCTCCTTTCCAATCCTCTCTGGTTAAAATATTCATTAAAAAATAGCGCGATACTTGAAATAACTCCTCGTGCCTCCAACTATAAGATAAGCACTCCAAGGCGATGCGGTCCATCCAGAGATGGATCTTTTGTTTTAATTGATTGGGTAGGGGTATCCCTTCAGTCAGTTTTCGACACTGCTCATCAATAGCTGCTTCCCATCTTGAACTATCTCGTTCATTCAGGCTGCTATCTCTAAGTAAAAATTCGCAAGACCAGCCCTCCGTAAACACTTCGTCTCTATGGAATAAATGCAATGGAAAATAAGGCTCAAAGTCGACCAGCATAGGAGAAGGTGCAAGAGGATCGTCGACTATGTCGGTCGTTGGCTTCTCCAAATGCAGAGCTACTTCTTTAAAACCATTCCCATGACATAAATTAATCGCCACTTGAGCCAAAGCCAGCTCTTCTAATGAAAATATTTTATTTATATAACCCTTCATGATGAACTTCTGAATTTGTGTATCTCCACAATGGAGGTATCAGCCTAAAATGTTGGTTTTGCTGTTATAGAAAAGAGAGTTTATGATTCAGAACAAAATCTAACGGTAGTGCTTTAGACTAAAACTCATTGTTCAATCTCAAAGAAATTGAAAGACATGGATCACGAAAAATGTTAACGGTGGTTAAGAGAAGTACTTTTCAAATGGCAGATTCACAGTGCTGTCTATTGACGGCACAGCTAATAAATACTTATATTAAAAAAGAGCGTACAGAGTTTCAATCTTATTTGACGAAATGAAACTTTTTCCAACAAGCATGACTTTCTTCTTCATAAGTTTGGAAGCATGCTACATTTCACAATCATTGGTGGGTAATTTGAAGAGAATGATCCAAAATTTTCAGCATTCTACTTTTGAGCATCCGCTACATTAAATTTTTGTGGATTCTTGATTTTCATTCATTAACTTTTTTTTCTTTTTAAATCACCAGGGTAGTTTTTATAAATTCCTTATGAAGTTTAAGAATATTAATACAGAGTCTTAGCTATGACGTCTTATTTTTAAACTTACAGCATACAGTCTTCAATACTGCTGAAAAGAAATTTGAAAAAAGTATGTTAAACACTTTTAAAAAAAAACTTACAGAACATTACAAATGATGACATCTAACCAAAGTTTTAATTACTTTTGTCAAATATCATCACATCCATAAACTCACATTATTTTATATAGAAAATGAAAGGTTTCGTGTAACCAGAAAACACACACATCACACAAATAAGAGCCGTTTCCATGGACACTTTTAATCCCGGAAAAAACCTGCTTTTCACCGCATTCCGGTTATTTGCGGGGTTTATGTAGAATCTTTCTACTCCTGCTAGCTTCTGGGGTGAAAGCGGTGTTTTTACAGAGAATGCATTACGCGAAAGAAGTTCGTCTACTAGCCGCTAAGGATGCTGGGTAAAAAACGCTTTCTCTGGTATAATGGGAGAACCTCTTTTTACATGGAAACGGGGAATTTTTCAATCCCTTTTTTTTTTTTTTTTGAAGATAGAGCGGGGATTTACCGGGTCGAAAAGTGCGTTATGAACGCGGCCATAGATATCTATAAATATATATCACGGCTGTAACCAGTTTTTTGTTTCGACGAGGGTTTAACCGAACACATTTCTCATGAAATCCATACTATCAGTTAAAATTGGTTTTTATTCATACATTTTATTACTTTTTTTGTTTTAATAGATTATTTTAATGAGGAAAAGATATTTCTGCTTTATGGCATTAACATTCAGCAAATATAGCAGGTAATATACATATTTAATGAACATCGAAACAAATATACTTTGCGGAAATTAAGAAACTGCAATTCAGAGGGACTCCTTCCTCATTTTGGAAAAATGATGAATGAAAGTGGCAGTTACGACAGGGTCAAAGAGGGATAGTTTTGTGCTGTATTAAAATTTAGATTTTTTTTTCTGACGATTCAGAAACTAAAAACATCTTGCTTCAGAAAATGTACAATATGCCAAACTATTATTAACAAAATCATTTTATTCATTTTTGTGAAAATAGCAAATAAGGAAAAAACTAAAAGAAGTAACTGCTAGACTCGGATCTATAAATTTCGGGCCCCCTCCCCAGAGGCCTCCCCCCCCCCCTCCCTACGGGTACGTATATCCGGGCCTGGTAACAGCTGCATAATGTTTTCGGGTAATGGCTGGTGACATAACTGACATTTGTCAAAAAGAAGATACAGATACAGTAATAGTTTGTACTATTTTTTTTAGCAATCATTTAACTTTTCAAATGAAATTTAAGTTAACTATAATGATCTTTTCAGATTTTTTTTTTTGTAATAGTTTTGAAAATTTGAGGGGGTTTAAACCCTAAAAGACTACCCCTTTCATACGGCCCTGATATATACGAAAATCAGGACACTTTTAATATTTTTTAATGTCTGTAGTATACATTTATAGATCGATAGATACATATACAGCATGTCTCCATTTAACGTGCAGGATCTCGATTTTTGTGACCGTTAGTCTCAAACGAATACTTCCAGCTGCATATATGGCAAAAATCAGATACAATGTTAAGAAATTGAAAGTTTGAAGAGAAAAAAAAAAAGTGAGTTTAGGGAAATACTTTGCAGTGAAAAATATTACAAAAAAAAATTATGTTTAGGGAAATACTGTGCAGTGAAAAATACTACTAACACAAATAACTTGACATTTGTGAAACCAATATTCACCGAGATATAAAAAGCGGCGTTTGGTGACTCGCACGACCACTTTAGACTGGCAGTCAATAACTTTTTGGAGAGAAACACAGTGTGAATTTGAACTAACCTGCCAAACGAAAGGGGGGTTAGAAGATCCCAAGTGGAGCATAAAACCACCCATTATCGTATCCAATTTGTAACCGTAACCGAGTTACGATAGAAAGAAGAAATATGAGCCAAAAAAAAAAAAAATTCTGAGGTTAAGACCGATTTGTGAAATTCCTGGGAATTTTACACAAAATAAAAACATATTTGAAAAGAGAAAACAAAAAAAAAATAAATAAATAAATAAATAAATAAATAAATAAAAAATTCCATATAATATGAAATTTTTTTCATCGAGATAATTTTCAGCAAGCTACAGCCTTTGAAACATTCGAAGTACTCAAAGTTGAATTGCCGACAAAATTTGTAAACGGCATTTTCGAAAACAATTGTTTGAACTACAATTGGTCAAAGCTACTAAAAACTGGTCCACCCTACTAGCTTTCAAATGATATCACAGTAAATTATATTGGAGTTCAAGTACGGTAGAAATTAAACCTTTTGTTTGAAAGATTATAATCAGCGTTTGTCAAAAAATGAACTAGTAAACGTATCACAGCTCATTTAAGTACAAAATCCCTCTGCAAATTTCTGCCTCCAACTGTTTTTTTCAACAAAATTCTTCAACTGGACAGATATATATTTACAGTAAAACTACTCTAATGCGGACACTAACGGGACAATTTTTTTTTGTTCGCAATTGAGGGGTATCCGCAGGACAGGTGTTTAATGCTTTGGAATCGGGGAATTAAAAATTGTCCTCATAAAAGAGGTGTCCGTTAGGAGGGGTTTTACTGTATTTATTTTTCTGGAACTTTACTTGACAAAAGTAATTTTGGAAATATATTTTGCTACCTTTAATAGAGATGCTAAAAGCCTCAGGAACCTCCCTAACCCACCAAGTGGTCTAAATGAAGCTCTCCATACTCCCAGATTAAACACCAGTTAAGTATTACATTTGAGCAATTTTATTTTCATGTGTTTTTTCTCTTTTTTACCTGAAGATTTTGGTTGTTGTTTTTTTTGCGGGCCCCTTGCTAGTGCGGGGTTTGGTTGGACCCAATTGGTCTAATTGGCCTAGGTCCCCCAACTTATAACTACGGAAATAATCTCTATAGAAAAATAACTCCAATACTCATCTAAATATTTAAAAAAAATGTAAGAAAGAAACATTTGCAACCAAAGCTCAAGGAGTTATTCTAGTTCAAAATTTTAAGGGGCCGAGCAAATGAGATTGAAACTTATCGCTCCGCTCCTTCACAAGAAATGGCAGGTTGTCGAATAAAATGACAAAATTTTTATACTTTTCATTGCTATTGAAAAATAAATGCTAACGTTATGCAGTGATTCGTAGAAGCACACTACAAACGCTTAACACTCTTAAGCACACATACAGTTAAACCATTGTTAGCCGCTATGTTCTCATAAAATGTGTTATTGGCTGGCCAAAAATGCTGCGTTTCATATTTTGGTGAATATTGGTTGTACTAATGTCAAACGTTTTGGGTTCGAATTGTTTTTCCAGGGCTTTGATTTCAAAAAATGCAATGTAGGGGATTTGAGACCATATAAAAAGTTCATATTTTTTTAATGATTTGATTTTATGCTTCAAACTTTCAGTATCTTCAGTATCTGCAGCTTATTTTGACCATTTTTGCATTTTGAAGTACGTATCTGTAGGGCTAACGGTTGTGAAAATAGCAGCTTGGTCATGCAGGTTTGATGGGGACATACTGCAGAATATTGAACTCTATATTATCTCCATGTATCAATATAAGGTATGGCTTTGTATTTCATCATCAAGTATTGTAATCAAGTTTACTGACTGATGCCTAGTTGTTTTTTAATTAGAAATATTGGTATAAAAAAGGCATTAAGAAAACTAATTAAAGTTGACAAGTACAGATTCGTCTCATACAATTACTCTTAAGAAGTTGGATTGCGCTACTGCGACAAAATTATGCATTTATTTTGAACGAAAATTTGTATTTCAAAAAACTTCTGTTGAAATTTGGATGCACAAAGGTGTGCCTCACACAGGGTTCATACTCTATTTGGATGAAAAAATTCCATGACTTTTCCAAGACTTTTTCATGACTTTATAAAAAATTTCATGACCTTGTTACATGAAGAGAATAGTACTATTTAATGTCAAACTTGCCAATTTTTTCGGAAATGGGCATTAGAAAAACTTTTACGTGAGTGTTACTACCTCATTGGAGCACTTGTGACTAAAAAAATATCAGTGCATACTGCTGAAAGTAATAAATTATTTTCATTTGTCTTCATCACATAAATTCAAGTAAAATAAAAATATAGTGAATGCAACACAACTGATGCTTAAATATCTAATAAATATTTAATAAATAGGGCAGAATAGTAATGAATGGGACAAAAATTGATCACTAAGTTTAAAATAATAAATTTACTTCATAAAAACATTGCCCTTTGATGTCAATAGTGCATCTAATTACCCATGTAACTGGACAGCATATTCATTCATTAAAGTAAAGTCGCTTTTTTCAGTAAATTCATTTTTATAAACCAGATGTTTCAGCTGGCCAAAAGGATCAGTTTTGCAAGGTGTATGGTGGGTACTACTGTTTTAGAGTATTAGAATTCCCCTATTTCTATACTCTATTGCCTTACTAAAGTCTTCATTTTAAAGCCTTCAACATATCAAGATAAACTCTGATAAATTTAATAATGAACTTTTTACAAGTAGTTGAAATTAACTCAAATGCAATTGAAATACACTTTTTGAGGGGGCATGGCAAAAATCAAGAACGTGCAAGTCCACTACTACAGAATATAAAATATCAGAAGCACTGAAAATAATGGTGAGTTCAAAATTAATGATGCCCCAGTAGTAAAATCACATCACAAAAAAAGGCGAGCAGCTGTTTCAGAAGCGGATGAAATAGGATTCCAAAACTCGGATTTGTTTTTCAGATCGTTCAGTTTATATGCAATATTACTAAATCATTCAATATTTTTAGCGCTCTTTTAGCTATTGTTACTTTCTTACTACCCAAGACATTTTTCCATGACTTTAAATGAAAATATTAATTTTCCATGACTTTTCCAGGTCTGAAATTTGTTTATCTTTTTTCCATGACTTTCCAGGATTTCCATGACCTGTACGAACTCTGCTCACAAAACATTTTGTTATGTAACATTTATTACTGCGGTATGACATTTAGCAGATATTAAAATCAAGTTTGTAAGAAAAGGAAATGAACTGGTAGTAATATTTAGCACTGAAAAAATGAAAAAGTAAACAATTCACTTCTTAGTAGAAGTAGCGAACACATCATTGACGAAGCACCATTTAGTAATACTACTTTCAAAATTTCAAGGTTTTCAATACAAAATGGTCTTAGCTTTTGGATGTAAGGTGCTTGCCATTAGTTGCTATTTTGTGTTTCATCAACATAAGTGTTTACTACCGTTATTTTGTTGCACAAGGGTACTACTTCATTCTAACTAAATGCTTGTTCCTCTAAGCTTTAGTGTTTTCTTTAAAATTGTTAACTACCGGTAATTTAGTAACCGCTCAAATTTGAGATTTAAAAAATATATTAAAATGAAAATTAAGAGATATAAAGCAGCATGTATAAAAGCAGCTTCTGACTTTTAAGATAGGCTGCAAAAAATATTGCAATATTTAACGCAGCATGTGATTTTTGGCAAATCACCTTCCCCCCTTTGGAATATCCTTCCCCACTCCCTTCTCCAAAAAGAAGCGATTTTACTTATTCTAGACATTATCGAAATTCAATTCACGAATTCGAAATTTGGTAAGTTTCTGGGAATATTTCCCATTTACAGATTAAAAAAAAAATACAGAATGAAACTTCAATGAGAAAGTAATTACCATTGAAACACATGTTTAGTTTATTAAAAAGTGATTTCTAATCAGGGTTGGCAAGTTTCTGCCGAGGCGGTTAAAACCACTGGTAGAAACCGGTTAAAACTGGCATGGCAAAAACCACTTTCTGCCATATTTGCGGCAGAAACTGGCAAAAACTCACAAAATGACAAAAAAATTAATTACTGACATACAATAGAAAATGCATGGAAAAACATAATTAGTTGTTAACCCCAAAGCACACTTTCATTACAATATCTTATTCACAGTTAAAACTTAAATGTGACATTGTTTTAACCCTGCAGTTGCCATTTAGAAAAAATTTTTTCTAAAATCTGAACAGTTTCTCAATTTAATGTGCACAAACAAGAAATTTTAGAATATTCTTGCTACAGAAGAGCTAGTAGGCAATGCATCAAGGAACAAGCACTGTTTGTGAAACTTTCATCTATTGTATATTTTTCTAAACTGGTTCACCATGTAGTAACTGGGGTAATGGTAAAAATTTGACTCGCAAAATAAGTTTTGAGAAATAGGGCCAATTAATTTTATAGAGCTGTGACATAGCGACAAAATCTACGTTAATATTGGCAAGTAAAATTCTGGCACTTTCTTGAAGCACACAACAATTTCAATCACAAGCAATTTAGATGAAGCATATAAGCAAGCAAATTACAATCAGTGATGTCGCTCCTATTTCCTGAGCACCCGTATTATTTCTCGTCCTTCGTTATATTAATCCAAATTTTTTGAGCATCTGCAATTGAAAAGTTCCTTTTCTGAACTAAATCAAGGGCACTAGCATAGGATTTTATTTTTTTTAATGATGAAATGAAGTTTTATTTTTTAGTTAACTTAAATATCATTTAATAATTACTTTAATTATTAAAGACGCTTTTAAGTTTTTGCCAGTTTCTGCCGTTTTTTACCGGTTATAACCAGTTTCTGCCACTGGTACGGCAAAAACTAGTTTCTGCCGGCAGAAAGCCAACCCTGTTTCTAATATATTAATAGTTCAATTCTTATTTCATTCTAATAGTGGATGGTTTAAAAAATAATTTGGAAAAGATTTTTGAGGGATTAAAAATGGTGAGTGAAAATAAATATCTTGAGTCAACAAGAATAAGAAAAAACTTCACAGTGAAAAGATAAAAAATTTGTTGAAAAATAATGACAGTGCAGGGCTTATTTTAAAAAAAATATCACAAGTTGACTGTACTAAAAAATAAAAGATTTCAAAATTTAGAAAAGGTGTACTTTCAAAAATGCCTTGAGGAAATAAAAATGCTTATGCTGATCAAAAATTTTATGTACATTGAATGACAATGACAGAATTCACTTTGGGTAAACCAATTGCATTTTTCTTTTAATCTACTCATTTCATTTTAAATTGCACAAACCCTTACAATCCTTCTTCAGGTAAAATAAATTTAAGAGACTACAGCAGAACATAAAGTAGTACCTATATGAAGCAACTGGAGTCAGTAAAACAAAGTTGAATTAAAATCCCAGATGTTTCCAGTTGACATGATTCAGATTTAATTTTATACAAAACATTTTTTTATAACCATGCACGTTTACACGATTTAACTCTAACAGAACTATTTGCTTTGTGACAAAACATTTATTATACATAAATTATTAAATAGCAAAAAGCTTTTAAAGATGTAAAATTAACTCATTTTCCAAAGTTTGCAATTCAACTCGGAAATTATTTGTGCAGCTAAAAACATCACTTACAATAAGTTTCACCTCCAAGTTCTGTTAAAAGAGTTACATGCAAAATCACAACAATTTTCCAATCCTTGATTAATTTATAATTCAACTCAGAAATATTTGTATTATATTTAATCTTGAAAATCAAAACTAATCAAGGAGTACGTCAAAAGGCTGTGGTTTATCCCCAACCCTTTTCAATATTTATATTGATGATAACCTGTGTACTTGGAAAGCATTAGTTAATAGGGCTCGACCGATGTCATTTTTTGGCCGATGGGCCGATGCCGATTGTTCAAAGATGACCGATAGCCGATGGCCGATTGTTTTCCTCCAAATGGCCGATTGCCGATGGCCGATGGCCAAAAAAAAAAATCAAACAGAAATAAATTGATAAAATTGTCGGGGATTTAAAGGATCATTGACTCATTTCACTTTACTTCCTTTCTACGAATAAAGAATTGTCATTAAAAAAAAATCAGATTTTGACCTAAATTTCTATTTAACGATCACCCAATTTAAACTTCACAAGTTTTTTCGGCACATCTGTACATGCATATGTACCTAAGAACATGTAGATGACCGAAATATCCATTTTGAACGCCTCCTCAGTTAATTATCGCAAAGTCTCTTGTGATGTCTTCATGCGCGTAAACTTACGTCACTCAAAAACGTTATGAAATAGTAAGTTGAAAACTCATACGTACGTAGTATGATCTAAAAGTTAGAGGACAAGTTGTATAAAACCTTACCCTGAATAGTTCATATTACCGAAGCACATCTATCTACAAAATAGTCACTTTGAACGACTATGCGCTTCTGCCAACGTTCGTATAGCTTTTAGAAGCACTCCTGGAAGACATTTTTCGCAATCTCCTGTAAGGCCTCTTGCGATGCTGCTTTAACTTCATCGTCGGGAAGAAGGCGACTTTAATGTTGAAGATGCACGGTTCGATTAGTCAATAATCTAATATGACAAACAAATAACATAACGTTTCGTCGGACTTAGCTCCGTGTGACTTTTACCTGTTCCCAGCAAAAAAAAACATTTGCATGGACACTGCTTTCTTCCGTCAGGAGAAGATAAAGCTGCATCATAGAAGGTAGCAAAAAAGGGCTTCCAGGAGTGTTTCCAAAAGTTATATGAACACTGGCAAAAGTACACAGTTAAGTACAAAAATGCTTATGATAAATGTTTTACATCTTCCGTGATAGAGAAATAGGGCCCCAAAATGTATTTCGACGGGCCCCAACTTGTAACTCCGCCGAAGCGATACAGAAAAGACTGCATTACTGTGGTTTATATTACAAATATCGAAAAATTAAAAATTACCGTCGGCTCAGCGGGAATCTAACAAAATGACACAAAACCCGGTTTTGCCATCTCATATTTGTTTCCATGGTCGGAATATATCCCCAAATAATCGTCAGTCTGAGACGCTATATTAGTTCTGCATTGAAATAAGTAATTAATAGCCACAAAAAATGAGTAACACAACAGGCTTTTCAGAACACCCGATCAAAAACAAAAAAGGAAGTGCACAACTTGAGCGTACGCACACCCCACATGCGAAAACTTATCTCTACATAGTATAAAATTAAGTCTCCAAAAAGCGTCTGTGTGTTTGAACTCGCAAAACTCGAGAACTATCCGACTGATTTCGCTGAAATTTTCACATTTTGTTCCTTTAAGTCCTGAGAAGGTTTGCAGACCAGTTCGAAAACAATTCGATGAATAGTTCTTTTTTTATTCCAATTTAGGCCCAATTTTCACATAAATTCCCGAATATAGGGGTGAAAAATCACTCGCAAATAGTAATATTATATATCGTTAGAAAGGGAAGAATTTTCCGCGTTCTACGCAATTTGTTCCAATGCTCTAACTTAATTGCGGCGGGAGTTTTTTACGGTTTTAGCTCGAATTTTTTTTAGGCTTAGCTGAAATTTAGGCACTACTTTCTTCATTAAATCCATCAATAAAAAGTGAAGGAATTGTCCCACAGTTTTCTTTTTGACAGCATTGGAAAGAGCTGTTTTTTTTTTTACTCCAGATCTAAATCGACCTAATGTCGAAAGTTTAACCCTCTATCTCCATTAGAAAAAAAGTTACAAGCAAATTAAATTAAGTTCAAAAATCTGTTCTCTATTCAAGTTTTTAACCATTTTATTTTGCGTTTCCACGGTAACGCCTTTTGAATCCATTGTTTATTTCCATCTTTCTCATTTTCAATTCTTAAACTTATTTTATTTTGTGTTTCCATGGTTACGCCTTTTAAATCCATCTTTCTCATTTTATTTTAGTTTCTTAAAAGTATTTTAGTATCTGTCGTCATTGTTTGGCGAGAAAATTTTGCATGATGGTTTTTTTTCTTTCATTTAATCCTGGTTACTGAAGACACTTCACTTGACGGAATGGTTTTTTTCAAGGTAGACCGGGCAAAGCCGGGCAACACAGCTAGTCCTTCTACAAATTACCATTTTGGAGTTATGACCTATGAGAGATACATACGTACATCCAGCAGCAAGAAACAACGCAAAAATTAACTTGTTTGGTACCTGAATGCAGTATTAAAAACTCTTTCAGGGTTGACTAAAATAGAAATTCATACTGAAATTTAGTAATTAATTTTATATGAAAACAACCTTTACTTAGCATTAAAAGGTAAAACATCAAAGGTCCTTTTTTTTTCCAAAAACATCGGCCAATTCCATCGGCTTTTCGATGTTTTTAAGGCCGATGGGCCGATGTTTCCTGCAATTTAGCATCGGCCGCCGATGCCGATGCCGATGGCTAAATTGTTGAACCATCGGCGCCGATACATCGGCCCGGCCGATGCATCGGTCGAGTCCTATTAGTTAATGCTGGTATTAACCTAAATATGTCAACCTATGTTAATACATTACTCTTTGCTGACGACCAGATTATTATCCAATCAAATGAAGACTATCTTCAGGTTTACCTACATACTCCACAAGATATGCCAAGAATATAATATGAAGATCTCAATCCCAAAAACTAAAACAATGGCATTTAGGGGGAAGAGCTAATTAGAAGTAAAATTGTTACTGATAATAGAATTATTGAACAGGTGAAGCACTTCTACTACCTAGGATGCAACATCATCTTTGACCATGACAATGATGTCTAAAACAAACTACATAGCTTTTAACACTTATGTGGAACCCTTACAAGAACCTTAAAGGGTAAAACGAGAAAGGAAACACAACTGAAGTTCTATAAGGTTATGGCGGTGCCAACCTTACTATACGGCTCTGAAACAGGGACTTTGAACAGCCAAGAAACTAGTAGAATTCAAGCAGCAGAGATGAAGTATTTGCGATCAATGAAGAACTGCACCATCCTAGACAAAATAAGGAATGAATCTATTCGAAGGGAATTACAGATATTCAGCCTCAATGAAAAAATTACAGAATATCGTAACAATTTAAAAAAACCATGTTTGATGTATGACACGAGGGGGACTTCCACAAGAGCTGCCTTTTATTACAGACCAAGGGGCAAACGAGACCATGGTAGGCCCAGGAAGCGGTGGGGCAACCAATAAGCCGGAACAGGCTATATGCCTAATCCATGATGATGATGATTTAATCTTCTTACATTAAATTCAGCCAAAAGTTTTGCCAAGTGTTTACATGCACACTACACAAAAGCAGATAAGCTTGAACTCAAAAAAAAAAAAGGCAGAATGTATTTAACAATAAAAAGTACTCGAAGCTCCTAAAATTTCCATCTTTCAGGGAAATGAAATATTCTGCAAGCTTAGCTTTAACATGGCAATTCATTTTTTACAAAGCTGCTTTGACATTTAGAGCCCTATATCTGAGGTTCCCAGATTTTCAGGATCTTGGAATTTGAAAATTTGTGTATATCAGTTTCAAAGACATGAGTACATCTCTATAAGATTTCATTAAAATCAGAGACAGAGTGTGGGGATGATTTGAAGGTTGACATAGAAGGACCCTCAAGTACATGTACACAAAAAAATTTAAAACAAAAATTTTCATACTAAAATACTCTAAATTAGGGCCATTCCACCGTCACGTACGGGACAAAAATACTTAAATTTCATTAACATTTCTTTTAATATTTTAATGAAACAACGGTAAGCAATTTTTTAAATCTTTACATTTGATACAAAGAATACTCCCGACACAATCATATTTTTATTAAACAATTTTGTTATTTAAAACAAAATTTATTTACATGCGTCACGTGCGGGACATCCGAAGTCAACCTCCAGTAACTTGCTTATGAATACGCTAATATTTTTGCTCTATTAATACAGCAATGACGAAACAAACTGTAGATTTTGAAAGCTATGGTTCCAACGTGAAGGAAACATATTTCATTAATTTAGAAATAAGTATTTAAACCATTGAAAAAATATATGTATGAGCCCATTCCATTGAAAATGGTCATTTTGTTCTGCATGTGACAGTTCCTATATTTCATGAAAAGGAAAAATTTTTGAGAAAGTTTTTGCTTAAGATGTCACACGTGCGTTTGTGATTTCAAAATTTTGTTCCTCTTTTTAAATTTTTATGAAATATATGAAGCGCGTCACGTGCAGGACAAAATTAAAGTTTTCCATGGAAAGGCCCATTAGAAAAAATGATCAGGCAAAAACCAGAAATTTTGGAGGAAAAACAGTTGTTTGTTGAAAGTTTTTTTTTCCTGCCCTGAAAAATTGAAAAACTTTAAATATGAAGTATCGTACTTGGAAATTAAAAAAATATATATTTGAAGAAAAAAAGCATTATAATGTAAATATTTTAAATGTTCAGAATCCCACATGAAAACAATAAAATTGGTAAATACAAGAAATTAAGACTTAGATGTCTTTGTTCATAAAGTATTGTTTATTACTTTTCTCACAACAACTAAATTCATATATGTTGGGCAGAATTACATCAATAATATCAGTTAGTAGATGTTATACTCAGTCCATTTAAAGCGTGTGTATTACGGTAGTTCAAAAATATATGTAAAAAAAAGTTTCTCCTAGATAACAGGACCATACATCTCTCAATATTTTTAGACTTGTGGATAGTAATATACTGGAATAATTTTAGCTTCCTATTTCAACTCAAAGAGGGTGCTCAACCCCCTCCCCCAAACTTCATACCTATGGGAGGGGGAGGGGGTAACAAAATACATTGCACTGAAAAAGCAATGCTACACAATATCATATACACACTAGTAATATGCATATACATTTCAATAAAATAATTATTTATGAAAAAACAGCTGGGGAAATTAAATGTTTCTAAATTTGTCCTATGCTATAGCTAATGGTAAACTAAGGGGTCATTGAGCACCCTCTTAAAACTTGAGTAAGAAGCTAAAACTTTTACAGCTGTTAGCAATTCTAAAAAAAATAGGGGGTGTCCTGGAGAAAAAGTTTTTTTGAACCACCCTAGTGTGTATGCATGTTCACACATTTGTACCAATGCATGCAACAAAATGAAACAGAAAGCAACTTTCTGTTCAAAAATTTCAATTTACTTGATTTACCCCAACAATTACAAAACTTACATCTTAAAATTTCAAGTTAATGGTTGAACTGATGATTTGACTAACTTGATTCATTTTTGGTATTTTAAATGAGGAAAGCTGTTTGCAGTTATGCTATATAGTAAGGATACTCTTTTTTAACATTTCTGTAAATGCATGCCTCAGTAATAAAAGGTTAAAATATCATTTTTTCAAAAAGAAAAAAAAATACTGTAGAAGCGGGTGACTATGGTACAATTTTAGTACATTTCTCATTGCAATTACTCAACATTCATTTGGGGGGGGGGAAATGAAGTTCGGTTATCATTATAGTTTAGGATCTTGGCTGTTTTGATTCTGACCCTGAAATAATTTGAAACTTGACCCACATCTCCTCCAGAGCAGTTTTCTTTGTACTATTCTTAACCTCTCATTGCGGGTGAGAATAAAACAGCACATGTTTCAATGCTTTCATATAGGTTTTAGTGGTTTGTACTAGAGACGTACCGAGTACTCGGTAACTACTCGGTACTCGGCCAATTCGCCGAGTACTCGGTACTCGGCCAAATTCCAATCAGATACTCGGCCAATACCGAGTAGTTGCAAAAAATTGAATATTGTCCAAGACAGATACTAAAATTTATATAAAAAAAAGAGCAAGCATTATATTCTGCAATCATTTACAATTAAAATTTAAAACGTCAAATTTAAATTTTGAGAATAATGAAGTTTAATGCTTCAATGGAATAAATCTTTATTTTTATGTCCCCAAAGTTAATAAAACTTATTTACTAAAAATTATGCAAAAAAGGTCAGTATAGAAAATATGGAATTTTCATATTAAAAATGGATTTTTGTTACAAACAAAAATTAGTTATAAAAAATATAAAAATACCTTTGCTTAAAAAATAAAAGGAAATAAAACAACGTTAAAAGCACAGTGCAGGAACACTGCAGACACGTGTTTTGGCGTTACAAGGAATTCCTTTTTCGATGCACAAAATGGGAGCTCGTGGATTTAAAGGCGTCCGATAAAAGTCGGATTTTTTTGACGAATGTCTTTACATTCTTTAGCTCACATATTATGCACTGAAAAAGACGTTCCTTGTAATGGGGGGGGGGGACAGAAACACGTGTCTGCAGTGTTCCCGCACATTTGTTTTATCTGCTTTTAAAAATTATTTATGTTTGGCAGACTAGAACTATAATTGATTGGTATACAGTGAAACCCCTCCTAACGGACACCCTCAAAGGCGGATAATTTTTAATTCCCCAGTTCCAATGCAAATAACATTATTAAACCCCTGTCCTGCGGACACCTCTCTATTGCGGACAAAAAAAAAGTGTCCTGTTAGTGTTTACATTAGAGGGATTTAATTTGTTTTAATTCCAACCTGATTAATCATACCTTTTATTTATTTATTTTTAATTTTAAAAATAATTTTGTAAAAATTTTTGACACAAACAAAATTGTTTATATAATGTGTAATTAAATTTCAGCAGGAATTTAGTTTTAAAAACTATTATATGGACAAGGAGGTCTATACTACTATTCCAATAAGATCAAAATTCATCACATGTGTGTCGGTGGTTCTTCTTAAAACATAATTGGTATTTGGTAACTCGGCCGAGTACTCGGTAACTCGGTACTTGGCTGAGTAGTGAAAGGCCAAGTACTCGGTACTCGGCTGAGTAGTGAAAGGCCGAGAACTCGGTACTGGGCTACTCGGCCAAAGTGCTACTCTGTACGTACCATACTCTACCTCTTATATTTTAATGGGAGAGTTGTAGATGTACGCTACACTGAAAATTGAACTTTGGAGAATCAAGTACATAATAAAATCGAGGTTAAAACAAAGGCTTTATTTTCTTCATAATTTTTGAAGATGGATACCAAATCTTATCATCTTTTTCAGGCCACTGCCAAAACTTACCTTGCTTCAACATTTTTGAAACTTCAAACTAACTTGCATCTACACCCATGATTTTTCTTGGGTACTTTTTCCCATTATAATCCAAATCACCCTCCAAAATGTTGAGTAATTACTGTACCACACTTACCCTCCATTTTGTAAACTTTACACATTTGTAACTGTAGTAGAATCAAAGTATTTTATTTTTGAATGAAAATTAGAGGTAACTTTCTTTATGTAATATGAAAGCGAAAGGTACATACAAAATTGTGATTCCTTCGGCACTAAAAGTTCACCAACATAAATTTCCGAGCTACCTACAAACACGTAGCACCAATTGCTCACCACAAATAAATTTATGATCACCAGGTTGTTTGTCTGGTGGGCGGTTTAGACAGTGATGACAACTCTCTCATTACCAGAAAAGATTGTTCAATACTTCCTATTGAACCTTTGCTAGCCCAGAGTGTATTATGAACGCTTATTACATCAAAACTGGGGTTTGTATCATTCTGACTCTCCAAACCATTCTCACCCACTTTTACAGTAACAATTAAAAAGCTAGGTACTTTTGATTTTTTTTTTTTTTTTTTTTTTTTTTACAAATGAACACTTTTTCCATTATTTTCAGAACTTTTTTTTCCCCTGCCTCAAAATTTCTAGAAATTTTGAGCGCAGATCTAATGTAGAGTTTCCCAAAGTATGGTCCTCAAAACTCTGAAAAATATACAGATCAATGAGGAAATAAATTTGAAGGAAAAAAGCGAAAAATATATTAGAAAAAAAAGATTTAACTGCGCCGAAGCATTATTATTATAATTTTTTTTTTTTTTTTTTTTTTTTTGCTCTCACACCGAGGAGGGGGTTCGCAAAGTTTGAAATTTTTCTGTAGGGGGTCTGAAGTTTGGGAACTTCTGATCTAATGCATTTCTGTCAAACAGAAAAAATAATACAACTATTGCCAAAATTTGGCGATCTGGTCAAAATTTTAACTATAGAAAAAACCTCCAACCCTGCTTCCTTACCAATTGATATAATTTGTATTATTTCATCTCAGTTTTATCTGTATGCTGCTCCCTCCTTTGGATATTGGGAGAGAAATATTGAAAATGTTAACATTACAATAAAATGAACATGTATGTCCAACTAATAGTTTTGCCTAGGCAAAACTATTTGTTGGACATGCATATGGTCGCTGGAGACAAAACCCAAACTATTAGTTTGGGTTTTGCCACCAGTAACCTAACAAAACATTAGGAACTTTCCCTTTTCAATGAGCTTCGGTGGAAGAAATGCACTTTCAAAATCGGCAAAAAAGTTTCTGGAGCTGAGCTCATCAATCTGTTTAGAAATTGAAGCAGCCGCAAATTTATCATATTTTTAAAAATTTATCGTTTTTTAAGGGGGATGGGGGGAAGGGGTTTGCATATTTATATTTTAAAAGGGTATAAAGCTGACCTCCCCTGCCTTTATCTGGATTCGCCCATGCCGTTCCTCGGCTGCCTTAAATATACAACTTTTCAACTTTAAAGATGTTTTTTATTATTCATTATAAACAAACATAACTACAACATAAAAGAAATATTTCAGTGGTAAATAATCGTACATGCATCACCCTCAAAAGAAAGATAAAACTGAGATAAAACAAAGCATACCTAAACTCGGGAACCGTTAACAAAGGAGAACAAGAACAAAGCAAAAACCGGTATTGCTTGCTTGGTAAGAACCAGAACTACAAGAACAAGACGACAGCCGAAAGAAAAAACAACTGTAGCTGGTTACAGTTAAAAGTCATCCTCCTTACAGAGCCCGAGGAGCGTCACGAACTGGAGTCGAAACTTCATATAAACTGGGAATGGAAAGTAATTATAGGTAGCGCTGTAAATCGAATACAAATAGATTCCCCTAGAGTCCCTATTTTCATATAGGGACTCTAGATTCCCCTACCCATATATGAAATAGAAACGATACCTACTTATCTGCTACTATCTTCTACTATGTGATTAAAAGCTAATATAAATCATTGCTTTTTTAATTTTTTTTAGTGATATTCATATTTTATGCTTGGTTAGTCAGGATTTGGTTATACTTGATGCATTAATAATCCAGAAACAGTAGGGGTGCATTCGGAAACGCGGATCGGTCGCCTCGGTGCAACCGCAAGCGTTCGGAAACGCTTGCGGTGGAACCGCTGACGTCACTTAACCGCGTTCGGAAACACTGCGGTTGCTTTCTGGCGGTCGACTTGGTAGCAATCTGTGGCACCGCTGTCAGGAAGCGGTTAGCGAGATCACAAAGTCTGTGTTGGCCAATCCGGTCGTGTTTCATGTTTTGATCGTAACGCACGTGACTTGCCTATTATGAAAGTTACGCGTTGATTGGAGTGTCGTTTGCTGCTGAACTAGAACTACCGCGGTTTAACCACGAGCGTTCGGAAACACAGCTGTTCTACCGGAATTCCTAGAGAAATTCCAAATACGTCATAACCACACCGGACTAACCACGCGGTGTAACCGGTGGATCGTTTCCGAAAGCAGCCTAGGTTTATCGTTTTTCTTTTCATGTTTTGATTTCTTGTATTGGTATATGCTTGCACGTTCATTCTTTTACTGTTTATAATCATTTAATATTTTTTTATTATTTCTAATCTTGACTATATGAACTGTTGTTTACTATCTTTCCATTTTCACTATTGGTGCTTATTTCCACAAAAGAATATTGCATATTTTATAGGTACTTATTTTAAACTACTTTACCGGTAGCGAAAAATCGTGATACACTGTTGAAACAAAACAACTTTAGGTAGTTTGTTCAGTACTCGTTATATTAGTTATTGGTATAAATATGCAGTCTGGGAAGACACTTTTTTTTCTCGCTTATCATTTGGTTCACTCCGCCTTCTTCACAATCTTTGATCTATATATATACAAAGCAGACGGTGTTTCTTTCTTTCTTTGTTTGCAACCGATGACCAGAAGCCCCTATATCACTTAAAGCTCAGCACGAAATTCGAACGTACCGCCCTTTTTTGTGTTTGTTTCGCCACAGGTCCACAACCAATTGTGTCAGACAAATCTTTTTCATAATATAGTGTAGGGAATTTAATTTCAAAAATGAGGCAGTGAGAAGCAAAGGGATGCAAGTGACAAAATTAAAAAATTGGAGATAACCAGTACACGTGGTAGGTGAACCTCTCCTCTCTCTTGGGGTCAAAAATGGTACTAGTAGCCCTGGTAATTGCTGCTATACAGCATGATTTAGAAAAACATTTTAATGAAAGCCTACCTAGGAGCTAATCTTTATACGCATTTTACTCGAAACGTAAAAATGTCCACTTGCATACCTTTGCTTCCCACTTCCTCATATGATGAAAGAAAAAGTTTTAAAGATTGACCAATTTTGGAATTTTTGAAAAAAACCTTTATTTTGCGTTTTTTTCTTGATTAAAGTTTTTTTCTAAACCCATCCCGCCCAAATTATGAGAGATTTCTTTCTGAAAATTTACTATGTAGTAGTTAAAACATTTCTCCCTCTCCAAAAAAAAAAAAAAAAAAAAAAAAAAGTTTTCAAAAATACGTAATAGCTTTTTTTTTAATTTTAATGAAATATTTAAAAAACCTTTACTTTTCGCTTTTTTGGGTTTAATTTTTTCTAAACCCTTCCCACAAGTATGTAGAGAGTTTTCCTTTTGAGAATTTAGTATGTAGTAGTCAAAATCTTTCATATTCTTCAGATTTTTTTTTCTTCAGAAATATGCGTTTTTTTTTTTACAATTTTTTAAATTACATCGTATTTCTGGCATTGGCCCACGGGGGAAAAGTTTTCTTCATTATCAAGCCTAGGGCCGTGGTAGCCCGATCGGTAGAGTGTCGGATTCGGGCCGGAAGGTCCTGAGTTGGAACCTCGATGGTCGAAGACCCACCGTCGTCATTAAAGGGGACTGGGCGACGTTAAATATGCTCGTGGTCTCAATGTCCTCTAAGTGAAACGATACCTCTGGGGGTGCTAGCACCAGGTAGCTATTAGCTCCTGGTCTAGTTCTAAATTCTCATTAACTGTTCGATCCGGTGATGGTGCTGCCATCTATCGGTATAAAAAAATAATGGAGGCAAGGCGCTTAGTATGCAGTCATCGACATAAATATAATTGTAGTCAGTTGTGACTCGGAATTGGATTATCAAGCTGTGACGTCATGATAGGGCGAAAAAGTTCCTTCCCAATAGCTGTGACGTCATGCCTAGATTTTCATTCAATAGACACGTTTAGTGTGACGTCAGGGGTTGCCAGAAACACGGGGAAGTTTCCAATCATGCCGTTACTTCATATTCATGCATGATGGAGTTCTGTGACTAAAATTTTGAATGCAAAAAATATGTAAAAACACTTTCACGGCATGGAAACAGTTCAAATATGAACCCAATAGAGAATATCTGAAGTAATGTAACGAAAAAATTAAAGAAATAGAACTTCACAAACAAGAATTGTCTCACAGAAGGACTCATTCAAATATGGCACCATGACGAAGAAATACAAATTAATTGCACAAACTTGTAAAAAGAATGCCAAAAAGGATCAAATCTTTATTAAAAAATAAGAAGATGCCCCCTCAATATTAAATGTATCAACATTTTAAAAATAAAGTAATATTTCTTTGACATAACAAGGATTTACTATAAATTTCACAATTATTTTAATAATTTTCACACCTCTGTAACTAAACTTCGTTGAGTACACACTGAGTTGTAGCACTTTGTTGAACGAGTGTTAAACGATTCTTTGTTTTATTTTATTTTTTAATGAAAAAATTTAGTAAACAGCAATATTTCTTCTTCGTACTCTCACCATACTCGTATGCCTCCCAATACTTATAATTGCATTTTAATGTTTTATGTATAGCGTGTTTGGTCCTGCTTAATATGATCCCGTCAAATGTGGTCGGATTAACCAGAAACAACTATATATCCAAGACTATTGTACGCACAACAATAAGAAGTACATGAAAACAACCACAAACTCACAAAGGTTTGGAACAATGTTAACCAGGTAGCAATACGAATAGTTTAAAAATTGATGCAAACCAAGAAAAGCATTTTTTTTTTTTTTTTTTTTGTGTGTGTGTGTGTTACAAAATGCGTTATTGATCTGCTCTTGTAGTACCTGTACCTTGGAGGCCCATTAAGGACTTCTTTGTGACCCCTCTCCAACCAAAAGCGTTAGAACTCAAGCACAGTGATGACCATACGAGAACCCCCTCCCCACCCCCCTTTCTTGTTTATCCGCAATTTTTAAAATAAGGCAATCGTATTACTGCCTAGTAAGCGTCTAACACAATGCCTAATCTTGATGAATTAGGGGTTATTTTAGTACAATTCTCATTGTTCTATGTGCAACTTCTGAATCTATAGCTTTTTGAAAAGGAAGCAATCATTGATAAACCCTTTATATTTATGGTAGAGTTCATTCAACCAGGACGTTACCTTGATAGTATTGGAATTTTTTGAATGTAACATTTAGTAAAACTCACGAAAAAGTGAGATCAGGATGTTTTTGGTTTGACCGAAAAAATTCCTAGGCCGAGATATAGGCCACCAGAGATGACAACTCGGGCATCCTTTCTCACTTGCGATTTTTTACAAAATCTTTAAAGTTCTTTATCTCAGGAACGGTACAATATATTTTGTTGTAGTCTGTTTTATTTAAAAGGTTATTTTTTAGTATTTAAAAACATACAAATAAGAAAGTGACCAGCAACAGGCTCTGGGCCCAGCTAGACTGGTTCCTTGTCAATTTACAATCCCCAGTGAAGATCAATAGCTCTCTTAAAACTACCTACTCCCTTGCTCATTACCACCTCTTCCGGTAAGCTGTTCCAAGGTCCCGCTACCCTGCTAAAATAATAATTTTTCCTAATATCTATGTTAGCCTGAGATTTAAATAGCTTAAAACAATGACCCCTTGTCCTGTTTTCAGTGCTAAACTTTAGCCCCGTAACATCTTTCATTTTAATAAATTTAAACAACTGAATCATGTCCCCTCGGTCTCTTCTTTGCTCAAAACTGTACATTTTTAGCATTCTAAGCCTGGAATCGTAGTCCAAATGAGAAAGTCCATTTACTAGTCTTATAGCCCGCCTTTGAACCCTTTCTAATACATTAATATCTTTCTTGAGTTAAGGAGACGAAAACTGAACAGCATACTCCAAATGAGGTCTTACCAAACTTCTATATAAGGGCAGAACTTCTTTAGATTTGTTTGAAATAGATCTATTGATTAACCCAAGCATCTTATCGGCTTTGTTACTAGCTATGCTGCACTGTTGACTAAACTTTAGATCCTGACTTATTAAGACGCCTAGATCAGTAACTTTTTCTGCCTGACTAATGACTGAACCTTGCAAATAGTAACTTGTACACTTATTTCCATGCCCTAAATGTAGTACTTGACATTTCCCAACATTAACAGCCATACCCCATTTATCAGCCCACTCCGTAATATGATCTAGATCCTCTTGCAGCTGATTTGCTTGCTCTTCATTTTCTACAATCCCCATAACTTTAACATCATCAGCAAAGCAATTCATGTTCCTAGAAATAATATTATGAATATCTTTCATAAAAACAATGAACAAAACAGGCCCTAACACTGATCCTTGAGGAACCCTGCTTAAAACATCACTCCATTTAGAATAATTTCCCCTTACAACTACCCTTTATTTCCTTCCGGTCAGCCAGTTTTTTACTCAAATGAAAGTTTTTCTCCTATTCCTATATCAGCTAATTTGCTAAGTAGAGCAACATGCGGTACCTTATCAAAAACTTTGAAAATCAATGTAAACAACATCTACAGGCTTTTTATTGTGTAAAGTCATGGTAACTTTGTTATAGAAATGTAATAAATTAGTTGCACAAGATTTACTTTTCCTGAAACCGTACTGAAAACTAGGCAATAGATTATTAGTCTCTAAAAAATTTACTATCTTAATTTTTATCAATGATTAAAAAATTTTGCAAACCAACGAAGTTAGACTGACAGGTCTATAATTTCTCGCACACCCTTTAGACCCTTTTTTGAAGAGCAGTGTAATGTTAGCCAGCTTCCAATCCTCTGGCACTTTCTCCGAGTTATAAGAAGCATTGAAAATATACAATTACATCTGCTAATTCCCCTGCACATTCTACTAAAATTTTTGGATAAATATTATTTGGTGTCGGGCCTTAGACTCTTCTTTTTTTTTTCAAATGAAGTAAAACGTCATCCCTGTAAAATACAAAGTCCTCCAGCTGTACTATGGCTTGTGTCTTGCTGGTGTCAACTGTTGAGATACAGTTATCGTTAAAAACATTCGAAAAAAAATATTAAGAACATTAGCAATATGATTATCGACCTGAATTAAAATTCCGTGCTCATCAACCAGTGGCCCAATATGACTATTTCGAACTTTCCCCAAATTAGTGAACACAAAAAACCTCTTAGGATTCCTGTCTATGTTACCTGCCAGTCTTTGCTCCAACTCTCTTTTCTGAATCCGTACCAAATACTTAAAATTACACCTTGCCTTACAATATTGGAGCCTATCTGCACAGTGACCAGTTTCCCTGGAGAACCACATCGGCCAAATTTTAGTGTTGACACCCTTTCTCCTAAAGGGAACATGATCCCCAACCGTTTTCACTAGATTTTCCTTAAACTCTGCCCACTGAAGATTCACATCGCTATCGTCCAATCCGGAAGAAAAAACTGCTTTCAAACTCTGCGTAAGTGCCACAAAATCAGTATTTCTGAAATTGGGCACAAACCTAAAATTCTCCACTTTGTGCATATCAAATTTAATCCCAAACCTAATACTGTTGTGTTCACTATCTCCAATGTGTTCCCCTACACATAACCTTTGAACAGAACCTTCCATGTCACAGAAAACTAGATCCAAAATCACGTCCTGTCGAGTACCTTGAGTTACAAGTTGATCTAAGAAACAGTCACCATTTACTTTCAAAAATTCCTCTTATCTACTATTACTGTGGTAAAAATTATTCCGATCAATTCCTGGAAAATTAAAATTTCCCATTATGATGACTGACCCCTTGCTTGAAATGTCATTAATAATACTAAACATGTGTTCAGCTTGACCCTGGCTTAAGTTGGGAGGCCTATAAATGTTCCCTAAACATAATTTTTTTGCCCTTATTACTCATCAACTCCAGCCAAATCATTTCAATCTCATTAGGTTTATCATTAATTACCAATTCATTGCAAGTTAAAAGTGTCTCTGACATAAAATAAAACCCCACCACCTCTTTTACCTACTCTATCTTGTCTAAACAAATTATACCCAGCAATAGATAACAAATCAGCATCATTTTCGGTAGCCCATGTCTCTGTAACTCCAATAATATCCAACCTTTCATCTATTATTATGCTTTTCAATTCTTCCATCTTGTTCCTAATACTACAAGCCATTGGTATGAAAAACCTTAAGTAAGCCCATCTTACTTCCATTTAATGCTGTGCGATTATTTGAATCCAAACTGTTAAAGTCTTTTTTCTTATTAGCCACCCTCTATTTCCGTTTCTACTAAAATCCTAATAGTTAGTAAGTACCCTTTCGAATTCTGCTCCTTAAACCATGTCCTACATTCCAACTTAGTTTTTTGATTCTGAAGCCTCTAAAACCAAACCACTAACCATTTTGACCCCTGTAGAACTCAGATTCAGGCCATCCCTAGCAATCCAATCACGTTTACATTTACTCCACACATGAACATATGCAACATTTTGATATATGTGTTTAAGTTTTCTTTCCACGGTCTTTTGGAAAAATTATTTCAAAATCACTTTTTTGATCTTTCTCAAAAACGCCAATTTCAAACATTTTCATTCCCCCCCCCCCCCCTTTCGATGATTTACAGAGCACTTCATTCCGTGAAAAGCAGAGCTTCCCTTTTCTTGTTTAAAAGGTTTTAGAAACATTTGAAAAAATGAGTGCTTTTTTTTTTAATGTAAAGCTAGACTTGAAAAATCAAAATTTTACTAAGCTGCAAGTGGCCAGAAAACAATTTAAGCTTATTTATACAGCAAAATTTCCATTTTGAGTAGCCTTTATCCAGGATATTGATTTAAGTGAAAACAAGACTGCACTAAAAAAAAACGTTTTGCCACCACGCTGAGAGGCTTGGCTGGAAACTGCGTTCTTATTTTCATTAAAAAAAAATAAAATTCCTGGATGATGCGGTAACTAAAAATGAAAATGGGGCTACATATAACAAAATTCAAAGTGTGTTCTGCCCACTTTCTGCTAAATAAAATTTTGAATATTCGATTTCTTCCTTTATATAGAGTTCTTAAAAAGCCCTCAGTTTTTTAAATGCCTCTAAAACCTGTTAAACGAAAAAGGGGAAGCTCTCCTTTTCAGAGAATGTTGTGATCAGTGGTACTAATCCATAGAGGAAAAATGAAAATGTTTAAAAGTTGCATTTTCGAGAAAAATAAAAAAATTAAAATGATTTTTTTTCAAAAGATTGTAGAGAGAAAACTTAAACACACATTTCAAAATGTTGCATATCTTTTCAATAGAAAAAATAAACCTTTAAAATGAAACAACCTGCAACAAAATACAGTACAACCTCGATATCTGAAATCTCTCCGGAGGGGGAAAAAGTTTGAGATATCGAGATTTTGAGTTATCAAGGTTTTAAAATAATTACACTACTTACGCTCACAATTACACACACGTACGCTATAAGCATTTATATATATACTAGGGACCCCTTCGAATCACAATCAATAGTCTTCAATATTTTAATTGGAAATTTTATAATTGTCAAAAGTACACAGGATGAGATTTTGAAATGAACAACAATTTCAACTTGGTTTTTTCACCTAAAAAATTTTAAATTCTAATTTTAGCTTCAACCAGTAACCCCACATTCAAAAAGTTCTCTGCAGCCATTTTGTAGGAGTTAGAAAAGCAAAATGATGAAAATGAGGAGCACATTTTCTGTTTTCGCTTGAAAATTAAGGGACCAAAAATCGACCCCCTTTCCTCAAGGTGGACAACAAATGCACAAAGATTCTAAACTCTGGAGGAAATACAGCACCTCCCTCATACCAACACTCCCCTATCATCTTGCCCCCAATCCTCTATTCACAAAATTTCCTAGAAAAGGAATGATAAACGTTAAGCAATTGTCCCTGGAACTGGTTTTACTACAAAAATTGCCAAAGAAAAACGACAATTGAAACTTGCTTCTGTGCAAAAATTTCGACACATCAAGGGTTTCAAAAAATAATTTTCGAAATAACTATGGAAAATACATAGGAGTTGTATAGAAAATGCTGAGGATTTTTTTTTTCGAGACATCAAGGGTTTCGAGATAAGGAGGTTCGGAACAACAGTGAAACTTCAATAACACAATACGAATCAACTTCCCCCGAAACTCGACAGTTATTTCCTCTATGGTTGGCCCAATGCTAATTTTAATGAGCCAAAACCTCTATAACTTGACACACATTTGCAGAAAACCCTGTAAGTCGATGTTGCTACGAGGCATATTTTTAAAGTAAGTTCCGTTTTGATATAAAAAAAGAACGAGTACAGATAGAGCAAAGAAATTTATTGCACAAAAATCTACCATCCTTACGCTATTTTTTGACATTGCTCCCGTGATTTTCCAAACATTTGTTATAGCGTGGTACAGGTTTTTGTATACCTATTCATAGAAAATTGCCGCCTGTGTAGTCAGCCATGGGATAACATGTTCTCTGAGCTCATTATTGCTGTAGTGCCACAGACCACCTTGGAAAGACTTTAGATGCCGAAACAAATGAAAGATGCTGCGAGCGAGGTGAGGGCACACCAGAGGATGTTCAAAAACGCCCCAGCCAAAGCCCTGTAAGAGCCCTCATGGTTGACTAAATGGGCGGTAACTTTGTACGAATAGGTATACAAAAACCTGTACCACGTTATGACAAATGCTTGGAAAATCACGGGAGCAATGTCGAAAAATAGCGTGAGGGTGGTAGATTTTTGTGCACTAAATTACTTAGCTCAATCTGTACTCATTCCTTTTTTATATAAAAACGGAACTTACTTTAAAAACACGCCTCGTATATTGTAGTCCAAATCTTGCTACCAACATTATTTCATATTGACTTCCTCTCAGAATTAAACGCTGCGGTTTCTTGGTCAGTCAATCCTTTTCTGGAAAGCTCTTTTAGAGAATTCTATCCTTTATCCAGGGGAGTCAGTTACAACACTCTGTGCTGTTAGTGCAATTCTAAAAGGCTTGGAATGTGTAGGATAAATGTACCCGTTGAAGTCCTCTAAAAAAAAAGGTACCATGATATGTTTTACACTTACTGCTCACATGAGTAAGACGACGCAACGTGTGTAATTATAAGTATTAAAATGGAGTTAAAAACTTAGCAAACAGCTTTTTCGGGGTTGTCAAATGCAAATCCCTTCGGTGCATAAAAGAAGAACGAAAAGCCCACACAATGTAGACCAAACCACAAATGAAAGAAAAATGGAAGGAAGTAAAGTAAATGGACATGGAAACCGGAAACATTGCATCACAGAGCAGCAATGACACGTATAGTGCGGAAAAACGTCATAAACAGAAAAAAGTTTGTAAAGATAAGACTTCCAAACACCAGGGAGAGGGGCGTACTCGACAAGTCATTAGCTACTGAAGCAAAACTTTCCAGATGTAATAGGGTTCCCGAAAATCTAAATCATAAATCAAAGAACACCCATAAATAATTTTAGCAGAAGAAAAATCGAAAATATGATTGAAAGACCAACAGTGTTGTGCAATAGAGGAACTTTTTGTATCTTGTTTCTTGTCATAATTTTTATGTTCTTTAATACAGAATTTAAGAGAACATCAGGTCTGTCCTATGTACGTCATTTGACAACAAGAAATACTATAAATGCCCCATCTATCAAGTTCCTGAATTGGGTGTTTTGGTTGCAAAAATTTAAGTTGGTTCTGTGACGCAATGTTCCGGTTTCCATGTCCATTTGCTTTGCTTCCTCCCATTTTTCTTTCATTTGTGGTTTGGTCTACATTGTGTGGCCTTTTCGTTCTTCTTTTATGCATTGATGAAGGGGCTTGCATTTGACAGCCCCAAAACAGCTGTTTGCTGAGTCCATTTTAATACTTTATTTGTAATTTATACATGTTGTGTCATTTTACTCATTCCATAGTACAAAGTTTTCGATTGCTTTTTTACAATTTATACTGCAGACTTATGGATTTATTCCTCGCAAGGTATTCAAACAATATTAGTGATTTTATTATGTATGTTTCAAAAAAAAAAAATTACTGCAATTAATTTTTATAATGTGAATGTTAAAATTAGTAAGTAGATGATACAAAAACTCTTTAGGACTTAAAATAATAATATCTCAGTAAATTGACATCTGATAATCTGATAAGTCGAGATGTTTTCATGTTCCTTTGGGGTGTCGAGTTACTGTGGCTCCAATTTATACTGATTTTACTTTTTTATGAGTTTTTACATATGTTACATTAAAAAAATTCCAGGACCATCAAGGTATCGCCCAGATTGATTTGACACGGATTTTACCTTATGTAATATATATATTGAATCCTGAGCAGTGAATAATTTTAACTGATACAGGGTGGCGACAGGAACTGTGAAAAAAAGTTCCCTGACTTTTCCCTGATTAAGTTCACCGAATTTCCCTGATTTACGTTACCAATAATAATGGTTTTCTTTCTTTGCTCTACTTGAAATCTACTGTATGTTTGTATAAAATGCAGTATTTTAAACGTTTTAAGTCGTGTAAACTTGTTGAACTAAAGATACATTTTTAAAAGATGCTACCTTTTTAATAAAATGGTTAGAAAAAACACATCTAGTCAATTTTTTTTGGGGGAAAAAATTCTACAAAACAGTATATTAAATTTTTCTACACGGAAAAATTGGAAAAAATTAAAAAAAAAAAAACTTTACTTCCAGAAACCACTTAGCATAAGATTTAAACTATTAAAATGACTCTTAAAAACATATGTGTATTTATGATAGAACTAAAAAGTAATTGAAATTATTTTGAACTAAGTTTTCAAACAGTATAATAATTGTTGCAAGAATAACAATAGTGAAAAATTAGAAGTAATATAAGTATTCTTATATAGGTATATAAGAATGTTATATATAATTTTATGCAAGTATAACAGTTTTATGCAAGTTATGTCATAATTGCATAAAATTGTGACATATTTATGCAAAACAGATGAAACCATTTGACATCCATTCATAGGGAGCTTTTCTATAATCAAGAACATAGGTTTTAATGAATGAATACAGCATTTTAACAATAAAAAAATAAAGATATTTACTTAAGTACACAAGTTAACTCTATTTCAAATGATTTCAGTATGTAATGAAAAAAAATCTTAGATTGCTTTTGTAACAAACAACTTTGAAATGCAAGAAAAAAAAAAGAAAAAAGAAAGCAATTAGTTAATTTTAAAATATATAAAAGAAGAATACAACTCGGTTATAAAATTAAAGAATCATTTAAGTCTGAAGAAAAGAAAACCTGTGACAACAAATAGTATAACGGCAAAAAACTAAGTTTTTTTTATTGAAAGTTCAAGTTTAGCAATTAAATTAAAAACGAGAAGAAGTAATAACTTTTAAACTTTTATAGTACTAATTCAAAAACCAAAGATTTCTTCTTGAAATCGTGATTACAGTAGGCTAATTACTTCGAGACAATAGAATAAAGGCAAAGGAACTAAGGCATTAATGAAGGCTTCCTCTTTGCCTGTATGGTTGTTTATTTTACGTAGCATTGAAAGCGTAAAAGGAAATTTCGAGCTAGGTAAAATAAACAACCTAACAGACACAGAAGTAATCTCAGGAAGTTCATACTGTGGTTAATAAGTAAAATTCAATACTTTAGACGTTGAGGAAAAAAAGATGCACAAATATGCAGCAGTGTATAATCGCACCTCATTTATTTTACTTTTTTTTTTGAACAGATAATTGGCGGAAAGTGCATAGGGAATTAGAGTACTTAATTTTGTAAAGCAAAAAAAAAATTTTTTTTCTTCATAAAATCAATTTTCCCTGATTTTTTGTAATTTTTTTAAAATTCCCTGATATTTCCCTGACTTTTCCCTGATTAATAAAGTTCCCTGACTTTTCCCTGATTTCCCTGATCTGTCGCCACCCTGTGATAGGGAAATTTGTTTTTCCAGAAAGGTAGTACTGGAACAACGTTCTGGAAGAATACTGCAAATCGGAAAAGTTTGAAAACCTTCGATGTAGGCGACATCATTATTTGAAGATGGCACTGAAAATAGTTTTTTCAAGTATAGCACTTACATTTCTCTTTTGTCATGAAAAAGTTTACCAAACACATTTAATAACTTTTTGAATGATTTTTTTTTAAAGTGGAGTGAGGAATAAAATGCACAAAATTTAATTTCTCAGTTTATCTAAAAGAAAAGGAAACATCAGGGTTAAAACATTGAAGTTCAGTTCCATTTTGCCCCAACTGACTGTACTTACATGGCATGGTTATCATGAAGAAGACATGGTGATCATGAAGAATAGTTCTTTCAAATTTTAAGAACTTCAGTATTTTGGCAAGCTGGCATCAGAGAATTGAAATTGCTTCAAAAAAATTAATGGCACATGTAAAAGAAACAAATATACATTATTAATGAGCTTTCGAGTGAGTACATCATTTTACATATGTACACTCCTACTTTGTAGCAAAGTGATACAAAAAAGATAATTACAGCAATTCATAATACAATTATTGACAATGTTCAACATTGACGCTAATGGAATCTCGTTAAAAAGCCCCAAATTAACACTGGATTCGGCTTCTCATTTTTGAAACCAAATTCGTAGCCAATTTGACGATGTATTGAACACAAGCGATCAGTGAAAATGCCTCATGTGTCAATTCATAGTTTTTGTCAAGGCTTAATTTAAGCGGATTTTACAGTAAAAAGAGGGTTTTTCGTGAAAAATCGTCTTTTTACAGAAAAAAAAAACCACTGATGCAGATGAACTTAGAATGATAAAATATATCTAAATACAAAATTTCATGTGAATCGTTAGAGCCATTTCTGAGATACGAAATATATATATATATATATATATATATATATATATATATATATATGCGCAAGAATTGCTCGTTTAAAGATATAAGATGATTTATTTCTCATCATTTGGTGGTTCAAATGTTTACACTGTGAGAAAATAACCCTTCTTCTGTTAATATGAATAATGTTAACAGAATACAATAGTGCAATTTTATGTTCAACTGCTTTTTCATTTTGTTAAATTTTATTTTTCATGCAGTAAAAAATTTCTTAAAATTAGTTTAACCAAAGTATAATTAATACTTCTCTAGATTTATAAGATAGTGATTAACATACAATTTTGCTAATTAGATTAAATGACTATTTTAAAAACTTTTACTTATTAAAAACCTGCGACAAAATAATGATAGTCACACAAAAATAGCTTTTCGCCAGCATAGGTTCAAAGGTGTTTTTTTTTTTAGAAACAGTATAAGAAAATCCCTTTGACCAACATTTACACTATGCTTTTTTGAGGTGTGGAATCTCATACGTTTCCTTAAATTTGTAACCAGGAAAAAGTCCTTTAAACAAAAAAATCTCACAAATAATGGCCTTTTATTGTCAAGGTGTCTCATCCATTTTGTCAGATTTTGGCCTCTCACTATCATGGCATGTCCTATGTCTTAACATGACCATCTTATTAGAAAAAGCTTCGGAGCAATACTCGCACACAAATGGCTTCTCCCCAGTGTGGATCCTTAAGTGTCTCTTTAAAGCCGTAGAGTTATAAAATGATTTCGAACAATGTTCACACATATGTGCTTTTTCACCAGTGTGGCGTCTCATATGTTCCTTTAAATTCGAAGCTTGACAGTATGCCTTGGGACAAAAGTCGCACGAGTATGGCCTCACATTTTCATGAATACGCATATGCCTCGCCACGTTCCCTCTGTCGGAAAATGTCTTCGAACAATGGCTGCATGTATATGGCTTCACACCATCATGCCTCCTCATGTGTTTCGTCATGACCGACTTATCAGAAAACGCTTTGAAACAATAGTCGCACAAATATGGCTTTTCACCGGTGTGGATCCTCAGATGTCTCTTTAAAGTCGAAGCATCAGAAAATGCTTTCGAACAATATGCACATGAATATGACTTCGTACCCGTATGAAGACTCATGTGTCTCTTTAAATTACAAGCTTGGGAAAATGTCTTAAAGCAAAAGTCACATGAATGGGGCTTATCATTTTCATGAATCCTCATATGCGTTGTCATGTGCGATTTGTCGGCAAAAGCCTTAAAACAATAGAAGCACAAGTAAGGTTTTTCACCATTATGGCACCTCATGTGTCTCGTCAAGTGCGATTTTTCAAGAAATACCTTTGCACAATATTCACACGAATGCAACTTTTCACCAGTGTGAATTTTACAGTGCATTCTGAGACGCGAAGCTTCTGAAAATGTCCTTGAACAGTATTCACACGAGTATGGTTTTTCTACAGGATGCTCTTTCATGTGTGCCTTTAAGTGTGAAGCTTCAGAAAATGTCCTCGAACAGTGTTTACACGAGTACGGTTTTCCTACATCATGATCCATCATGTGTGTCTTTTAAGTGTAAAACTTCAGTAAATGTCCTTGAACAGTATTCACACGAGAACAGTTTTTCTACATCATGTGTGTCTTTAAGTGTGAAGCTTCAGAAAATGTATTTCCAAACATGTAGTTCAAATCATGCGCCATCGCAGAATTTAAAAAATAGGTTTGTACAAATTTCACCAGACTGTGGACTTCAGCAGAAATGGATTATCAAATGTTCTTCGCTTTGTAAGGTGTAATCATGAAATCAAGAAAAATTTCACTTGAGTTGCATTGCTTCAAACAAATTTCTTACGTGAGTGTACATGGGAAGTTGTGCAGAAACAGAGTTTTAGGTTGACATCACACCTGCTGAAATCTGTTGTCAGGCAGTCTTGATTATATTGCTGAAAAGAAAAAAGTGTTAGAATATATTTAAAATGAAAATAGCTTGAGCATGTAGAGTACAGAATATTTATGTAAGATGTGTTGAAAAAAAAAAATATTTCAAAGTTGAAAAAAAAAAAAGGATGGAGTTTTTTTAAAAAAAAGGTTAACAATTTAGTGATTAATAAACATCCAGGCCTTTTCAGGTTACTTTCCCAGCAAAAGTCATAGAAAAAAACACGAATGCATCTTAAAAATATTGCTTTAAGAAAAAAAAATAAATATCAAAAAATTAAAAATTAGAAAGTAGGGTTTTGAGACTTGAGCCCTCTGCTGTTTCTCCTTTACATGAACACAGTTGATTCCTATATTCATAAGAATACCAAAATCGCCTGCTATGCAGATGATATTGCCATTTGGTGTACAAGTCAAGATCTTAAAACCTCCCAGAAATTTCTGAATCTTAGTCTTAAGGGCATTGCAACATGGGCTACAGATCTCAAACTTACTATTAACCCCAATAAGTCTAACTACTGTGTTTTCTCAACTGATCGGAAAAATCGTGGAACTTTCCAACCGGACTTAAGAATTGAAGACTCCGTTATTAAGCGTGTCGAAAGTCCCAAATACCTGGGAGTGTTTCTTGATCCAGAACTGAGATTTACAAAACATACAAAAATCACAGCAAACAAAAGTCTAAAGAAATTGAACATCCTCCGCACACTCTGCGGCACCAACTGGAGTCAAGATCATCAACGTTAAAAAGTACCTACTGCACCGTCATTAGGCCAGTACTTGAGTACTGTTCCCCCATTTGGGCACATGCATCCGAATCTGCCAAAGAGACTTTAGACTCAGTCCAATATAGAGCTTCCAAAATCATCATTGGTGCAGTATCCTCTGCTAATAACACCAAGGCTGAACTCGAAAGTGGTCTTGTTTCCCTCGAGAACAGACGGAAACTTGCTACTGTAAAGTTTACAAATAAAATCAGAAGCCACAATAAAGACCACATTGCCCACAGAGCCTTCAACGCTTGGACAGGCACATCAAGGCTTCAGAGATCATCAACGCTGCAGTTAGACAGGGATATCAGAAGAGCCATTGGTCTTGTCCATTCCTCCCTGGACATAACTCAAGAACCACTCTCTACTTTTAGACCCCCTCCTAAGAGTACTAAAATCAATACCTACCTACTTGAACCATGCTCTAAGAAGGAACCAAATCAAATGTTATTACAGAAAGGCGAAGACACTATTCGTTCACTTGCAAAAGAAAACAGTGCATTAATCTACACAGATGGTTCCTCTGACATTGACTGTAATAGAGGTGGCGCAGGAATCTCCATCATTTAACCCTCAGGAAATAATGTCAAGCTTAAAATACCCACTGGCCAAATCGCCACAAACTTTACTAGCGAACTTGTTGCTATTAAAGAGGCTCTTGCTCATTGTCTTTCTTCCCCTACTCCTGAAGACCTAATTGAAGAAATCGTGATTTTTTCCGACTCAAAATCAGCACTTGAAGCCATACGTAACAGTATGACAAGACTGACAGAAGAAATTAATTTTTTTCTCCACTCACTCAAGACAACCTGCATTCTCTAGTGGATCCCAACTCATGTCGGAATCGAGGGAAATGAGTGTGCAGATGCCCTTGCAAAGGAGGCACGTGACCAAGACCAACCACTAACAGCCACCTTCAAAGACGTTAATGCTGTAGCCAGACGAAGGATCTATAATCAGCTTTTCAGCAGGGCAACAATCCCTGACCTCCACTGCCCAAGAAAACTCTCTTCTACAAAAGCTAGGCTACATACTGGACATTTCAAGGGCATGAAGATTCTACCAAATAATATTAAATCCTATCCCATCTGCAAGCACTGTCCCTATTCACAACTAACCCCGGACCATGTCTTTAATTGCCAGGCCATTATTCGCTCACTCCTCCAACTTGGAGCACCACCACATGAAATCCTTTACAGTCATCGAGCTCCAGAATTAGCGGATCTTGTTTTTAAGACTTTTGGAGCCATTTAAACCTTTCGCACTCTGCACTTCTTTGGACACAACAACAACAACAACAACAGGGTTTTGAGGTGTGGAAAATGTGTCTGCGGGGTCTGTCTATCCAAATAACTTTTGATAATGAATAGTCGGATTAAAAGTTCATTGTCACAATATTTTGATTGAAAAATTTCAACACCTCATTCCTACTTTATACTTTTTGATTTGAACACTTTTTTGTTAAATTTTGAACAGTTCAAACAACTTAACATTAGAAGAAGTAATTCTGATAGCGACTAACTATCATTTGTCATTCGACTTCCAAATTGATAGCACTTTGTCTTAGGGGTTCCTTGAAGCGTAAGTGAAGCAACTAAGGGTTCCATAGCTCAAAAAGTTTGGGAACCACTGGGCTAGGCTAACACTTTTGAATTTTTTCTAGACAAGTGCGATCAAAAATAGTTGGAGGCTGGTTGTTCTGGAAACCACTGATTATTTTTTATGGGGATCTGAAGCAAGATTCACTGGTCTTGTACCAGTGAACCAGCAGTAATTTCGAACATTATCGCAGCTTAAAATTTTGAAAGAAACACTTGGTATTTGGCCAAATACTCAGTTTGATTTTCAACCGATTATTTGTTATTCGAAAAAATATGGTACAATATAGTCCCTCATTATATTGCTCTTGTTGGGAGATAATAAAAAAAAGCTCAATACATCCAAAAACGCGATAAAACCGAGGTCATTAAAACCAGTGATCCCTTTAACCTTAGAGTAAATGGATATGTGCATCTAAAATTAATTTAGCCTACTCCTACATTAAACTGAATTTGAGTAAAAATACTAAAAGGAAATTATCTTACCAAATGCTTAGAAAAGAAAATGAAAATATCTAAAATATTTCAATTGTTTTTTGGTGAAATAAGAATTTAAAAAATAATATCTTAAAATGTAGCAAGCTCAAAATGAAATACATTCCTTTTTCCCTATTGGCTGAAAAGTGGAGAAAGGAATATTCCTGGGAAATACAATGATTATACAGTGAAACCTCTCTGAGCGGCCACCCCTCCGTTCTGCAAAATTTCAGCCATTGAGAGGGGGGGGCCTGCTTTAAAGGGTTTTCGTTACAGTTGCAAAATAATTCTACAATACACAAAAGAGTAAGTCTAATACACAGAATGCAGTTTGAGACTGTTCTAAAAGGGAAATAGTATATTATTTAAATTTTGTTCACATTTTTTGAAGAAAGGATACAATTTGTGACTTGAGTTTTTTTATCTTCTCCTACAATTGTTTTTAAAATTCAATTCAAGATGTTGCTTGTTGCAATTCAAAATGTTTTTCCATTCAAAACGATAAATATATCACCAACAGTTGAATGTTTAGTTTACTCATGATTACAAAACGCATATTGATTGTCAGAGGCCGAATTAGTGTCTGAAAGGCATAAAAATGTATTTGCTCAAAAGATGTTAGTCCACAGACAGCAAACTGATTAGTTAATTTAAACCAATCTCAAACAAATATTAGATTTGATTGGAAAATGCTTATTTTCGCAGACTCGTTAACTGGAAGAAGTTTCTCTCAATCAAAGTTCTCCATTGCCGTTTCGTGCTGGAAAGAATTCGAAATCGCACTCTATTAATTCTCTGGTCGATTTTCCGCGTTTATATTGCTCAGAATTTCAATACATAGTTCGAGATTCATAGAATGATCTCCGACAGTGTTGTTTGCAACCCAGATTACACATACACACTAACTAAAGAAGTAAACATCAGTGACATTTTTACTCCAAAATGACTGAATTTGTTCAAGGCCAATAAGAATTCTTCTCTTTGAAATGAAAAGCTGCAGATTAGACACAGAAAGTGAATAGATTTTCCTGAAAAATGGAATGGACGCATCCACTTGGTGGCCGTTCAGAAGGGTTGAGTGGGCGTTGCTAGCGGTGTTTTTAACATTAAGTCTATGGGCTAAAATATCCATGCCGCAAACAAGTGGCTGTTTAGAGGGGTGGCCACTTGGAGAGGTTTCACTGTACTAGTTAATTTGTCTCCCTTAAGGCTAAATTTTTTTTTACGGAAGACAGACAAAAAGCGCAAAGGGGCTTACTGTACCATAACACCGGGTTACTTTGGGGCTAGGCAGCTAACTTTGAGACAGTGGATAGTTTTTTGCTAGCGGGACTACCTGTTTTGGTTCAGTCTGCAATTACGTCTGTTGATAGGATCTGTATTAGGCTGCTACCTGATAGCAGTTGTCAAAACCACAGTCCACTGCATTGGTTTTGACAACTAAGTTATTTTTACCATTTGTTTTTCAAAATTTTTGTTTCGGTGAAACTTTTGCTGGTGCCTCAAGAACTGCACGCACCAAATAACGTTCAGGTCAGTAAACACATTGATAAATACCTCCTCAAGTGATAAATATAGAATTATTTATGCTATTGCAAGTTTCATAACCTCTACATTAAAACTTTTCATCTTTTCACACAGTAACTTTGGGACTGAGAAATATTCAGTGTTTAAGAGCTGCAAGGTTGCAGCAAACTTTTGGCTTTCATTAACAAAAAACTAAACTTCACAAAGTGTTTAAATAATATTAGTTTCACTATCTGTTTGTTTAACAAAATTTTAATGCAAAATTTAACATAATATCTGTAACTTTGAGTTTTACTAGAACGTATTGCTCTTATGAGCTGCTAAATATAATATTCTAGGATTGACATAAATTCCTTTCCCTTGTTGTTTCGAATGTAGATAATGCACCTATATATAATAATAGTGGGGTTAACATTGGTACAAAGTCATGTTTACTACTCTTTTCAATGGGGGTAAAGCACTGTCCTAATGTTACCCCAATCAATAGAATAAAATTGAGACAAATTAATTTATTTTTTAAAAATAAAATACCATAACAACTTAAAATTATTCTTTTGCCATACCTTGTAAGAGGAATACTCCAATGATTTTTTAAGCTTTTTTGCTTAAAGATGGGAACAGAGCAAAACTTTGAAAGGGGCCTCGAAGTTACCCCACTTATGGTATCAGGGGTTGGAGTTGTAAATTCAAAAAACTTAGGACATTTTTAGGACAACAAATATCAAGTTCTTTTTTGACTTAAATGCAATTCATAAGCTTGATTTTTGTAGGAGATGATAAAACATTTCAAATCCAATCTTAAAAATTACAATAGAAGGCATTAAATCCTTTATTCTTAAGATAAAGATTGACTGCCTTCAATCTTTATCTTAAGAGAAAATTGAAGGAGTTACCAGTATGAAGTAAAAATATATACTACATACCAGTAGGATAAATGTATGTACAATTGCTTCTTTACTTGCTTTGCTATTGTTTCACCAAAGTGAATGAAAGAATGAGAAAGAAATATCCTTAATAAGGAGGGATTTTAAGTAGGGTGCAAGTCCAAAATTTGTTGCATACTTAACTTTTATCAGATATTTTGATACTTTTTGATATCTCAGAATCACCAAAAATATCACTGTAAATTACAGATAAATGATTTAATGCAAAAGAATAATTGCTGTTTGAGGCAACTAAAACTAAAAAAACCTTCGCTTACAAAATTTCACATTGGAGTGCATTTGGAACAAAAGCTTTGGATTGCTTCATTATAAACTAATTTGTTTTCAGTAGAAGACAAAGAACGTAGAATTTAAAATACAGCTTGATTTTTGAAGTTATTTGTCAACCGAGCTTATTTGTCAACTTACGTTTCACTAAATGAGACAATATCTGTGAAAATTCTTGATTATCAAGATTGGAAAGATAATGTACAAACAAAGCAAAATGAAATACACCACAAGCTCAGTCATTCCAAGCGAGGACTGCAGTTTTGTGCTGATTAGCACTCATTAGCCCGGCTTAGGAAGTGACTGAGCTAAGCCGGGCTGATGAGTGCTAATCAGCACAAAACTGCAGTCCTCGGCTGAAATGTCTGAGCTGGCGGTGTATTTCATGTATTTTTGTTTTGGCCCTGGCTATACCGCATAATTTGCTGAAAACAAAATGCTTTAAATTCATCCTTTTCCACATCGTAACCCCCCCCCCCCCCCATGTGCTAATTTTGCATCTCTTGCTGTCAGCTTTTTCCAACCACAAGGAAGAGATTTTCATCTTCTATCTTCCATTTTAATTAAAAAAAAATTACTATTCTAATTTTTGCAGCAAAAAATCAGTAACTAAATTTTAAAACTATGTGCAAGAAATAATCTATCTTTTCTGACCAGGAACACAAAGCAAACCGACTCTTTCTACTGGAAAAACAAGCTACTGCTCTGCTCAGACTAGAATTACACAAGATAAGCATTATAAAAATAAATACTACTTCCCACCAGCAGTCTTACATAATATAGATGAACGCGGCGAACGGCGTTCACAGAAAATTTTTGGCACTGCAGAAATTTTTTTTCAAACTGCTACCATTGATTAAAAAAAATATATATTTTTTATATTTTTTTTAAAGGGAATTTTTAAGAAAATCCCAGAATTTATTTCTGTTAAAGCCTTTCTCCAAAAGCCTTTTAAAGCACGTGTAAAAAGAAAATGGTTTTGGCAGTTTTCTTCAGTTGGTGAAAAATAAGCAAACTATGTTATTCTAAAAAAAAAAAAAAATTAAATGATTTAATGATTTAAAGCACTTTTTTTTGTCTCTTTTATATTTGAATATAAATTTCTTTTTTTTATTCAAGGGTGAGTTAGGCAAAATAATTATTTGCAGAAAATTTTCCAGTTAGGATTTGTGTTTGCAGAAAGCTTTTCATTTTATCTAAGTCTGCCCACCAGGGGAGAACCCATTTAAATTTTGCTCTAAATATATTTTTTAAATAAGCGTTTATATTTGGGTTCTTATTTTATTTTTTGCAGAAGAGAAATGACTGCAAGATCTACAAAGAATAGATAAAACAAACAGCTTTATATTGAGCATCTGTTTCGGTTAAATGCATGCCCCCCCCCCCCCCTTGACAGAAAAAAAAAGGCAGCAGGGCATTTCCATGATAAGGTCAACCAGATGATCAAATTTTCAAAATTAAAATTTCTAAACAAATGAGGTGTTATTTTAAAGGTAAAGAGTTGTATATTTTGAAATACCTGTCTAAAATTTGATCACTTGAGTTATAAATCAGTTACAGGAGGTTGAACTAAGGTCAACATCTTGAGTATTTTCAAACCATATTTGGCGACTCTCGAAGAAATTCTGTTTTTTCCAAAAAATACATACTACCTAATATTATAAATTGAGATGAATAACCATTTAAAGATACAATGTGTTGCTGATGATGTTGCAAAAATGTGTCAAAATATAATTCATTTTGATTTGTAAAAGAATTCCTCTAGGGTACATTAAGTGTTTTACGTCCGACACCAAAATGCGCAGTTAATTATGCTGAGCCAATAATTTTAAAGCTGCATAAATATATTTTTGGGTACAAAGTAAGAATTTCAATCTCTTTGATATAACCTATTTTTATTTTGTAACAAATGAATACTTTTTACTAAAATCTAGGTGTCGGACGTTAAAAAAATTGTACATCCGACACTGTTACATTCCTTTAAACAATATATGTTTTCAACTGTGTTTCTCCTTTTTTTGTCTTTAATTTCAAAGTTAAAGTGAGACATGCATAAAAAAACAACTTAATGAATTTACTGTATATACATTTAGGGTTGATAGGGGTAAGTAGGACCCCTTTTGAGAAAAGGTGTGTTGAATGAACGTAATACAGTTGATTAAGATCAATTTTGGCAAATTTGCCAAAACTATAAGTTGAAAAAGAAATTCGAAACACTAAATGACTGCTTCTATGTAAAGTTGGCAAAGGAAGAACCATTATCAACATTCAATCTATATAAATCTTGATGTTTTTCTTTCAAGTAAGTTTAACAAATAACTAATTACCAGCTTTTGAAGCTGAACAATCAATTCCTACTAAGTCATCATAGTTGTCCTGTATTTCACTAATACAAATATTTCATCAGAGTTGCTTTTGATTTTCAAATCCTCACTGTTATGGGGAGAACCACTTACCCCATACTGTGGGCACCTCTTTTAGCGAAATTTTTTTAGGGCGGGGTAAGTGGGGCCCTTCCTCTAAAACAGTTTGTAATAATATTTTACACAAAAATTCTGATTGCACTATGCACTTTAAGTTAAACTGTATATGAATGTTGAATGATCATAAAAAAATAAATGCTAACCGGGAAACACTTCTTTGAAAAATGCTGCATAAACTCGCCAAAAAATATTTTTCAGATTTTTTTTTTGACTAAGTTCTCTGACCTAGAAAAAAAAATTCCTCGTAACCCAAATATATGCTAAACTAATCACTGTGATGAACCGTAACATGATCGATGTAAAATAGTATAAAAACCATATGGCTATTTCAGTTTTTGGGGGTTACCCACTTACCCCAGTGTCCCACTTCCCCCAATCAACCCTACTTTTGAACGTACGTGGTAAATTTTGTTTCAGTATATGTAACCTATAATTTACATATTTATAACTGTAATCATTGTTATGTATTTACATTCAAGAGCAATAGTTTACGTCCAATGTGAACAATTTACGTCGACACCGAAAATTTACGTCCGACACCAAGCTAAAAATATTTTTTAAATAATTTTATTCTTTATAATATCATTTGAAAACTGAAATATGTTTCAATCATAAGTATACTTTAGATTAATGCTGTTTTTAAAATTAAAATGTAAGTCAATTCACAGACCTAAATAATTTTTAAGTGAACCATCAATTTTACTATTTGTGTGTTTACGTCGGACACAAACTTTAAAATTTTTTAATTTATACTTTAGAGATCTATTTTGAAAAACTAACATGATTTTTTATTCACTGGGATGTAGTAAGTATCTTGTAAATAAATTTGATAATTTTGGAACAGTTTATGTTTGGTAAATGGAATTAAAACCGAGAAATTTTTCTTCGTTTTTTACGTCCGACACCATCGAATTGCCCAGCAGCAGCAGCATAGGTTTTCCTCTTTCTTTTTTAGAAAAAGATTCTTAGGGTCTACGAAAATTATTTTGTCCTAAAATACAGGCATTTCATCATGAAAAGTTTCATTTAGGTTGAATTTCATTTTTTCTGTGTAAGTAGCAGGGTTGGCCGGATTGGACCCAATGGGTTTTTTTGAAAAAAAACCCATTTAAAAAAAAACCCCATTATATAGCCCACTTTTGGGTTTTTTAAAATTTTCCGAGAAGTTTTTAAAAGAATTAATTAATTTAAAAACTTTAACAATTTAAACTTCTTTTTTATTTGTTCTTCACTACAGCCAATGGACATAAAAAATGAATTTTGAACTTTAATAGTATTTTTTAACTCTTAACAGTATTAAAAAATACTTCAAAGATTTTAAATAAATATATTTAACTTTTTTTCTTTGACTGGTCAATAAATAACTCAAATTATCTTGACTAAGTCCTGTCATGTCTGATTTTCTCAATATATGTAGATTGTACAGAGGAAACTACTCTAGCTAAAAGGCTTTCATGTGATATATTTTCTTCAAACCAACAAGTCACAAATCTCGAATAAACAAGGTATATTTTTTAGAAATTAACAGGTTTCACAAACGGTCGGACAGAAAACAGAATAGGATGTACAGTATTTTCATTACCTTACGAAAAAGTTTAATATTTCTTACTCTGTACACAGAAATAGAAAAACAGGCAACATAAAATTCAAAGAAATGTTTTGATTAAGCTGGAATTCAGTAAAAAGGGATTTAAACTATTTGAGGTTCTACAGTAGTTTTGCGTAACAAAATGAAATACAATAAAATAAAATGCAAAAAAAAAAATGTAGTAATTACAAACGAACAATAGATTTTATAACTCGAGAAGTAACTTTTTCTTAACTGTTGGCAATCATGGAAACTAAAAAATCTGAAACTTCACCATTCTTGGGTTTCGTCGTCTTTTATACTTTTCTTCAGAAAACGCTGAATTTCCCAGCTTTTTTACTCCAAGACGTTTTTTTTGCTTTCTCCATATACTTTCGCTACAATATGCTACAAGTACCCCCCCCACATTTTCCCTAAAAAAAGACAAAAAAAACCCACATTTCTTTTTAAAAACCCAGCTTTAGTTGGGTTTTATTTAAAAAAAAACCAAAAAACCCTGGGTCCATGGGCTTTTTTAAAAAAACCCGGGTTTTTGCCAACCCTGGTAAGTAGGGAATAAAATACGAAAATTTTACGATTTTTAGGACAACTCCTGCCTCTGTGGTATGCAGAGCATCAATTACATTCATATTTATTATACATGAAGTTTATCTGTTTTCCAAAAATCAATTCCGGAACATTTGGTTCCAAATTCATAACAGTGACTACTCAAGGTTTTTGATCTGTAATATTGAACAAAATAACAAGCCACTTGGGTCAATTTCCAGGGTTGGTAAAAAAAAAACCGTTTTTTTTTTTTCAAAAAAAAAACTTTTTTCGGTTTAAACCAGGTTTTTTTGGTTTAAACCGGTTTTTTTTTTTTTTGGTTTATACTATTTGTGAGAAAAACAATTAATTTTGGGAAGGTAATTAAGGTTCCATGTAATTAACAGTTATTCAATAGTTACATTATATACCTAATTTCTTGATAATTAAAGAGATAAGAACAAAATATTGTAACTAAATTAAATAATTAAAATAGCTTTCTGCGGGGAAATATTGATTGAAATGTTTGACTTGATTAACATATTAGTATGCATGTATATATAGACCCTTTATGATACGAAATACTTCAAGAAGTGGTTGTGATGCGGGTTAAGATAAAATATAATGAAGATCCAAGAAAAAAACTTTATAAAACCAACATAATATGAATAATTATAGAATAAAGGTAAAATTTATATTTTTAAACATAATTTTTTTCAAAAGAACAATTTTCATATTTTTTCTTTCTGATCTTACATAATGCTGATTTTTATATACACAATGTCGCAAATATTGAAGTAAAGCAAAATGTACAACAGTACATGATTGAACAGTCAAAAAATCAATTGCTGTTGTACTGACAAAGTTTTAAAAAAAAAGTGCTGCTCTATATTCAACTCCGTTCTTATTTTGGAAAGACTTGGAAAAGATATCGACTATCGCTAAAACAAAGAACCAAATCAAAAATACAAAAATTTGGTGTAACATGGCTTAAACTACAGCTTATTTACTGGCATACATGTTGCATCCAGCACTGAAGTAAAAAATATTAAATGCAAACTCTTTAGAACAAATAAATGTGCAGCAAATTCTATTTCAAGAAAAATTTTTTGCCAAAAACGTTATATACGTATAGTATAAACTTTTTTTTAAAATTTGATTCAAAAAATATTATTTGTGTTTACCTACAGAACAAATCTTAATTTTTAGGTGCAAACAATTAAGTTAGACTGTTGATTACCTTACAAGTTAAAGTTAAAATTCCAGGAAAGTGCAAATAAATGGGCAAAAATGTCACACCCCTGCAACAGGAGTGAGCAATATAATGAATTGCATCTACAATAAAAGATTCAATCCTTAGTAAATCTTAACTAATCATGCAAATTAAGCATAATGATGGAAGTTGACCGAAATCTGCTTTATGGCACATATACGAAATAAAAAATATATTAATATTTTTTTTTTCAATTAAAGCTTGTAATACATTTTGAAGAAGCAACTTTACAATTTTAGTATTTATCTCTGCAACTTAGCTAGGAACTTAGCATTAATGGAATTTTACATTTTTCAATATGTGTGGGGAAATCAATGCAAACCTGTAAAATGGATTTTTTTTTTTTTTTTTGGCTTTTAAAAAAAAACATTTTTAAACAAAACCGTATGGTTTTTTTAAAAATCCAATTGTTTTAAACCATGGTTTAAACCAACGTGGTTTAAACCAAACAACCCTGTCAGTTTCGCAGGCTACATATAGCCTACAGGCCATAGGTAGGGCACCATAGACTTTGAGCATACATAACAATCATTTCAAAAAAATAAAAACTGCACTCACATAATGACCTGAATCTGGAATCAACAGTTGATTTTAAATGTTTGAAACTCAAATTTCAAGTGTGAATTTTGGTGCAATAAAAATGACTGATTTATAGCAGGATGTCGAGTTTCATCATGTCACCTAATGTCTACAAATGTTAAATTGTTACTCATCTTTGCACAGTATGAATAGTTTAGATTCTGATGCTATGTCACGGCTTATTATTAACTGCCTTGTGAACTTCAATAATTTGGTTTGATTAAAATATACCTTTTGAACATAACTTCAAGAACTTAAATTTTCACGATCCAGCAAGAAAGTTTATGAGTTGAAATCTTTTAAAACGAAGCAGTGTTAGAAACTAACGGCTTCGCGCTGGCATCAGTTTAAAAAATATGTTCCTACGTTTTTAAGCACCACTGCAGCGTTACATCAAATTTACGGCAGTCCATTTTTTTAATTTCGGACATTTAAGTTTTCAATGGGCAATTTTCCCATTCGTAGCTCCTTCGTTTCTCTTATAATAACACCATTCCCTGAAAAACCGACCCTCAATTAATTTGTCTTCGCTCGCACGTAGTTCGTAAAGTTTGCTGAATTTGCGGGACACGAATCCATGATCCTATATTGCATGTAGTTCTGCCTTAGCCTTGGCTTAGGGCCAGTAACTTACTGTTAAAAATTACTCAGGTTCGCCGGCAATCTAAACTGTTTTGTTAAAGACTTTAATGAGTACTTACGACTGAAAAACGGAGGCACTTGTCACATAATTCTGATTATTTACCAGCAAAATATTAGGCAGAGACATCACGAGCAACGATAAAAGTATAGATTAGTTTTTTAATGTAAATCGCATACACAGCTTTGATTCGAAACCTCAAAACAACATTTTGTAAACAGAAGCCACGCAACCTGACGGTCACAGGTAAATGCAATGCTTTTGACTGGCAACTGGAGTTACACGCTATAGGGTCTGGTGGGGGAAAGTGGTCAATTTTAGAGTAGGGCAGTTGGAAACTACATTTTGAATACAAAATTTTACAACTGGCAAAATTTTATTTGGCAAACAAAAAATATTTTGCGTGAATATGAAACATTTTAAAATCTAAACACCTATTTTAACTTCCTTGGGAAATTTTGTTTAATAGAATTAGGAACAGATTGACTGCACAGGAAGCTTCCTTACTTGTCTCAAGAACTCTTACTCATTAGCAGTTAGCTGAATCTATTTTAAATAATTTTTTAGAACAGTTTAAGTAAGATGGGGTAAAGTGGTCATAATATTAGGCTTAACGAATATTGTTCTTCAAATGTCACTTAATCTTTAAGTATAAGGCAGATACAAATTAAATATCAATTTTACTTCATATGTATTGTTTTTACAGTAAACGGGGTTAAATATACTTGTATATGCGTATATATACGCATATATACTCGTGTTCACATAAATGCGCCAATAAATACGTATATGAGTATCTGCAAGTATTTTTTATACATATAGCTATAAATTCTATACTATACACGTATGTGCTCGCATATACTCGTATATATAAGAACACTTATATACTCAGGTAGACACGTATATACGCGTACGTACTCGAGTAAACACTTACATACAAGCATAAGAAATACAAGCATACAGGGTGAGTTTAAACTCTTGAGCAAATTATTAAAAGGTGTTAGAGGTGAGGATAAGAAGGAAGAATCACATAAGGAACATATGGTCACAAATACAATGCTGACGCGCTACATACACGGAAAGCCAGAAACTGATGGATGCAAAAAGAAGTCATTTATTTATGACACAAAGACGATTTTGCACAACATTTTAGGTCTTAAGAAAGTTTTAATGCGATTGATGAAATTTGCGGCCTGCAGCTGTAACACAAATGTGTCGCATTCACAGATCACTCTCTGTTGCAATAACGAGACTTTTGAAAAAATTTCATCAGTCGCTGCGGCTTTGTTGCGATGCGTGTATTAGAGCTACTACAGGCCGTAACTTCTAACAACTGTTCTAAATATTTCTTAAAAACTAAAATGTTAGGTAAAATCATCTTTGTGCAACAAATTTGTGCCCTGCTTTGTATCCATCAGTTTCTGGCTTTGTGTGCATGTAGCGCGTCAGTGATCATAATCTTAATTGCGTCTTATCCTACCGTCTTACACCCCTTTGATTTTTGCCCAAGAGCTTGGATTCATTCTGTAGGCCGACATGTATATAAGCGTATATTCTCGTGTATGCATACATGTACTGGAGTATACACGTATATATGCGTATATACTCGTGCTTCCACATTATACATACGTGAGTAGACACGTACCCCCCAAAGACGCACTGGATGTATCCACGAATCAACTCGTGTATACCCATATATGTATGAATGTACACTTATATATGCGTATATACGTCTATTATACACATATATACTCCAGTATGCACGTATTTTCTCGAGATTCAAGTGCATACGCGCATATGATGTTCGTTTACACGCGTATATACTCGTATATACACGTGATACGTATATACCTGTGACGCGTATATACATGTGACACGTATGTACTCATGCAGAAACGTATGCACTCCAGTAGCTAATCACGTATACATGCTTATATACTCGTATATACACGTATATACTTGAGTAGGCACGTGTATGCATGTATCTACTCATATAGGAACGTGTTTACTCGTGTGTAACACACAACACGTATATATTCATGCATACACGCATGTACTCGTGAGTATACTTGTAACTATAAAAATAGCCGAAATATACAAGTATTAGGGTTATTTGTAATGGTTTTGCATCTATTTTTAACTATGACCACTTTACCCCGTGCTATGACCACTTTCCCCCACCCCATGGGGTAAAGTGGTCATAAAAACATAGGGAAAAGAAAGTGCTATAAAACTACTAAAATCAATATTTTTCATCCTAAAATTCAATGTACCGTGTTCTTTAATAATGCAATGTAAAATAACAACAAAAAAAGTTGAAGTGTTTAAAGAATTTGTTGTATTTATTATCCACCTAAGCTGAAAACCTACGATTTTATGACCACTTTACCCCACCAGAGCCTACTGAAGGAATACAGGGGCATAATGAACTAAAAATTTTGGGAGGGAAGAAATCGCCGATTTGCTGAATGAAACTCAAATTTTTTTTCGAATGGTGAAATACGAGCATGCTTATATCGAATGAAAAGTGATATTCGGGCATTTAAATATTGAAATATTGCATTTGTGTCACCAAATTTGTCGAATCGTCAAAGTTTGCCGAATAAGGAACATTTTTCGGAGGTCGTAGTAACCTCCCGTTGGGGTGCCTTGGAAGAGACACTCAAAAAATTAGAGTCGTCATCACAAGAAAGAACGAAAAAACACAGGACATCGACCTTTTTACTTTCTTGGGCTACGTTTGCCGACCTCAAACGAAAGCAAGCTTGTAATGACGTTTAAAATAAATGATAACATTTCTTTTTCTGGTATGCTCCCCATTATTTTTTTCTCAGTATTCATAAAAATATATAAAACAGTTAATTAATGCTTGAAATTGAACTTTTGTGTGTTTTTTTATATGATGATGCAGTTCAAAGTGGAATGTGGGCAGTGTTTCTTTCAGACCTTTTGCTCGGGGGGGGGGGGGGAGCATTTTGAAAGTTTGGGTGAGTCAAGGGCGTATTTAAGGGGGCGAGGCACTTTAAGTGTTCGGAGGGGTTAAAGGCTCATTTAAGGAGTAGGACACGCAATCCTCCCCCCCCCCTCCCAAGAATTAAATTTAAAATTACCAACTCTAAATAATTCTATAACTTCACAGTTTGTGAAGTTACCTTCATGTTTGGCTTGCCCGCCCCTCCTGAAATAAATCCCTGTATCCTTCCACGAGCGGGACGATGGGAGTTTTAAAGAACATTTCTGGATCATTTTATCGTTCTCCCATAAAAATGTAACAGATCAAAAGAGCAACAGTACTGCAATATTGTGAAAAACAATAGTGTTACAAATTCTGTAAATAGTAATTATTGTAGGAACGTAACCTGTAAATAGTTTCCCGTAATGAATATACAACCCCTTTTTAATTCGGCTAAAGTATACGACCCCTATTTTCTTTCTTTTCATTGATAACGGTCTACTACTTTACAGAAGCGTGTGGAATATTTGAGAAATTTCTTTTCGGTGTATTTAAGCCGTTAGCGATGGATAAACAGTTAGTTTCGATTGAGATTTCGAACTGAGTACATTTTTGCTCTGTTTATTGCGAGGCATTTCGCTGTGTTGTTTTCGTATTTGGAAGTAAATACGTGTGTAAACGTTGAGTTTACGGTGTTGTGTGATAATTGCTTAATTGCTGATGAATAATTTAGCAGTTGTTGAAGATCTTTCCTGTACATAGTGTAAATAAATTTCCTGTGTTTTTATCAAGAACTTTGTCTTCATTTCAAGAAAGTGGAAGTCGCTCCGAATCCGTTACAATTTGGCGCCCAACGTGGGGCTACTTCAGGACTTTCTTGCAGTAAGTGTGACTTTGGACATTTTTTCATAAAGACTTTTTAAATTTGGACTTTGTTTTTATGGTGATTACTCGCGCAATGGATGAACAATTAAAACAACTTCTTGACGCAATCACCTCTGTAAAAAATGATATGGCAGCTAATCAAGAACAATTAAAAAATGATATGGCGGCTAATCAAAACCAATTGAAAAGTGATTTAACGGTGCTGAAAAATGACCTAGTTTCTAACCAAGAGGAAATTAAAAACGATCTTACTTCGGTAAAGACTGTGATGGAAAATAAATTTAATGAGATAGAGCATCGATTTGATGCTATTGAAGAAAAGTTTGAGGCAGTTGAAGGCCGATTCATCGCAGTGGAAAATAAAATCGAAGAGAAATTTGAAGAAAAATTAAGTTTTGTTGAAGGCCGATGCAATGCTGTAGAAAATAAACTGGAAGAAGAAGATAGAAAATTTCATCAACTTAAAGAAGACATCTTTAAAGACCTGGAAAGGAGATTGGCGACCGCGGAAAGCAGCTCTGTACAGTTTGGCGCTCCCACATCGGTTGCTCGACCGTCCATTAAACTTGCCACATTTGATGGGAAAACTTCGTGGCAGGTTTACAAAACTCAGTTCATGATAGTAGCGGAAGCGAACGGATGGGACTCTGCTACCAAGGCCTGCCATCTTGCAGCATCCCTGAGAGGTGACGCAGCGGACATTCTCCAGACCCTTCCGGACAGCCAGCACCTGGATTTCGCCGCCCTCACATCTGCGTTGGAGCTTCGCTTCGGTGAGAAGTGCCAGAAAGATTTCAGCCGACTCCAGTTGAAGTCCCGGTTCCAGAAAACCGGGGAAACCCTGCAAGAGCTTGCGGCGGACGTCGAGAGACTGTCTCATCTTGCTTTTTGCGACTGTCCTGCGGATGTTCGAGACAACCTGGCACTCAACTACTACATCGACGGGGTTCGAGATCCGGAAATCCAGAAAGCTTTACGGATGGCGGATGTCAAAGACCTGAGTTCTGCTGTTGTGTTTGCGATGAAGTTGGAGGCCGCCCAGCAAGCAACCCGCAAAGATCGCCATTCAGTCCGCGGCGTGAAAACTGATGAGTCTGATCTGGTTTCGTCACGCTTTGCTGAACTGGAAAAGCAAATAAAAGAAATTGTAGGAATCCTCAAAAGGACTTCGGCTCCCAAGTACCAAAATGGACAATCACTTAAGTGCTGGAAATGTGGCGGCGAGGGTCACTTACGAAGAAACTGTGAAGCTCGCCAAGAAACCAGAGGGAAGAGCACCTCTCCCTCCCAGGTCCAGGAAAACTAAGCCATGGCAATCTCGCGGGGCGGAGGTCGCCAAATTGGAATGAGCCCCATCTTAAAGTTTTCCAGATTTCATCGACGAGTGGCGGCAGTAATGGACTGTTTGTTTACGCATACGTGAACGGGTTTCCCTGCGAACTGATTATTGACACTGGAGCCAATGTTGCAATTATTAGAACAGATGTGGTTCGTCAATTTGGACTCAACATTCTATGGACGCCGCCCTGTGTTACCCTCCAAACTGTGACAGGTGACAAGATCGAGATTGAAGGTAAAGTAAACTTAGAAATTGTGTTTGGAAATGCCACTTACCATCATACGGCATTCGCTGCTGCTATCACTGACCCCTTCATTCTCGGATTGGACTTTCTAAAGAAGTATGACTTCAACCTCGACTTCAAGACTAACGAGCTGCACTCGACGAGAGAAGACATAGCGGTCTTTCCCGCAGAAAGTGATGTAAAATACGCTCATCAAATAATTGCCCAAACAGATTTGTCAATTCCCTCAAGGTCAGAATCATTAATACCCGGCTCCATTGAAGAAAGCAATAGTTTTCGATTTGGACTCATTGAATCCCCCAACTTAAGCAATAGTCTAAAAGGAGTGCTGGTAACATCTACGCTTGTGGACCTTTCTAAGGATGTAATTCCTGTAAGAGTCGCCAACGTGAGTGAAAGGCCAAGGAATATTCGGAAAGGTGAAGTGTTAGCAACTTGTACTCCAGTAAACTGCATCATTAGAAGAATCAATTCCCCCGAGACTGTGTCTTCTGAGTCCTTGACATCGAAGTTACTTGGGAGTGCGCCATTATCGAAAGATCAAAGAACTGCTGCGGAACAATTGGTGGAGGACTTCAAGCATCTGTTTTCATCTACATCGGAGGATGTGGGCAGGACGAATTTAACGCAGCATAGGATCTACACTGGAGAACACCTCCCTATTAAGCAGCATCCAAGACGACTACCATTCGCCAAGAAGGAAGAAGTTGAGACCCTCCTGAAAGAGATGAAGGAGAATGATGTCATCGAACCCTCATCCAGTCCTTGGGCTTCTCCCATCGTCTTGGTCCGAAAGAAAGATGGCTCCACCAGATTTTGTGTCCATTACCGGCGGCTGAATGAAATCACCAAGAAAGACAGTTACCCTCTTCCACGGATAGACGACACCTTGGACACTCTGTCCGGACACAAGTGGTTTTCGACCCTGGACTTGAAGAGCGGCTACTGGCAGGTTGAGATACACCCTGAGGATCGAGAGAAGACAGCGTTTACAACTGGACAAGGCTTATGGCAGTTTAAAGTGATGCTCTTCGGCCTCTGCAATGCACCAGCTACGTTCGAGCGTCTTATGGAGACAGTGTTAAAAGGACTCTCTTACGAATCCTGTCTGGTCTACTTAGACGATATCATCATCGTGGGACGCAGCTTCGAAGAACATCTGGCAAATCTTAGGAAGGTGCTGCAAAAGCTTAAGGAAGCCAATCTGAAGTTAAGCCCATCCAAATGTAATTTGTTCCGCCGGGAAGTGAACTACCTTGGTCACATCATCTCTTCTGAGGGTGTACAAACCGATCCAGAGAAGGTATCTGCGGTCAGGAGTTGGAGTCGTCCCGAAAACATCCATCAGTTGCGAAGTTTCCTGGGGCTCTGCACGTACTACAGGAAGTTTGTGAAGAGTTTTTCCAACATTGCACGACCTTTGCATAAGCTGACGGAGAGCAAGCAAAAGTTTGAATGGTCCAAAGAATGCGAAGATGCATTTCTACGACTGAAGGAGGCTTTAACATCAACGCCTATCCTCGCCTATCCTCAGCCTGAAAAATCCTTCATCCTGGACACTGATGCGAGCAACGAGGGCATCGGAGCTGTTTTATCCCAAGAAATTGACGGAAATGAACATGTCATCGCTTACTGGAGCAAATGCTTATCAAAGTCGGAGCGAAATTACTGCGTCACCAGAAAGGAGTTACTGGCCATAGTGAAAGCTGTAGAACACTTCCATCATTACCTCTACGGCCGAAAATTTCTGCTTCGGACAGATCATGCCTCATTAACTTGGCTTTTGAACTTCAAAAATCCGGAAGGCCAGATAGCCAGATGGATACAGCGGCTCCAGGAATATGACATGGAGATCAAGCATCGAAAAGGGTTATCTCACGGTAATGCTGACGCTTTATCAAGAAGACCCTGTCCTGAGAACTGCCACTATTGTTCCCGAATCGAGAAACAGTATAGAACGACTAGCCCTACCGCCTATCAGGTGACAGTGACTCCAATATCATCAGAACCTGATCCATGGAGTGACGACCAAGTTCGAAAAGATCAGCTTGAAGACCCCGACATAAAACCAATTTTGGAGTTCATGGAAAGTGACAGTCGGCGACCTAGCTGGCAGGACGTTTCCATCTTCAGTCCTGCAACAAAAAGTTACTGGGCTTTATGGAACTCGCTCCATTTACGGAACGGCGTGCTACACCGAAAATGGGAATCTGACGACGGCAAAACATCTAGGTGGCAGTTACTACTTCCCCGATCAAGGATTTCAGATGTTCTGAAAGAAATACATAGTAGTGCGACTGGAGGACATTTTGGTGTCTTGAAAACCCTCAATAAAGTTCGGGAACGCTTCTTCTGGAGCAAGGCGAAGGATGACGTGGAGAAGTGGTGCCATTCTTGTGACGCCTGTGCTGCTCGTAAAGGACCGAAGAAGAGAAGCAGAGGGAAGCTACATCTGTACAACGTTGGAGCTCCTTTCGAACGAATTGGGATCGACATCCTGGGTCCTCTACCAAGAACTGCTGATGGGAACAAATACATTCTTGTTTCCATCGACTACTTCACCAAATGGCCGGAAGCATATCCCATTCCAGATCAAGAGGCTACTACCGTAGCAGAGACTCTAGTTCAACATTGGATCTCGAGATATGGAACACCTTTGCAGATTCATTCCGATCAAGGGAGGAATTTCATCTCTGCTGTATTTAAGGGCCTATGTCAAATTTTCGGAATTGAGAAAACTAGGACAACACCACTACATCCACAATCGGACGGCATGGTGGAGAGATTTAACCGCACAATCCTAAATAATCTCTCGCTTATGGTATCCAGAAATCAACAGGATTGGGACAAGAAGCTACCTTTGTTCCTGCTGGCCTACCGCAGTGCTGTCCACGAGACTACTGGATTTGCCCCATCTCAGATGCTCTTCGGACGAGAGCTTCGGCTACCTTGTGATCTCGTCTTCGGTCGTCCTCCGGATGCGCCTTCATCGCCTGAGGAGTACATCCAGGATCTCCAGGCCCGGTTGGAAGACGTTCATAACTTCGCACGAGAGCGAATCAACATCGCGGCGGAGAAGATGAAGACCAGATACGACACAAGGTCTACTGGACATGAATTCAACGAAGGCGACAAGGTTTGGTTATGGAATCCCATCCGACGGAAAGGTCTTTCACCCAAATTGCAGTCGCATTGGGATGGACCCTACAAAGTCGTTAACCGACTAAATGACGTCGTAGTGAGGATCCAAAAATCACCTAATGCAAAACCTAGGGTTGTACATTATGATCGGTTAGCCCCATACTATGACCATAGTTCATGAGTATTACGTAAACAACCATGGTTGATAACATAAAAGTTGTAGATAATTTTTGCTTTTAATGTTTAGTAATATTTCTTGTTATTATTGTGTTTTCTGTATCTGTTAGTTATTAATTAATGTGTATATTTGTAAACTTGTGATAGAAGTTTGGCACCCTTTCTGGGGATTGTACTGCCCGGGACGTGCAGTCCTTAGGAAGGGGGCAATGTTACAAATTCTGTAAATAGTAATTATTGTAGGAACGTAACCTGTAAATAGTTTCCCGTAATGAATATACAACCCCTTTTTCATTCGGCTAAAGTATACGACCCCTATTTTCTTTCTTTTCATTGATAACGGTCTACTACTTTACAGAAGCGTGTGGAATATTTGAGAAATTTCTTTTCGGTGTATTTAAGCCGTTAGCGATGGATAAACAGTTAGTTTCGATTGAGATTTCGAACTGAGTACATTTTTGCTCTGTTTATTGCGAGGCATTTCGCTGTGTTGTTTTCGTATTTGGAAGTAAATACGTGTGTAAACGTTGAGTTTACGGTGTTGTGTGAAAATTGCTTAATTGCTGATGAATAATTTAGCAGTTGTTGAAGATCTTTCCTGTACATAGTGTAAATAAATTTCCTGTGTTTTTATCAAGAACTTTGTCTTCATTTCAAGAAAGTGGAAGTCGCTCCGAATCCGTTACAATAGTTTTTATTGGAAAATACAAGAAAAAAAAGCGATGCAATAAGCATTTCTTAATTATTAAAATATACGTAAAATCACTCTAAGTGAGAAAAACACTATCGAGTTTCATATTGACGGTCCTCCGTCACACTGCAAATGCATAAGAAACCCCGTTTAAATTTATAAAACACTCAACGCAGCATGAATATCGTGTAATACAAATTATGTAAAACCAAGTACATTTACAGAAACAAATATTCGTTGAATTGCTCCTTCTAAAGTCAAGTTTTGTTTCATTAAATTGTCTTACAATTCCGAAATTTGACAGTAACATACAATAAAATAAAAATTGCAAAGTTTTACAGAGGAAAAAAAAAGAAAATTGATTAGAGCCTGATTATATGCACTAAGAAATCAAGAAAAAATGCATGCATATATATACACGAAAAATACTCTTATTCACCAAAAGCTATATATTAAAAAAAAAAATTGCTCTTTAAAAAAAAATAAAAAAACTTACGTGAGGAAGAAGTGAAGAAAAATCTTGTGAAAAACACAGTAATATGTTGATTTGTTTTAATTACCGTTTTTATGCATTTATATAAACTAAATGTCAAAAGGGGCAAAAATTAACGATTACGTGTGCACATATGCAGAAGACGGTTTTGTAATGTGTGCAAAAATAAATAACTAATTAAATAAATAAATAAAACTTTTACTAAGGTTTTTAAAAATTGAAAAAATTAAAAAGATTTCGAATTGAAAAAAGGGTTAATATTACTACATTTGAACATAAGTTATTTATTGTCAAATAAGCACGCATGAGAAATTTTCAGAGTTATTTCTTTTGCTTTAAATTAAAAAAAAAATATATATATTATGAGGGTAATTTTCAATTTAGGATTTCGATTGCAAAGTAAACAGAGGCGTATAAAAGGACTATTTATTATAAAGTAGATAGAGATTTTTATTTTAAAATACATATCATTTATGGAAGTTTATTATTTTTTTAAACAACTTCATTCAAATTAGTTTTGATAAAGCTGATATCAAGCTAAGAAAACTTGGAGAATGATTTCTGGACTCCCTTCTAAATTAAATATTGGAGTTCATTCTTTTATACAATTTTTAAAGCGAACAGAACAGTGCAATATTATGACGAATGATTAATATAAATAAATTTTTAAATTAAAGAAAAATAATATGCTAAAAAACAAAATCTCAAAAAATATTTTGTTTTTGACTCTGATTGAAAAGATAATCGCTAAAGACGGTAAAGGGGGCTTCTGTAGGGAAACTTAAACAAGTTCACACGTTAGAGGGCATCAAGTTCTAGAATGATTGTGAAATAAATCTGTTCTTCTCTCTTTCTCCTCTCAGAGAAAATCCGCAGAGATTTTCAAACGTTTTCCAAATGTCTTGTCTCCCTGAAAACTGTAGAATGACGTAAAGGGGGGGGGGTAGTAAAAGATGCCAAATTTCCAGATATTTCTTTTGAAAAGAAGACGTTGATGCCACCACGTTATTTATCAGTTAAAAGAAAAACTTACAATGGCATTATAGACATTTCTATTACAGCCCGCCAAAGATACTCACACTACACTTTTCCTTCCACTCCATGCAATGATCCTCATCACAGAAACTTTTGATTTCCAACAAAATGTACCATGAGTTCCCATCGAGTACATGTTCTAAGGGGTTCCGATACAAACCTCACCAATGTATTGCGTGGCGCACTCAGGACATTTTTCTGGGAGGGACTAGAATTTTTTTAAGGAACTCTGATACGTGAATAGTGAGGAAAAGTTAGTGTTTTTTCAACTTTTCCCAGATGCATGTAGATTTTTTTTTTTAAATTTCGTATCAGATTGCACAGTTTTTATTTTAATTATGTACTAACTTTATAAAATTTTAGAGAAGAATAAATTGCGCTGTCCTGTTCTCAGTGCGTTCTCTCTCTATCTATCGAACCACTTCCACAAAATCCGTTTAAATTTGTAAATCATAAAAAATACACACCAACTAAATAATGCTCAAATTAGGATAAAACATTGAATAAAGAAAGCTGCAACAAATACTTTCTTTTTAAAGGAAAAGGCTGATTTCTCTGTGAAGAGAAAAATCAATTGTTAGGAAAAGGGTTTTACAGCAGCCGTATTTTAAGAAGAGTAATTTTCAAATATTTTTTTAAATTCCCAAAATTATAGGCCAAAAGACGCAATTTTAGATAGTCTCTTAAGTCTGATCAAGGAGGTTATGGCCATTTCTGAATGTCATCTGATCTCTGGGAGGGGCTTAAGCCCCTTATCCCCCTCTGTGGGTGTGCCACTGCGTGAGTTAACAACTAAATAGATAATGGATAAGAATGTTCCACAACAGCAATAAACGTACAATTAAATGAAAGAGGGTAATAAAAAAGAGAAAAATATCTTGTTCGTTAATTTGTTAAATAATTACACTTATTTCTCCAGGGGAAAATGTGCTTTCTTTCAGCAGTTTGTTGCCAGAGAGTAACTTTCCATCGACAGTAGCAAAATGGAGGCCACCAGAAGCCGATACCCCCCCCCCCCCCCCCGGATGATACAGTTCCGGATTTTCTATAATTTACTTTTTTTAAAAAATCTTTTACATAGTAAAAGAAGTCTAATCTAAATTTTTCTTCGGGGGAAAGGGGCAGTTGGCCTCCTCCGGCAGGGACCGCTCCCCCCCCCCCTTCGGAGAGGTGGGAGAAGGCTCATTTACTCGATCAGGTGGCCCCAGATTTTGGAAACATAATAAATTTTGCATCAGTGTACGTATTCTGCTGTTTTTCCTTTAAAATGCATTAAGTATATACCCATAGTCGCTCCTCCCCCATCTAGTAGTAACAGTTTTGCAAGAATACTTTTTCTGGGGAGTGTTTTTTGCTCTGTACCACGTAGATTACCTGATACTGATAGTCATGTTGAGATGGTAACCCGACTTAACACCAGTTAAGTTCCCTTTTCAATTGAGATCAGAAAGAATTACGTTTCAAACCCACAGCCAAGTTACCAAAGCTGAACTTGCGAGCAATTTTAGAAATTTAAGTAAGCATACATTTTTTTAAATTTATTTCACGTTAAACATTTTCTATTTTGAAAAGAGGGCACTGCTTTACCTTTCCTGCCCCCCCCCCCTATATCTATCCATGTAAGTAATTATTTTTGTTGCGTGTTAAATATACTAAACAATTTCAATAAACGATTTGACTGTTCCATTACAATTTATTACAGTTTGCTCCATGTATTAAAAAAAGGTTGTAAAATTCTGTCAGTGGCGGGCCAGCGTCCAGGAAGCCCCATAGCCCCCACATCCTTAAAATTTTGTACAAAAATATACCGAGCTCTGGGACCTTTTATGACGTCTCTTCAAATTTGAAGCGACCGAAAATCTTTGTACAGCTGTACCGCTAAAGTAGGCTTGCTCCGGTTTTCGTTTCACCAGCAAAAAAAAAAAAAAAAAAAATATCCCGAATAAAATATCATTTTGCCCATTCTATCAATTTTTCCAGAAGTTCTTTTTTGAAAATACAGAACTTGACAAGAATAAATAAATGTGAAAACCCTTTTGATAAAAAATAAATAAATAAATAAATAAATAAATAAATAAAATCAAAATATCACACACACATATTTGTCTATACTTGTATATTATGACTTATTTTAAGTGAAAATAAAAATAAAAGACAGAAAATTTTATAGCAAGATATTTATAAAATAAATGCTCATCAATGTTACATCATAATGCATTTAAAAGCAATAATAAAACAAACACATTTGTACTAAATTTTAACAATTTTATCTGTGGTATGACAGCTTCATTGCTAATTACTACTTTTCTAAATTCGAAATAAAGATAAAAAGTTGTAAAATATTTGAGCCTAAAATATTGGAAATCATATGCCGAAATAATAAACTAAGAGAAAATTTCATTGAAAGGAACATTTTTCATGGTACGAAATAAAATTTCCTGCCTGAGCTTTCCTGTTTGAATTCAAATTTACAACGCTTATCTTTTTGTTTTAGATATAGTAATTTCATAAATATTTAGCTAAATATTTTGTGATATCATATGTGCTTTCAAATAAAAGAATTAAAATAAATAAATGCATATAATTTTTATTCCAACAAAGCTTTTTCATCATTCAATAAATTAAAAAGTATAGTCATACGTACAAATGTTTACTAATTTTATAAAATTACTCGCTGCGTCACCCGGCTTTGCACGGTCTACCTCGAAAATAAAAGTTATGTCAAGTGACGCGTGTTCAATAATCACGTTTTAACGAGAAAATAATCAGTAAAATTTTGCTGCAGATTCCGGAAAAATAACCAAAAAGAAAACGTTTCAAACCTCATGATTACAGGAAAAGCCTCAAAACAAAACCCAGAATTTTATTTGTTCCTATTTGAGAAAAATAAATGACAACATCTTTCTTCTCAATGAATACAACTTTCCGTAACAATTACGCATTGTTAAGGAAAGTTGAGTTGAAGGACTGAATAATAATTTAAATGAAGGAAAGCCTTTAAAAAGTAGGAATTTTATGTCAAAATCTAAGAATCCTAATTAATAGTTTAATTATTATCGGAGGATTATGTTAAATAGCCAAACATAAAAAGACGGGAAAATTACGAATCCATCGATACCCAGTTCGATGGTCAGTTTACTGGCGTTCGGGAGAAGAAACTTGGATACATAGGTAGATGCGCTCAGTTTTTAATTATATAAGATTTAGATTGAATAATACTGCATAAAAAACTGTGACAGTATTTGTTTTTAATAAGTTCAATATGTTTATCAATATTAATTATTCTTATTGAAAAAAAAACTTGCGATGGGAGGAAATAGTCCCTCCTAGTTCTGCGAATATGCTACTTAATAATGTAATTATGCTCAACAGCTCAAGTTGGAAAATTTGATTACTTTCACAGCAAAAGAGAAAAGAAAAAGGGAGGGAGGAGTGGCGGACACAGAAATAATTTTTGGAAGGGGTCGGGAAATTGATTAGTTCCCCCCTCCCCCCACATACAATGTTTCATACCAAAGTTTTCATAACTTCATTTTTTTTTAAATTTTATAATCACTTAAGGTCAATTAATCTAGTTTTGGCTAGAAAAGTATCATGCACTAACAAACTTTGAATGTGGACTTAAAATATCTTTCACATTTCAAACGAAAAAATATTAAACCAATATAATTTCACCGAGATGCTATGAAACGAACGATTTTAATTCGGAACATTGTCAAAATGGTTATAAAAAGAGGACAAGGTTTTTAAATAAATTCATACCTAGTTTGAGGTTTTATAAATTAATTTATGTTTTAATTATGAAGTAGTATGTAATTAAGAAAACCATATTTTCATAACACAAGTTTTATTGAAGAATTCAGAAACTATTTCTTTACGAATTTCAAAGCAGTTACTCATTTCTCTTTAAAGCTATGATGCAGTTGAGGTGACATTTTGATACCACATGCTGTTACAATTAATATCATGGTTTTGCACAGAAACTACCATGTGATTTCTTGCTCAGTCATTCCAACTGAGCACTGCGGTTTCGTGCTTTTAGCACTTATCAGCCCGGAATAGGAAGTAACTGAGCTAGAGGAGGAAAACCTCTTAAAGACGCCAAGAGAGCCAAACAAACTAGTAGCTAATGTAGAATTAGCACACCAGACGAGAGATCGCAGCAATGGTGCGGTTCAACTCAAAGCTTTAAGGCAAAGCTAGGTATTTTGCACTAAGTTATCACCCTAAGCCTGGGCAAACGCAGAAATACATAAAATACACCTCCAGCTCAATCATTCCATCCGAACACTGCAGTTTCGTGCTTTTTAGCACTCATCAGTCCACAAGGGGGATTCAGGGGAGGGTCAAAGGGTAACTGACCCCCCTGTGGCATGAATATTATAATTAGTCTTATAAACTTTAATTTTTAGGTCTGAAAAAATAGTACATAAAATTAAGTTGACACCGCCCCCCCCCCCCCCCTCTTTTTTAAAACTTTTTCTATGAGGTAGAAATACCTTACAGAAATCTCAAGGCGTTCAAAGAATTGACTGGGTTTGTTTACTGAGCTCTATTGCTATTTTAAGTGTTTTTTTTTTATTTTCAAAAGAATAATATGTTCAAAGCTTAAAGCAACGTGTCCAGTTTGTTTAATTAAAAAAATATGACTTTTGATGAAAATCTGAGTCTGAGGGAATATGATCCAAGGCGAAGGGTGCGCCATTGAAAAAATAGGGAGGAGGATTTGAAGGAGGTCTGATGTCATTTGATGGAAGCGGGGGAGGGGAGATGCTCTGTTACATATGAAGCAGTGCACCATTCTCTTTGGGGGGATGAAACTCCTGTTTAAATGATACTTTTTTATGTTGGAGGTATAACGCAGGTCATTGAAACTTGACCCCCCCCCCCCCCCCCCGCCCTTACAAAAATTTCTAGATCCGTCCCTGTCAGCCCAGAATAGGGAGTAACTGAGCTGAAAGCGGAAAACCTCTTAAAGGAACCAAACAAACTGGTAGCTAATCTTTACTAATAATAAAGCTAAAAGTCTCTCTGTCCGGAGGATGTCTGTAGGATATCTGTGACGCGCATAGCGCCTAGACCTTTCGGCCGATTTTCATGAAATTTGGCACAAAGTTAGTTTGTAGCATGGGGGTGTGCACCTCGAAGCGATTTTTCGAAACTTCGATGTGGTTCTTTTTCTATTCCAATTTTAAGAAAAAAAATATCATAAGATAGACGAGCAAATTGCGAAATTGTCATAACGTGGAACCGTAACATGGGCAGAAGCCAATTGGCGAGATACGAAATTATCATAACGTGGAATCTTAAGATGGGTACAAGCCAACTGGCGAGAAAATTCACCATACATTATTTGCAAATATACAGGCGAACCAAAAGACCTTTTGATTTTTCTATTACGGGCAAAGCCGTGCGGGTATCACTAGTGTAGAATATAATTAGCACACCAGACGAGTGACCGCAGCAATGGTGCAGTTCAACCCAAAGATGGAATGACTGAGCTGGCGATGTATTTTATGTATTTCAGCTTTAGCCCTGGCTTAGTGCGGTAACTTTCTGCAAAATACCTAGCTTTGCCTTCAATTTTTGAGTTGAACCGCACCATATCTGCGGTCACTCATCTGGTGTGCTAATTCTGCATTAGCTACCAGTTTGGTAGGCTCTCTTGACTCCTTTAAGAAGTTTTTTGCCTCCAGCTCAGATAATTCCTATTCCGAGCTGATGAGTGCTAAAAAGCACGAAACTGCAGTCCTCGGATGGAATAACTGAGCTGGCGGTGTATTTTATGTACTTCTGCCTTGGCACTGGCTTAGGGGTAATTTACTGCAAAATAAATAAATAAATAAAAATTAAAAAGTGCTTTTATTCAAAATATGCTGTGTGTTTTTTACGTTCTTTTTAAATAACTTAAAAATAATATATTTAAAAGAGAAAACAAAAAAATAAATAAAATAGTGCAATCAATTATCCTCTGGAGGGGGGGGGGTAAAATCCGGGATGGACTAACGCACGGGTCTTGGCGGTCAGTGGAACTGGGCACCAAAATTTTATTGCCTTCAAAAAAGGCAATTTTTTATTTTTCCTTTTTTCAGAAACTACTACTCTGAAAATGGGTGAATTTTCTTGTGAAAAGGGCAAGAAATTTTGTCAGGAAATTGGTGGAAGAAGGGAATTGGTGGAGGAAGAGCCTTTGCTTGATCGAGCCCTTCTCAGAATTAGTACCACCCAAGTGTAATTAATATCCTTTGTAAATTTATTAGATTAATATACAATCACTTCATTTAACTTAGTAATTGATTTTAAGCTGCTTTATTCATGATAAATAATGTAGTTTAGATTTTTGATGTAGTATATTTACATGATAGTTATATTACAGCACAACAATGATCCCAGTTTCAAAACATAATGTAAAATGAGTAGATTTTCGTTTTGTCTAATATGTTCATTTTGTCTCATTTCTTCCCCCGCACCGAAAAAATTAAATAAACTAGCAACTGTGTACTAAAGTCGTTTTTCATATGGATTTTCACGTGCTTTCTTGTGTGGAGCAACAGGAAATGCCTTTTAACGGTATTCCCATGAATAGTTTTCACCAGTATAGGATCTTTTGTGTTTCTCCAAGTTTGAAGCGATAGATTATGTCTGAATCAACAGTCACATGAATATGTTTCCTGGCTGGTATGAATTTTTACATGCCTTGTCAGCAGGGTTGGCCGGATTGGACCCAATTGGGTTGGACCCAATGGGTTTTTTTGAAAAAACCCATTTAAAAAAACCCATTATTTAGCCCACTTTTGGGTTTTTTTTAAATTTTTTGAGAAGTTTTTTTAAAAAAGTAATTAATTTAAATACTTTTACAATTTAAACTTCTATTTTATTTGTTCTTCACCACAGACAATGGACATAAAAAATGAATTTTGAACTTTAATAGTATTTCTTAACTCTTAACGGCATTAAAAATACTTCAAAGATTTAAAAAATATATATTTAACTTTTATCTTTAACTGGTCAATAAATAACACAAATTATCTTGACTAAGTCCTGTCACGTCTGGTTTTCTCAATATTTGTAGATTGTACAGAGGAAACTACTCTAACTAAAAGGCTTTCATGTGAATTATTTTCTGCAACCCGACATGTCACAAATTTCGAATTAACAAGTTATATTTTTTTTTAGAAATTAACAGGTTTTACAAATGGTCGGACAGAAAACAGAATAGGATGTACAGTATTTTCATTATCTTACAAAAAAGTTTCATATTTCTTAATTTGTACACAGAAATAGAAAAACAGGCAACATAAAATTCAAAGAAATGTCTTGATTAAGCTGGAATTCAGTAAATAGGGATTTAAACTACTTGAGGTTCTACAGTAGTTTTGCATAAAAAAATGAAATACAATAAAGTAAAATGCAAAAAAAAAAAAAAAAAAAAAATAGTAGTAATTAAAAACGAACAATAGATTTTATCACTCAAGAAGTAATTTTGCCTTAACTGTTGGTAATCATGGTAACTAAAAAATCTGAAACTTCACCATTCTTGGGTTTCGTCGTCTTTCATACTCTTCTTCAGAAAACGCTGAATTTTAACTAGTTTTCCAGTTTTTTTTTACCCCAAGGCAATTTTTGTGCTTTGTTCATATACTTACGCTACAATATGCTACAAGTACCCTACATTTTCCCTAAAAAAAGACAAAAAAAACCCACATTTCTTTTTAAAAACCCAGCTTTAGTTGGGTTTTTTTGGGTTTTATTTAAAAACACCCAAAAAACCCTGGGTCCATGGGCTTTTTTAAAAAAACCCGGGTTTTTGCCAACCCTGCTTGTCAGACTTAAAGCTAAATAAAAATTGCCATTGTAGAGTTCCAGGATGGAGGTTCACGAGTTTCAGGCTAAATCAACGCTTCCGTTCTGCTCAAAGCTTATTGCTTTTAACATAGAGAGCAAAAACGAATCAAGCTGTTCGGAGATCGCTGCCATCTATCTGAGATATTAGAATTTAACAGCAAAGAAATTAACAGTTGGTTAATTTCTAATTTTAAATCAAGAAATTGAGCAGAATAGTATTATTTGAGTAGTTTGGATCCATCGTCAAAGCAACGCTTTCGTTGGATGGCCACTGGGTAGCACTGTTTTCCGAATTAATGAGTATAGTTCATTTTTTGAGGCAAATGCGAAATGCATTTAGTATTTAGGGGGCGTTGCTTTAACCGAGAAAGAAGAGAAAAAGTCTTAAATCAAAGTTTAAAGGAGTTTGCCATTATGGATTAGTTTGTGTTTCTTCAATTTAGATTTTTCAGAAAACACCTTTGAGCAGTACTCGCATGAGTGAGGTTTTTCACCAGTATGTACACTCATATGCCTCTTTAAATACGCAGCTTCGATAAACGCCTTTGAACAATACTCACACGGAAACGGTTTTTCGCCGGTATGAACTTTTACATGTCTCTTCAAGTTCGAAGAGATGGAAAATGCTTTCGAGCAGTATTCACACGTATAAGGTTTTTCACCAGTATGGACACTCATATGCGTCTTTAATTTGGAAGCTTCAGAAAATCCCTTTGAACAGTACTCGCATGAGTGACGCCTTTCACCAGTATGGACACTCATATGCGTCCTCAACTTTGAAGCCTCACTAAATGTCTTTGAGCAGTACTCGCATGAGTGAGGCTTCTCGCCGGTATGGACACTCATGTGCCTCTTCAATTTCGAAGCTTCGGGAAACGCCTTTGGGCAGTGTTCGCAAGTATAGGGCTTCTCGCTGAAATGTATTCTCATGTGTCTCTTTAAGCTCGAGTCGACAGAAAACGTCTTTGAACATAAATCGCACGAATACGTTTCTCGACTGGTGTGGCCTTTCATGTGCTCCGTCAGACTTGAAGCTGCAGAAAATGTTTTTGAACAGTATTCGCAAGTATGGGGTTTCTCGCCTGAATGCACCCTTTTATGTCTTTTCATGTTGAAAGCATCAGAAAATGTTTTTAAGCAGACTTCGCACGAGAAGGGTTTTTCACCAGTGTGCACCCTCCTATGCGTTTTCAAGTTTGAGGCATGAGCAAACGATTTTAAACAAAACTCGCACGCATAGGGCTTTTCACCGGTATGAACCCTTCTGTGCTCCTTCAAATGAGAAAAGTCGGGAAACGCCTTTGAACAAAACTCGCACAAGTACTCTTTCTCACCGGTATGAATTTTCAAATGCGTTATCAGGCGCGAAGCTACAGAAAATGCTTTTGGACACTGGTCGCAGGCAAAAGGTTTTTCATCAGAATGACATTTCATGTGTTGTTTCAGCATCGAAGCATGAGAGAACGTTTTCAAACAACGCTCGCAAGAATAAGGTCTGTCACTAACATGTATCCTGACATGCCTCTTCAACTTGAAAGCGATAGAAAATGTCTTGGAACAATAATCACACGTATATGTTTCTTGACCTTTCGTATGTTTCGTCAAGCTTGAAATAACAGAAGATGCCAGTTCTTCGCCAGAATGGAGCTTCATATGTGCCTTTAAGCCTGCAGCAGAAGAAAATGCTCTTTCACAAAGTTCACACGGAAGGGATTTTTCGCCACTGTGTACCCTCCTATGCGTTTCTAAGTTTGAAGCATGAGAAAATGACTTTGAACAAAATTCACATGAATATTCTTTTTTGACGGTTTGCATATTTAAATATTTTTTCAGGCGCGAAACTACAAAAGGCTCTGAACGTTGTGCACACGAGGATGCTTTTTCATCAGGGTGACATTTCACACGTTTCTTTTAAGCCTGAAGCATGAAGAAACGTCTTTAAACTACGTTCACATGAATAGAATTACTCACTAACAAGTTTTACTTATACTCATACTAAACAACATGTTGAACATAATATTACTACATGCCTCCTTTTCAAAGCAAGCGTAACTATCTGCGTCGTAAGTTTTTAAAGCCTGCAATGTTACGTAATTTTTACGTTAACAAGAGAGAGATCATTGCTTTTCGTCGCACATACTCTCTTTGTCTTTCTAGTTATCTTTCAGCTTCTGTTGATTCCTCATTTTAATTCTCAAACTCTGAAATCCAGAAATTTCCACTTCGGTTGTATAAACTCAACATTCATTTTTTAAAGATGAAATTCTTCAGAAGAATCTCCATAATTCAGTGCTGAATGTCTGGCATCATATTTGGCTAAATTCTGTACCAGACAGTGTGGATTACTGCTGAAAATATACCAAAATCAATGTAAAAGTTAGTGCGATATATCAAAAATAAATAAATAAATACATAGGGTACAGAATATTTCAGTCGTGTTCATTAAGGGAAAAAATGTGGAGGCAAAAAACAGAAAAGTCAAATTCTGCTAAATTTTCTACCCCGATGTAGCACATTAAAAAAAAAAAAACTTAACTCTAAAAAAATATTATTTTTGGAAAAAAAAATCTTGTATTTCGTATGCATATAGTATACAAAATGTAAAATATGCAAAACACAAAATTTCCTTTAAAAAGTGCTTTATCTGGAAGCACTTTTTTTTTTGGTCTAGAGAAAACACTATCAAACAAGAAGAAAAAGTCGAGTACACTGATGCAATTCATGGGTAAGAGTAAAAAGTAAAAGTCACACTTTGGCGGCCCGCCCGCCAACCTCTTATTCAGCATATTTCTTTTTTCGACATTTTATGGTATCAAGAAGCGTCCGAGACTACCATTCTTGTTCAAGCCGGGTCCCCGAAATTTCATCTTGATCACTCTTTAACTCCTTCGATTGTATTGAGAAAGGTACAGGACATCTACAGGTCAAGGTCAAGCAGTCCTACCCTGCACGCTGGTGTTCAAACAAATTCTTAGAAACAGTATTGCCTCGCGTTGGTGGGAGGAGACAGGGAAAGAAGAGAGAAACATTTCAGATAAGCAAAACCTGGCTGCATTTGGTTAAAAATAAAGACCCCCCCCCCTTCATTGACTCTACGGCCTTTGTTGATTTTGAAAAAGAAATTGAGAGTTTGCTCTCGTTAATTCTCCGCTCTTTTCCGTTGATGATATGGATCTTGCTGGTTGCGAGAATGTTAGGTTCTCGGATAAGCTTGCAACTCGTTTGATAATCCTTCTGTTTCATTGTTTTATAATTAACAATTCAACAAAAAATTGTTATTGTATAAGAGGAAAGAGGTTATTGTTCAACTTTTTTAAACTGCGCCCCGCCAGGAGGTCAGTGACCGGAATTCTGGCCCGTGGGCCGTTTGCAATTGGACAGCCCTGGTCTGAGGGAAACACTATCAAACAAGAAGAAAAAGGCAAGTAAACTGTAGCAATGTATAGGTAAGAGTAAGAGATAAAATTTAGCAGTTAAAGTTGATATTTTAAACAAATTTTTTCAGCAATGGATGAAAAATATAGAACAGTCCCCATCTTTATACGTATAGACAAATTCAGACATGTTTCAATGTTATTTCAAGAAAAGTAGCATTAATATTCAACCATATCCTTTTGTTAACAACCACTTAATAAGTGCATTGTTTCAAACGCCTCGTTGTGCAAAAGTATAGATTTTTGACACGACTGTTTAAACTTTGATTTAAACTGTCACGTGTCAAAAACTTTCAACACAGGACTCAGTTGTGTCTTTGCATAGAGTGTGATAGATTTTTAAAATTTCAATGAAAAAAATAAATATATCCTCATTCTACTGCCTTTCTATCAAAAAAAGAAATAGAAGTATAGAATAATAGTAACTTAGATTTTACTTTAAACAGGTTTTTTTCATAAGAATTTCGGAAAATAAAAATTTTTGCAATATGAATTGGTACAGGTCCCAGTTACTGGTATCACACAGTAAATATTGATACATTAAAAAAGAAAGGATTAATCTTTAGATTAACATTCTTGCCTTAAACAGACAATGACAATAGAAAAGTAAAATCAGCAACATTAAAAGGAAAACAAAAGATATTGCAGACACCTACTTTGAGGTTACAAGGAACCCCTTTTATAATGCAAGCTTTATGGAAGTAAAAACATCTGACAAAAGCATTTGTTGGATATTTTTACACCTATAGGATCACCAGACTTAGATGAAATGCAAAACAGTTTATGAACTTTAGTAGGTTCTTTAAAATTTTCAGCAGAAAAAAAAAAAAAAAAAAAAAACGCTGTGCATCTGCTGTCTGTCTGCTATGCCACTATGAGACTAGCATGGCAGCTAAATGTACAAACTAATAAAGCACAAATGTAGCAAATGATGCACAAAAATTGTACCACCAGTTTCAATGTAACATAAGCTATTCCCAGACAATCAGCTAAACTAAAAAATGCTACAGAAAGAAATCTAGGGCCATTAAAGAACTTTGCAAATAAATGTCTAAACTGTCTGCTATTTTTCAATATTTTTTCTTACTCTTTTACCCCAAAATTAGTCCAACAGACCCCACAAGCACTGGCAGAGTTGCGGATTTCGAAAGGAAAAGGCAGACTCCGACTCTCGACATTTTAAACCTTGGACTCCCGACTTGTTTAAGGGGCATTTCACAGTATTTGGCTGTTACAGACTCTACACTTCATAAGGATGTTTTGGCCTCCTACTCATGATTATTGCAAATAGTAAAGTTAAACTTTTTGTAAATGATTAGTCCTATGTGTACTTATGCCATAGCATTGAAAAAAGTTTAGATTTGTGTTAAATTTCCAAAGATGTAGGAAGATATATAGCATGTTACGGACTAAACACTCAAAAGACATGGAAATTTTTGCTTAAACTATCTTCAAATTTTCTATGAAAGTAATAACTATTCTTACGCAATGAAGGTTTTCTACTATGTCTCAGTTTATCCATAATATATTTAAGCACCAAAATATTTTTTAAAATGGTAAAAAATATTTTTATGAAATTATTTACTAAAGAACTGCACGTTTTTGATTATGTTACGGACTCTACATATTTGTCACGTTTGAGTATTGTTTGAATTACTGTTTAGAGTCTAAACAACAGTACTATCTCATTGTTCAATAGTTACAATGATAGAATCAACTGTTATGGCTATTTCTTCATCATATATGTGAGGGGTGCCCACCTGGGGGGGGGACATGCCGCAGACTGTGCCATTGAAGTTTTTTAGGGAATGTTTTAATGGGTATTTTTTCTTATTTTTGGGGCGAGGTTCTAAATATTACGGGGGAGGGAGTGGTGTCTGTGGGATATTTAGGGGAGGTGACTCTAGCTCTAGGGGGGGGGGGGATACCAGATGGAAGGTGGCCTCCTGTTGGAACAGGCCAAGTGATATATTGATTTCTTCAGTCTTGCATTTGTTATTAGAAATGATAGGTTTTAATGCAAATTTTACTAACAATTTAACTTTTATAGTAGAACCTTGGTTATCTGAAGTGATCAATATCGGACCATCTTCGGTAAATCGACATAAAAAAAAAAAAAAAAAAAAAAAAAAAATCATTTTCACGATAAAATAAAGGAACAAAGCAAGGCATGCCAAATGTCATTTAGTACATTAATATTAGGGCCATTAAACGAAAATATAAGATCTTGCGTGCCAAACGTCGTCTCATAAGAAAATAGGAGAAATATGATCTCGTTAGACCAGCCTTGATAATTTTAATACCTTTTTTTTAAAATTTATGACCAACAAAAAGTAGCGCCTATAGTTCTACAATTCCTATAATGAAATCATATGGTACTTATTTTGAATAAATTTCAGAAACTGTTATTTTGGCAGTGCTATTTTTGATTGATTAACATTCATAACTAAGCAACTTTATTTTTTTTAAATGTTTTTCACGAAGAATGAAGCAATAAATTGAATTTCTCTCCTAAAATAAGTTCTTTTAATTCTTAAGTATTAGCAGTTTATCGTTTGTTACAAAGAAAAAAAGCAGGACAACTTTTTTTAGACCAAGAGCCTGGGGTATGTTGGTTCACTTTTAGAAAACCCACAAAAACTTCTAGAACAATTAAAAAAGCAATACTCCAGTATTAGCAATAGTGAAGTTGCTAAAAACACAAATTGTGCTGATTCTTGAAAAAGTGTAACAGTAGATGTTAGTCAATTTTAATTATATTGATCTTTAAACTTAAGTTTTTGATTCTAACCACAAAACAACATTTGTTTGGTACAAAGGTTAGATATAAGACTTTAACATTAAAATTGTAATAGAAGTTGTTTTTGTAATGTGGGGACCCCGGGACTGTGGCAAGTTGTTTCAATTCACAAAGTTCTTAAAAATGTGAAAAAAAGGTAATGAATTGAAAAATTTCTGGAATGATGAGAAACATTTAATGTAACTCGTGGTAGAAAATGAAACTAATTGAATTTTATGATGAGATTACAAAAAAGAAGAAAAGTAGAGAGTCAGATCAATGTGTGCCCTGACTCCCCCTGTACACTTGTGCAGTCAAAATTCTTCTGAAAGACGAAGTTTTTTTTAAATATAAGTTGTAATTCTTTTTAAAGGGCTACTTCTATATAATTTTTTTTTCTATGCAGGCTGTTCAAGCATTTTGGTAAAGAAAGAGTTGTGTTGAGAAACAGATGCCAAATGTAGAGTCCGTAACCAAATTTAGAAAATTAATTAAAAATACCAGATTTAAATTTTCATGAAACTCATTTTAGAATATTGTAACACCATAGATGAAATTAGAAAATATTCAATTTAGTGGCATAAAATGCATAAATAAAAATTTTAACAAAATTTTTCCTCTAATTAATGTTACGGACTCTACAATCACTATTTTCACAACTTATAGTTTTTTATAACAACAAATGCACTTTTTGATTAAAATTATTATATGTATTGGAGATATTCTTTTACTTTATTTGTCACAAGCAACAGTTTTGGCTTGAAATTCAGTTCAAGTCACTATTGAAGAAAAATTCAATGTAGAGTCCGTAACGATGAAAGTTGTATATTTGATGTTTTGATTGTGATTACATGGATAATATGAAGTAAATAAAGGGAAAAAAAATAACATGCATGTCCTTTGGAATGTGCTTTATCAATACGTATAAAAATTTTAACCTTTTAACAAGTTTTGTTACGGACAATACTGTGTGAAATGCCCCTTACCCAAAAACCAGTTTGACACACAGCCCTGGTGATGCAGTCCTCAACCTATGGGGCCCTTATACAACTTGTGGCCCACAAAGCTGACCAGTTGTTTTGTTTAACCTGTGCTGTGTATTCAGAGATCCCCACGGCGGTATAGAAGAAACAAAATTTGCTCATCTCTCGATTTCCACATGCCTGACCTAATTTTAAAACCTTATTTTGCTATTTCATCGATAAAATATCAGCAATACATTTTCTGAAGTAACTCCATTGATCACTCCACTCGTCCATTTTGCAAACCGAATTTAATGAAGAAAGAGTTGCACAAAGAATATGTTGTTTTTGCTCAAAAAATTGGGAAAAATTGGTTTGAAGAATGATACGATATATCATACAAAGCATAATTTTTAAAGCAATCTGTGTTAATTCAGAACATAGATTTTTGGGTTTTATACATAAAAAAATACACTTAATTTTAAGAGTGAAGACAATTCAGCAGCCTGAGGGTTAATACTACGAACTGAAATCTCAGAAAATATAAATGTCACAAATTCGGAGTGGAATATTAAGTTTCTGGGAAACAGATGGAATTAATAAAATATACAAGTTATTATAATAACAATCATCCATTTGTAATTTTCTTTATTTTTCCATTTTTTCACAGGTTTTCAGAAAAAAATTTAAAAAAAAAAAAAAACATTGTAAAATGTAATACTACAGTGGTGGACAAAATTATAGACTCAATTTTTTTTTCTTTTGTTTTAATTACAACATGACTCAGTTTAAATTATTTTCATTGAAGTAAAGATGAATAGTTGAAGAAATAGTTCTAAAACTAGTACATCTTATCAATTAAATTAAAAAATTCATAACATTAGAAAATTTACAAATTTAATATTTTATCATTACGTGAAACCTGAACAAAAGTATAAACTCAGAGATAAAAAATCCAGGATTACGAGAAAGTTTCGTTCCAAAATGTTAATTTAACGCCATAGAATGAATAAATGTTGCCATCAGTGATTGCTAAAAGTTTTGTTTTTGTAAATTAATGAGAAACACATAAACAAATGAATGCACCGCTAAAATGCACCGCTGGACAAAATTATAAACTCATTTTTTTTCTTTTTTTTCAATCATAATTTAACTCAGTTAAAAAACTTTTTGTTCCAGTAAAGATAAATAACTGACTAAATAGTCCTAAATTCAGTATAACTCATAAACTTTATAAAATAAATAATTTAATTTAAAAAATCTCATGTATTGAATATCTTTACAATACATGAAACCTGGACAAAAGTATCAACTCAAAAGTAAGAAACTCTGAACTTTGGTAAAATTTTATTCAAACACTTGATCATTTAATATCCAAAAATGAACCAATGCTGAATTACAAAATTACAAACTTACAATACTGCATAAACACAATTATAAGCTGACAAAATTTTAATTTTCTTTTCTGAGTTTAATTAAGTTACATTTGCAATTACTTCAGTAAAACAAAAGCATAGATTTAGGAAAATGTAATTTTGCTATTAACATGGATAAATTGAAAAAAAAAAAAATCAATATTTGTAATGTTTTAAAAATTAATACTGCATTAAATCTAGCCATTAGTGTAAACTACAAACTTTTAAAAACGAGTTGAACCCCCAGTTTTCTGAATTACCTCGAATATGCGACTGGGCATGTAGATTTCACAAGAGTTTTACAACAGCTGCTGTGGCATATGGTTCCATGCTGAAAGTATTGCCTTTTTTAATTCCTCTGTGGTTTGGTACTGGTGCCGATCATGATAAACTTTGCGAACCGTGGTCCCCCAAAGATTTTCAATCGGATCCGAACTACAAGCTGGCCATTTGATAACTTTGATACCCCAGCGCTTGAACCATTCTTTTGTACTTTTCGCTGTGTGTACAATCCCGTTATCTTGTTGAAATAACCAGTTACCTCCATGAATCAGATGAGCAAAAGGTAAGAGATGATCTTCCAGTATTAATTGGTAATCTTCCGCGTTCTATCTTCCATTAAGAAATGCCAATCATGCTTTACCATGCTGAGAGAGTTATTTATCTTTACTGGAACAAAATTTTTTTTAACTAAGTTAAATTATGATTGAAAAAAATGAAAAAAAAAAAAAGAGTTTATAATTTTGTCCAGCGGTGCATTAATATGTTTCTCATAAATTTCCAAAAACAAAACTTTTAGCAATCACTGATGGCAACATTTATTCATTCTATGGCGGTAAATTAACATTTTCGAATGAAACTTTCTTGTAATCCTGGATTTTTTACCTTTGAGTTTATACTTTTGTCCAGGTTTCACGTAATGATAAAATATTAAATTTGCAAATTTTCTAATTTTATGAATTTTTTAATTTAATTGATAAGATGTACTAATTTTAGAACTATGTCTTCAACTTTTCATCTTTACTTCAATGAAAATAATTTAAACTGAGTCATGCTGTAATTGAAACAAAATTTTAAAAAATTGAGTCTATAATTTTGTCCACCACTGTATATGAGTTTTAGCCTGTGAGAATAATTTTAAAATATGAGATGCAGTCTAACAAAATTTGGGCACCACTGGTCTTAATCGGTGTTTCTCAAACTTTCCACTACTGAGGATTATTTGGTATCCCAAGTGGATCACATACGATAGAAATAATATTTTCACAACAAATACAGGGTAGCCCACCTGGGGAGGGGGGGGGGGGGTCATAGTGCAGACTGCCACTAAAATTTTTAAGAGGCATTTTTCACTCGTTTTTTTTGGGGGGGGGGCTTTTGCATTTGGGGAGTTTTGCAATATTTAGGGGGGCGCCCTTGCTCTTAGGGGGGGGGAGTCCCCTGACAACTATATTAGGTGAAATGAGATGATCCAAAAGTTTTCTTTGATTTAATTATAACAATAAAAATGACATAGATTAATGTTTACTAGCTATTCGCGGACCACATAAAAATGCCTCGCAGGCCCCAGGTAGAGAAAACTAAATAAACTGGTCTAAATAAAAGGTAATGCGAAAAATTAAGTTTCTATTTCGATCAAATAGGCATAAATATAATTTTCATCCACAAAATCACTTCGTTTTCCATTCCAGATTATAAGAATAAAAATAAGGGTAATTAATCGTAACTTTTAAAGTGGAATTTGTTTACTTAAAATTGTACAACTTACATTCAAAACTGTCCTGTAAACTGAACATCTGCTAAAGAAAAGAAAAGCCAAACAAACAATGACGGTTACAGGTAAAACTATTCTAACTGAATACTGGAGTTAAGTGTTTTACTGAAGGGCTATTTGCTATGAATAGGAGTGTACTATTCACTAATTTATTCTGAAAAATGGTGTGAATTTTGAAATGGCATGATTTGTAAGGTACTCGGTTGGCAAAAAGAGCAATGCCCATTCATAAAAACTATGTTTTCGTATACAAGTCAAAATTCCGAATGGAAACTGTTCTGTTGTTTTTAATGCTGCCATCTATTGGCTGAATGTAGAAATAGTCACTAACTAAAGATGAACAAATAAATGAAATGCAAAGAAACAAAACTGCACGAATTGCATTGTTTTTAAGGGATGGGGCAGTGGCTTATATATGTTTTTATTTTGGAGGGGGCCCATATAACCAAGATTAGCTCCCTCCCCCACTTTTTTTGTAATATCACTTTTTTTAAGAGGGGGGGGGGAGCGCAAAATTGCCCTGATCTTCTTTTTTTGAGGTGAGCAAGGACTTCATACTGTCACCTATTGGCGCAACCTAGAAATAGTGTTAAAGAGGGCACTCTTAAAAAATTCTTGCTTTCGTGGGAGGGGGTGGAGGGAGGTCCGGGGGTTCTCCCCCGAAAATTTTTTTGGAATTATAGTCCTAAGAACGCAGTTTTAGACGGTTTTTGGTAATGGTACGGGGACGAAAAAGTCGGGGGGAGGCGGCCTTTTGCGGAAACGTTTAGAAATTGAAATCTTTAAAACGCCATTATAGGCTATATTTTTTGACTTTAGTGTAATGAAAGGAATGGGGCTTTTTGAAGTTTAATTTTTTTTAACTAGAGCGAAATCCACCACCCCTCCGCTCAACTTTTCGAAATTGAAGTTCTAAAAAACGCAGTTTCGGAATATTTTCATTGATGTTACGGGCAGGGCGGTTCTGGGGCTCTCCCCGAAAACTATTTTGAAATTTAAGTTTTAAAAAACGAGGTTTTAAAGAGATATTCAATGATACTGGATGGAGGGATTTAAACGCTCTCCACCTTAAATTTTTCGAAACTAGTTTTTTTCGCTTTCAGATATCATACGGGAGCAGTCTGACCCTTTTATCGTAATTGAAGTCTTAAAACCGCGACTGTGGACCATATTTGGTAACGTTATAGGGGTTCGGCCATTTTTCGAACCTGAAGCTCTATTAAAGCAATCTTAAATGATTTTCGATGCTTTCAGAAGGCAAAGCGTTTGGTATTATCCCCTGAAAAAAATTTGACACTGAAGTCCTGAAAACGAGGTTTGAGAAGCTCTGTAATGGTTTTAGTGGATGAAGGGGTCTTGCGAAATGTAGCATTTTGAAGACTTCCCTTTTTTAGACCGACTAGGAAAAAGAAAAAATAAATAAAAATGGGGCGAGGGGGGGGGTGAGAGAAATATCAGGTTTTGGACGAAATAAACTGATAAATAGTCAGTAACTTTTAATTATTTTTATTTTAAGATTCTTTTCAAAAGCAAATAAAACTTTTTCCCTAACATTAGGCATTTTTGGAAAGGAAGAATTCAAGAATCCTCCTCTGAAAGGTAAAACGCAATTTCAGGTCATCTTTGGAGACGTTTAGACGAAAGAAGAGGTTTCAGGGATCTTCCTCCAAAGCTTTTCAAAATTGAAATCTTAAAGGCACAATTTCAGACTATTTTTTGTTGTAACCTTAGTGAAGGGGTGTTGGTTCGGGGACCCTCTTCCGAAAATGTTTTGAAATTGATGTCTGAAAAACGCCTAAACAAATGCGTCAATTTCTATCATTACTCCAACCGAACAATTGAAAATTATTTCAAATGTCTTGTAGGGGACGCGAGTTAAAGAGAGAAACATTTTGAAGACCCTTCTTTTCAGACAGACAAGGAAGGGAAAAAAAGAGGAGGGGGAGAGGGGAACTTAATTTGCTAAGCAATAAGCTGCATCTTTTTAAAAAAAACTTAATTCAAAGATATATTTTTGGAAGAATTGAGATCTTTTTCTCAACATAATTTGCTTTTCTTTTTGTTGCAATAACCTCGCTTTCCCAAGACACGTTCTTTTCTTGAGTAGGGGGTACAGATCCCCTGACCCCTTTTGAACACCATTGCTTACTACCAGCCCAGCTAACGCAAGGTTCCCAAACTTTTAATGATTCGCACGCCACCCTTTGAAGAATTAGAATTTTCTCACAGCATCCTATAGTCTCTTCGCGGCGCAACTCACCTCCTCCTGCAGCACCCCGTTTGGAAATCTCTGATCTAACTTTTTATAATTTTTACTATCACTATCAGTTATTTACTTATTTATTTTAATTATTTATTTGTTTATTTTTTTGTAGCTAAAAGTTTGGAAATTCTTTGTGAGCAACTAAAACCAAAAATAACTAACTACCTTTAGCAAAAAAAAAAAAAAAAAAATCCAGATTTTGGAGGGGGCCCGGGCCCCCTCAGCCCCTCCCTTATATACGCCCTTGGGATGGGGAATGGGGTAGGGTGGGGGTGGGGGTAGGTGATTATTCAACGTAAAAATAAAATAAAAAAATAAAAATAATAATAAAAGCTAGAAGGGGAAGAAAACAGACCTATTTTGTCTTTCATCCATCTTTCTTCGATACAATATTTGAAGAATGAATTAAAAATTATTGCTTTATTGCTTTCCTTTCTTTATTTTTCTTTTGGCATTCCCTTAATGAAAATTCCTTCATATTTCCTTTCTTTTTTTTGTGCTGAGTTTTGCAATTTGCCGATCGTAGACGTTGGGAGAGGTTTCAATGGTCTCTCCCAGAGGCTTTTAGAATATTTAGAATATTGAGTAGATGGGGGGGGGAGGAGGCATCAGTGCATCAGAAAATTGGTGGGAAATGGAGGTTGTCGCTGTATAGAGGTGGTCGCTCAAAGAAGTTTCACTGAATTTTTATTTCTTAGAAATCGTGAACGATGGAAATTAGTAATCCGGCAATTTCGCAGTGAGATGAAGTTCTGGTATTAAGTACATCAAAAGGTATTTTTTCTGTTTTATATTGATTCTTCTCTTATCAAGTTTTTTTCCTATTAGTATATAATATTAGAAAAAGCATTTAGGTGACGCTAATATCAAAACCTGAAAATGACGTGTACGAAAGATAAAACTCGAAGGGGAGGGTCATCCTCCCAAAACCTAGAACCTTAGATCTTCACACATACTGCAAATTTAAATTAACATCAATAAAGAGTATTGTTGTGATTAAACCCTAAACCCCTCTCCCCCCTCCAGAAGGTAAATTCTGGCTGCTCTAGTGCCTGGCGCGGAGTTGAAAATTGTCTAAATCGTCTCTAACCTACAAAAGGTTTGCACATAGAAGTGTATCGACGTTGTGAAAATTGCCTTTTTGAGATAAAGTTCAAAATAAAACAGAGAATTATGTTTAAATCTAAAGTACTTTTTTTTTTCAATGTTTTTACTTCCTTTTACAAAACAGGAAGTATTGTATTCGCGAAAAAAATTTCACTCAAAAATCGGCCTTAATTTCCATTTTGCTCGCCCTCGAATAAATATTGAGATTTTTTTTTTTTTTTTCAAGTCGACCACACGTGGATCTATGCCTAAGAACGTATAGAACCCGAAGTATCCATTTTGACGATCCCCGAGTTAATTACAATGAGTTTTCTCGTGACTTCCGTATGTATGTGTGTATGTGTTTATGTGTGTATGTACGTATGTATGTCGCATAACTCAAAAACGGTTTGTCCTAGAAAGTTGAAATTTGGTACGTAGACTCCTAGTGGGATCTAGTTGTGCACCTTCCCGTTTGGTTGCATTCAGATGTTCCAAAGGGGGTATTTTACACCTTTTTGGGGTAAAATCATTGCTAATTTCAACGCAAACTCAAGTGCTGATATAATTTGGCAACCACTTGGCAATATATCGCCAAGCTTTTTGTCTCCAACTTGGTAACAATTGAATCATATTAAAACTGCCAACATTGGGAAAATATATCTGTATAAAACGTTTTCTTTGCTTCGATTCGCAACCAACTTGGGGTGAAAACATTTAAAGTGTTTCTTTGCTTACTCCGAGACACTTTTATTATTACATTGGAGTAAAAGAAAGTCATGTGATGCTTGTTTTTTTATTTTATTTTTATTATTTTTTTATAATTTTTAAATCAGTGTAAGATTCTGTATTGTAAACATGAAAAATATAATAAAAAGTAATGCAATAAATTATTTGAAATTTCTTCATAACCTAGTAAACCGCTTTATATTTTTCTTTTAATTTTGATAAATAATTACTATATACAAATTAAAAATTAAAGAAAAACACCAGTTCGCGAATTTTTTTGACAAACTTTACTGGTTCACGGGGCCAATTCCAAAACTATAATTCGAGACTCACTTCTGGATAGCTTATCAATTTTCAGAGTCACGAGAGTCTGAATCCCGCCCTCTTCCCCCAATCTATTAGTCATTGGCCATAACTCTTGCAACGTCCTATAATTCACTATAAAAAAAATTGAGAAACAAATTGTCTCGCAAGCTTAATATCTTCAAATTGTAGATAATATAAAAGATTAATATATGCATGTATACAAGTATACATATGATCAGAGTCCAATAGAAGTAGTATAATCACAGTCGCCAGAAATGTGTTTTAGATGCCTCACATTAAAAACAACAGCAGAAGTAAATTCCATAAATTAATCTATTCGAAAGACGGGTGTCTTTTAGAAACTCAAATACTGGGGAAAAATCAAAAGGTTTAAATGAACGAATGTAAAATTTCCAAAAAAAATTCCTTGTTCAGTTTAAAAAGCTTTAAAAACAGTGGTGTCCAAGCTTTTCTTTATACAAGAGGGCCGCACTTCATTTTAAAATGGACCTTGCTGGCCTGAACTCATATAAATTTAAAATTTATTTAATTAATTTCTACATAACATGGGAAAACATAGAAAAGTGGAGCAAATTATAAAAACTAAGAAATGTTATCATTAATAACAGCTTCTTTTATTAATACGTAAGTTTCCGTCTGCTTTTGAGAACCAATATCTGACTATTTAGCTATCTTATTGCAGACTAGTGGTACCCGCACGGCTTAGCCCGTAATAGAAAAATTAAAAGGTCTTTTGGTTTGCCTGTATATTTACAAATATTGTACGGTGAATCTTCTCGCCAATTGGCTTGTACCCATGTTACGGTTCCACGTTATGATAATTTTGTATCTCGCCAATTGGCTTGTGCCCATGTTACAGATTATGATAATTTCGCAATTTACTCGTCTATCTTATATTTTTGTTCTTAAAATTGGAAATAAAAAGAACCACATCGAATTTTCGAAAAATCGCTTTGAGGTGCACACCCCCATGCTACAAACTAACTTTGTGCCAAATTTCATGAAAATAGGCCGAACGGTCTAGGCGCTATGCGCGTCACAGAGATCCAGACATCCAGACATCCTCCGGACAGAGAAACTTTCAGCTTTATTATTAGTAAAGAAGAGAAAGAAGATGTATGGTGAATTTTCTCGCCAATTGGTTTGTACCCATGTTACGGTTCCACGCTATGATAATTTCGTATCTCGCCAATTGGTTTGTGACCATGTTACGGTTCCACGTTATGATAATTTCGTAATTTATTCGTCCATCTTATGATATTTTTCTTCTTAAAATTGAAATAGAAAAAGAACAAAATCGAATTTTCGAAAAATCGCTTCGAGGTGCACACCCCCATGCTACAAACTAACTTTGTGCCAAATTTCATGAAAATCGGCCGACCGGTCTAGGCGCTACGCGCGTCACAGAGATCCAGACATCCTACAGACATCCAGACATCCTCCGGACTTTCAAAATTTATTATTAGTAAAGATTACCTGATTTAGAAAGTTCGACAGCAAAATTTTCGCTTTATTATAGTGATCATAACAAGAGGCATCAGATTCACTGGCCGCATATGATGAGCGGGACGTAGGTTCCTCATCACTGCATTAAAAACTATAGATGTACTACACCTTTATTCACTTGTGTATACCATTCTGCTTTCTTGTAAATCGACAATGTTTTGTATATTTAATGGGTGAATAAATAACTAAATTCATCAATTATTTATGAAATTTCACACTATACTAACTTTTTACCCTAAAATCAGTTGACACAAACATGTTGGACATTAATATCGTTGTTCAGAAAAATTAGAAAGTTTGATGACTGAATGAATGATGACGATGATTGAAGAGTTGTAGCAAAGGATTTGTCAGACTTTGCATATGATGATTAGTGTGAGCATTTAATTTTTACGATTGCTTTAAAACGACTTCGGGGAAAAAACTCACTAAAGGGCTGCCTCTATTCGAATTTGCACTCAGTTTCAATATTTTTGACCCCTCCCCCTTTTTTTACAAAGTTTCACACTCAACTCCCCCCCCCCCCCCTTTGTCCAGGTCAAGGTTTTTTTTTAGATAAACTTAATTCTTTTAAAAAATGCGTGGCGTCACACTTTTAGTTACCTCCTTCCTCCCCCTTGTCTCAAATCAAAGCGTCACATCATTTGTAAACAGCCCTAATGTACTAAATCATTAATTTCCGAATATGCTTAATGGGCTACATTTCGAATCTAAGAAGTGGCGATTGTGACACATGGACAAGTTGATTTATTTGCATCCAAGTCTCTCTTAACAATGCATTCGTAGTCTTCAAAGTGAGCTATAAAAGTAGGAGAAGACATAGCATTCTAAAACCTCTTGTTAAGCGATGATTAATGACTAGTAATGAAGGATGATTAGTAATGATATAACTTCTAAGTTCTAAAAATTTATTGCTAAGTTTTTAAGCAAAGTTATAAAATCAATATTTTGATTTAAGCACATTATTGTTTGTAATGTTTTAAGTTTCTTAAACCAGAATATTGTTAATAAACTAAATAAATGTATTTGAAACTATTTCGTAAATGCTTACATTGGCATTGTAAAACTTTTGAACACACGTTTTCTGGAATGTTAAAATTGATTTCGCTTTCTTCGCATTTGACCTTGCTGTTGACATTTCACTTTCTATTTCAACTAATCCAGTAATTGTTGTCCCCCACACCAGTTCAAGATATGGACAAGAGGTAAAGGTGTCTCAGACATTTCGCCTCCGCGAAAACTGGCCTCCGAATTTGATGAATGGGTACCTCCCCATGGGCTGAGTTGAGTGTCAATCAAACCTACAGGGGGTCAACTAGGGACAGTTGCGGGATATTTTCCCCTAAATTTTTCCTTACCCGACTCTTTTTCCATTACGCACCAAAACAACCCTAAAAAGGGTTGGCAAAAGAGAAAAGTTGTTTCCAAGCATGAGATTTCCTCCCCCCCCCCTTCCTCGAATTTAGAATGATCTCAATTTCGTAGCAAGGTTGACATTACTATAGCTTTATTAGTATGAGTTTTGTTGGCGAAAACAAATAAAACGTATTTTGAGTTCATTACGGTGCAATACATGCACATTATTAAATGTCGTCTTAATTTTTAAGAAAGAAAAAAAAATCGCTTCCTGAAAACACATCAATTTATTACCTTTTATTATTATAACTTTTCCAGTTTCAGAAATCATTGTTGATAAAACCGTGGCAAAACTTGTAGGAAAAGCGTCCAAATATCTCCTTTTCACAGAGCTGAGATACAATCGCGATTTATAGAAAGACTAATAGATCGTTATCACCATCAGGGGTCTAGCTATCTAGCAGTTTTGCCGCCCTCGGCGAAAACGGGAGACGCCGCCCCCTCCCCAAAATAAAAAAAAATGTCTTTTTTTTTTTTTGTCTTAACAAGCCTCATTCTACTATTTAAATTATCATAGTTCTCGAGAACAGGAAGGACAATGGAAGTGCACTGTATTTCTAATAGCAGAAATGATAACCGAGCGATACTAATTGACGAATGTCTTCATTTTAACATTATCAGTCCATCGCAATTTTTTTAGAATAACAATTAACCTTAATGAGAAATATATTGCTTTGGCTGGTACAGAATTTGGAAAGTCGGATTACTTTGTAACAATTTTTATCACCCCCCCCCCCTAGTGATTTGATTTGTATTATTAATTCATCCTCTCCTATCAGAGGTCAATAAAAATTCAATCAGGTGGAAAAGAAAGCGGATTCTGAATAGGGATTATGCAAAAAAAAAAAAAAAAAACAGTAATACATTAACAATAATGATAACTGAAGCAATATGCCTGCATTCTTTTTAAAAAACATTTACAGTTTCAAAATCTTCACATGCTTTGAAAAATCGTCTACTGAAATCTGATTAAAAGAAAAAAAAGCTTCCACCTACAATTTTACTTTCTCAAGGTTCTTTCATTTTATTGAATAAATAATTTAAATTTACACCATTTGTTAATGCCTTAGAAATATATATTAATGCAATGATTTCCATTAAAGTTTCCTGTCGGACTGTTTGCTGCAAACACTGACCAGACTCATTATATATATATATATATATATATATATATATATATATATATATATATAAGGCGCCATTCCATGAAGAAATGGACAATTTGTCGTGCACATGTCATGTTATAAATTTTACTTCAAATAGTAATTTCAAAGAGTAATGAAAACAATTTTGTTGAAATCGTTGTCAAAATACTTTGTTATCTTTGAATTTTAACACTTTTTAACAAAATACATGAGCTGCCACGTAAGAGTTAAAATGACCGCTTTTCCGTAGAATTGTCCCGAGTACGTAAAAACTAAAAGGCAGCAAGAAAAATAATGTATAATAGTTTTAAAAAGCTAAATAAGCACCCTTGTCATAGAAGGCAGCCGCCTGGGCTTTTAACCTGTTCTGTACGCTGGTCTGCAGGTCAGATTCGGAGCCAAACGTCTGTCCTCCTGGCCAGCGTTTCATTCGACCAAAGAGATGGTAATCGGAAGGCGCCAAGTTCGGGCTGTATGGAAGATGGTCAAACACTGTCCAGCGAAACTACGGCAGGAGATTTTTGGTTAAAGCAGCAGTGTGTGGGTGAACATTGTCGTGCAGAATGACAATGCCTGATGACAACATTCCTATACGTTTGTTCTGAATCGCCCTTTTTTCAGCATTCAGAAATTCGAATTACAACACGCACTTAGCGGGAGACGCAATTGTTCGAGGCATATTTCCTCGTTCACTGCGTGCTCCGAAATAACCACAGCGACCTGATGCACTGCACAATCTTATTTGACAGACTGCACAACAAATCTACGCACAGCATCATGGGCTAGACTATCTGGTTTTCATTCCGCGATCGATCGAACCTTGAGAAAAAAAAAAAAAAAAAAACTCGTATACAGGGTGTTCCGTTTTAACCTGCAATACCTTTATTTTCGCAATCGTTAGTCCTACATGTATACTTCCAATTACAAAAATGTTCAAAATCAAATGCAGAATTAAGATATTGAAATTTTGAAGTAAAAATAAAAATGAGTCAAAAAATACAAAATGTAACTTTTTATACCTGCCCCAGGTCTCCTTACTTAAATTTTGGGGAAATTTTCTCCATTGAAAAACCATTCCCACAGAAAAAGTTTGACATTAGTACGACCAATATTCACCGAGCTATGAAACGCAGCGTTTTGTGACTTACTCCACTTTACACTGGCCATCAGTAACACCTTTTGGGGGAAAATATAGCGGTTAACAAGGGTTTAAAATTATATGTGTGCATATAGTGTGATTTTTCAAATTGTTCGAGGTTTTGTAGTGTGCTTTTGCATATCATGGCATAACATTTGCATTTATTTTGGAAAACCAATAAAAAATATAAATACTTATTTTATTTACTTAGACAATCTGACATTCCTCTGAAAGGGCGATAAGTTCCAATCACATTTTTTTGTATCGTCCCTTAAAACTTTAAACTCGAATATCTCCTTGAGTTTTGGTCGCACAAATGTCAAGTTCTTTGTGTCAGTAAAAGTTTTCAATGGAAATTATTTCTATAAATATTAGTTAGGAGACGTGGGATAAAAACTTAAATTTTGATTTTGATTTTTTTTTTTTTTTTTCATTTTTATTTTTGCTTCAAATTAGTGGGATTTTAAATAAGGTAAGTGCAATTAAAAAAAAAAAAGTCACACCCCGATTTTACAAATAACCCCGATTTAACGTATAAAAGTTTCGGTCCCGATGAATTCGCTAAATCGGGGTCTGACTGTATATCTATTCAATGTTTACATCGCATAACCTCTAACTCCACATCTGGTAACCTGCGAACGATGTTCACGGTGAAATTGCATTTTTGAAACTTGCGTTGTTGAGAATTTTCTTCGCCAATTTCTAACTGTAGCTCTCGCTGACGTTTCACATCTCCTCACCCTTCAATACATCAAAAGATATGATTAATACCAAAAAAAAGGGGGGGGGGCTGATTTCCTGTCGGCGAAACTGAGGAGACATTAGACGTTAAATCGCGGATGTCACAAATTCGTCACAGCAACTGCGCTTACGCGCAGACTTACGTTAGATCATTGGGCTTTCTGTTTCCAGATAGCAACAGATTAATGAATGAGGCTAGAATGGTGTCCCATCAGTTTGCCGACACGAAATTTCTCTCCCCCTCCCCTGTTTTTCAGTTTTAATCATACCATTTGATATATTTAAGGGGGGGGAGAAAGAATGTCGGCGAAACTGTGGTTAAACCATTAGAATATGTATTTTCACTGCGAGTGCGTGATATATATTATATGAAATTATAGGCATATGAATATGATACATTTAACTTTATTATTGAAAAGTAAAAATGGCACTTCAATATTTATTGGTTAGCTTATTTTCTAAATTAATGTATTTATAACAAACATAACACATTATGAATTTTAAAATGTATGAAATATGAATGTGGATATCAGCGTTTTGCAGCGATTTGTTAACAGATAAAATTTTGTAATTCATTTGAGCAAGACTTTTGAAATGAGAAAGTCCGCGCATGCGCAGTCGTTGTGGCAAATTTGTGATATCCGCAGAGAAGTCTAACAATCAACCATTAAGAATGTTCTGATGTTACAATAAATACATTGTTTCCGAACAAAATGTTTCAGTTATCAGTAACAATTAAAAATACATTGTTTACGTATTAATGCAAAACACTGTGTTGAACCTTCTTTCCTACAAAACTTCCGAACCACAAACATCCTAAAAACCTTAAGAATTTATTCAGACCAATTTTAAGATACTTAACTGATTCCATTGGTAAGTTAAGTTTATTTCGAGAGTCACGTCTGAAATTTATAGTTTTAAAACGTTACATATGACAAATAAATCATGACGCCAGCATATACAAATAATATTATTGGATCAATGGCGACTCTTTTTTGCAACTAGCTTTATCTATACCAGCGTTTCTTAATTTCTTTGATTAGTGGAATCCTTTTTAATGCTCAATTTTTTCGCGGAATCCTTGGTGTTTCAATAGTTTGCAGTAGAGATCCTGTATACGGAGAGATTGGACAACGGCGCGCCGATCTTCGCCATGTTTACTCCAAGTGTTGTCAGCTCGAAATGCTTTGATGTGTGAATTTTTAGCTTTCCCACGAAATACAGCACATGAAGTCTTTAAAGAACAGACTAATTTTCTCTTTTCCTCGTATTTTCATCAAACGGAGTGATCGCCAAGTCTGGCAATCTGGCGCCAATCGTTTCGTATTCTCATAGCGCTTACAAAGAAAAGATTTTTTTCTCAAAAATTTGTTCGTAAAGATAGAAAACAAACAGGCATTTGTGATCTGCACATTTCCCTTCATTAACATCGTAACTAGCTTCCAATTTTTTTCGATACAATGTACAGCGATATTTGGGGCAGAAGATGCATTACGGTCTACGGGGAGTGAGCATTTTGGACATAAGATGGCCGCCGTATCGAAGTTGTCCAATCTCTCCGTATTTAGGATCTCTAGTTTGCAGTGGCGTCGCCAGTATTCTGTTTCGGAGAGTGCCCAGGTTCTTACCTCAAAGAGACTATCACATTAAATATTTGTCAATAAATTGCTAATTAAATGTACATAATTATAAATCATTTTAATTATTGGTAATTGCTAATTATTTATTTCATTTTGTAAAATTACCAGTACATTCCTGCTTGTGATTCTGAGAAATACTCAGAATTTTTAAAAGGGATACTCGTAAATAACCTAATAATTTATGCATGAGTTATATGATGATTAAAATATCTTCTTAGTTAGGAAAAGAAATACTGATGTGTTTTACGTACAAAAGTGTTAATAATTCACTGAAATTTAAGCAGAAAAAGTTTTTAATCCTTAAAATTAAAAATTTTTAAATCTCTTATTTTTTTTTTTTTAATTTATTTACAAATCAGAGTTTTTGATGTCCCTGTGTGTTCCATCAGACAGAACTAGAGTTGCTGTATATACAGTCGAACCTCCATATATCGAACTTCCATACATAGAAATTTTCTAAATATCGAAATAACAGCAAATTTCTATGTTCATTACATAGAAAAATTGTTTCTATATATCGAAAAAATCTCTATGTATCGAAATTTTTTTTGGGACGTTCGTAGATTTTTTTTTTTCCACTTTAGATTGTTTGTCTCATGAAAAATGAAGTTTGGGGAGAAAACTATGTCCACTAAAGGTTGCTACGAAACTCATAACGAATCTGGGTTGAGGGGTGTGTAGATAGGTCGTTGTTTCGTTCTGGAGTTCTTCAGTTCCCTCAAGTTTATTTTAAATCTTAGTTGTAACAAGTGACACTGTAAAATCAGTTTCAAATTATCCCTTTTGTCTCTTGATTATCATTCCTAGTCTTTTAAGCTTCAGTAAAAATCATTCAAGTTAAGTAGATTGTTTTTTCACTTTTCTCTCGATTGCATTGTCAAAACGAAAATCCCCCAATGTTGCGGATCAAGTTGAATTGCCGAAGAGTGAATGTGTATAAGGCGCAAAAATATAATTTCTGTTAATTTTTTAATTATTAACCTTCATTTAATCCGATGCTCATATAAATTAGAAATTGGGTTTCATGCACGAAAATTAGATGTAATTTCAACGTTTTAGGAGATTTTTAGGATAAAATAAAATCGTTTCTATACATCGAAATTTCTTTATATCGAATTTTTTTTCTGGCAATTTGCTGCTTCGATATATGGAGATCCGACTGTATATGAGCCTTAGAGCAGAACTAAACTATTGAGACCCTCGTGACCAGTACTCATTCTTAAATTGGTCCTTACTCGTTAAATGCTGAAATTGTCGTTTCAACTGCTGCCGTAGATACTGGGAGAGTGGCTAGTATCAAGGGCAAAGTATTGAGTGACAAATTTGAAAGGTGTGAAAAGAAAATCTCATGGAACCTCTGAGAGAGTTCCGTGGAGCCCTGGGGTTCCGCAGAACACAATTTAAGAAACGCTGATCTATATTAATATTATAAAGAGAGAGGGTGGATTTTCGTGTGTTTATATGTTCGAGGTAATCTCCGGAACCACAGCAACTTTTTGAAAAATCCTTTCACCATGTGAAAGGTGCATTCTTACTGAGTGACATAGGCTATAAATTATGCATATATGTATTTATATTATTTTTTTTAACCAGTAGTTTGTCTAAGCCACCAGTTTATGTTTCGTATAGTTTTATTGTTATAAGCGTAAATTCTATAACTGATTCTCCCGCACCTACGATACTAGAATAATCGCATGTTTTCTTGGAACTGAATGCTAGGGGAAGAGAACGCGTGAAAGAAAAAAAAATTACGATAGCGGCATAAGAACCGCCAAAACCTTCACATGCATCTGAGGCTACGGAGGATAAGGTATTTTTACGAGTTCAGTCACTCGAAGAAATTCTTTGAATGACGATACAGTTCTTGAGAAAAGCACAGGAGATTTATTTACAGTTATGTACAGGAAATGTAGTTACAACTGCTAAATCGACATCAGCAAAATTAAGCAAACATCAATTATCACCGTGAACTCAACGATGGCACACGTATTTACATCCAAATACAAAAAAACACAGCGCAAATGCTACACAAAACAGAGCTAATACACACTCTCAGCGCAACTCCTCAATCGAGACTGACTTTGAACACTCGGCATGGCTATTTATAAATCCTACAGAAGTTTCGACAAAATTCGAAATGCTTCTCGTATTTTCTTTTTATTCTATTCACAAATGTTATCTGGGGACCATATATTTCTTTCGGATGTAAGGGGGTTGTATATTCATTGCAAGGAACTATTTACAGGTTACGTTACTAAGACAATTTTAGATGAAAGATAATGGAACACACGCCAAATTTGACCAGATTACAACAAATTAATCAGAAAAATAATTACTATTCACAGAATTTGTAACAGTATATAGCTTTCCATTATCTTTGAAAATTGCGAGTCATTGAGAGTCGCAAAATGTTTAAGCATAAAAATTTATTTAAACGAATTAAAACCGAGATTTGCTTTGAGAAAATTAGTATTTGAATTCAAGTAGTGCAGGTAGACAATATTAAACCGTGTTTCTAAAAGTTGTAATTTTGTTAATTTTGCATGTATTTCAGCCTATCTTTAGATGTTTTTTCATCTATACTAATATTATAAAGAGAGAGGGTTTATTTTGTATGTTGATATGTTCCGGGTAATCTCCGGAACCACTTCACCTATTCAAAAAATTCCTTCTTTGTATGAAAGGCACATTCTTGCAGAGTGATATCTATACTGATACAGTTAAACCTGTGTGTAACGATACTGTCTATAACGATAACCTGTCCATAACTTTTTTTTTTGGCCCCAGTAAAATGTCAGCATGAATAATCAAACTGTCTGGTACGATAACCTGTCTATTACAATACTTTTTTTTTTTTTGGTCCTAACAGTATCGTTGTAGACAGGTTTTACTGTATTATAAAGAGAGAGAGAGTGAATTTTGTATGTTCACATGTTCCAAGTAATCTCTGAAACCACTGAACCTGTTTAAAAAATTCCTTTACTACATGAAAATGAAAGGCACATTTTTACTGAGTGACATAGGCTATATAAGTTATGCATTATGTCTTTATACGAATTTTTAAATCTAATGAGTTATCTTTGCTACCAGTACGTTCGTACTGTTTTCTTCTTATACACATAAAAACAAATTCTGATTGAATATGTATGTCTGGTAAAAAGTCTTCTTCGAGCGATATGCTGATTAAGAGAAAAGGTATAACGTTGTCCGCTTAAGAACAATCAAAAGCTTTAGTATCTTAATGTAAGATCGTGCTTCTAAAAGTTGCAATTTTGCATATTCTATAGCTCTGAGAAGTTGAGCTCCGACTCCGACAACGTTTACCTCTGTTTCGGTTAATAGGGAATGGTAATTGGCGCTAAGTTGAGTTGAGAAACTTTCTTAGTAGTTTTTCAAAAATATTCCAACTAAAATCCGAGCCAATAACGCGTCTATTTTTCACTAAGCTTCCCTTAAAACTGGTAAACATAGTCAATGTCACAGCTCAACTAGCCAGAGCTGCACTGAACTATACGTTACTTCAGGTATTATATGCATACGAAAATCAAAATAAGTACGTTTCTAATCACGCAACCAAATTAGTAACCAATCAGCGACTCGGCTTATGATACCAGAATGCGAAGTAATGTTTATCGGCATACCCGATGGAACCATAACATTTTTAATAAACTTACGGCTGGCCAAGATCAACAATCACACTAAGGATGTGTGCGTGCAAGGTTTTTTTTTATTTATTTTTTTAAATCAATTTCAGCAGTTTTAGTTACTTACTGACCACTCTAGATTTAAACTACTTTGAATGTATCCCTTCAGAAAGAATCCGTATGTTTCATAAGAAAAAATGGTCCATTTGCAAAACGTCGTCAAGAGGTCAGCCCCGCAGTGCAGAACGAATGTTCGATGAGCCACTATTTGAATCTAGAAGATGGGAATAGAACTCTAAAGAAACTAAAAGTTTAAGCAGGGGTGCCCATCCCCCCAAGTAAATCCCCCACGAATTCCCCCCCCCCCCCGAAAAAAAATTCTCAACCCTCTGTCCCTTTTTTTATTTTTTGCTCTCTTTTTCAATTAATTTATTTTTTTAAAATATTTTTATTTCTTTATTTATTTTTAATTATTTTTGCTATTAATATTATTTTATTAGAAAAGTTCTGACTTTTAATGACATGCATACACACACAAACTAAATAAATAAATAAAATATAAACAGAGTAAAATAAAATAAAAGAAATAATTTAAATTGAAAATATATCAGTTGGTAAGGTTCACTGGTTTAATTTAGAGTGGACTGTATTTTTAAAAAGGTAAATTGATAAAACGTAGGTAGAACACTTTTATTATGTAACTAAACATAATGTATAAACGAATCTCGGTGCACCTGAGTCTTCAGGTAACGACTCTGCCGAAGCAAAATGTGCGAGCCTTTTAACAACTGCGATGGCGCCCACGTGCGCATTACTTCTAGAGTTGAGACGTAACATCAGTAAATAAACTTAAATAAATAAATTTAAAACAATTAAAAATCCCCCTCCCCAAAAAAAGTTTGACGGCGCAACAATCCCCCCCCCCCCCCCTGTGAGCACCCCTGAGTTTACTTCAAGCCTGTTTAAAGTCGTCTCCTTTTAGGAATTTTGTGCGATCTCTGTATCTTTTAAGGACACTGTTTAAAAGTCTATATTTATTCTATTAAAATTAAAGGCGGTATTCCAATAACTTCGTTGCGAAACTTTAATTTATTCTATGTATACAATAGACATGAACCCCCAAGTAAAATCAACATGGACTAATAGATTTAATGTATTATTCTTGCTGGACTAGCAGCAGGTTAGTCATCTCAAATTCCACGAATTCCCCCGGTCCTTGCACATTTCTATTTCCCATATAAGTACTTGCAATTTCCAATGAAAATTTCTTATGCCATCATCGAAACTGAAGGTCAAATGTACAATTATGCAGCGTACGACTTTTACGTTTGGGGAGATCATATTGTTCCCGGGGGAAAAAAGGTTGTTCTTTCTCTTGATTAGGAAATGAATGGAATCGATTTCTTTCAAAACTTCATAAAAACGAAACGAAAAAATGTTGTATACCATGATATTTTAAAGCAAAAAAATATGCATAATATTGTAACGAATGCGGTGCGACTTCCAACTTTCTTGAAAGGACGACACAGTTTTTGAGGGAAACACAGGAAATTTATTTACACTATGTACAGGAAAGATCGTCAACAACTGCTAAATTTATCATCAGCAATTAAGCAAATATCACACAACACCGTAAACTCAACGGTTACACACGTATTTACTTCCAAATACGAAAAACAACACAGCGAAATGCCTCGCAATAAACAAAGCTAATACACTCTCAGTACAAATTCGCCATTGAAACTGACTCTTTATCATGCGTAACGGCTTTTTATAACATCGAAAATTTTCTACAATATTCCTAATCCTTCTAGTATCTTCTTTTTATTCGCAAACCTTATCAATGAAAAATAGGGGACCGTATACTTCAGCCGAATGTATAGGGGCAGTATATTCATTACAGGAAACTATTTACAGGTTACGTTACTACAATAATTTTAGATGAAAGATAATTTAGTAAACGCCTAATTTAGCTAGATTACGACAAATTAATCAAAAAAATAATTACTATTTACAGAATTTGTAACAATATTTATTTCATAGAGATAATTTTTCAACCGGGACAGGCGTCTAGTAAATATATATATATATATATATATATATATATATATATATATATATATATATATAAAATATGGAATATATAATGTATGTCACTTGACATAACTTCTACGTATACTTTTGTTTTGAAGAAATTTAAGTATATGCAATGCCTGTATTTCCATACATTTTCTAGGAGATATGTTTGAAGCCTTGCCTATTCTTAAAATGTGTGTTTTAACAATATCACGTTAAAGTATAAATTTAATATTAACTTTCAGCCACAAACTTCAGTAAAAGAGTTTTATTAATAAGTGTTATTTACGTATTGACTATAGCAGACATTCTCAATAGAAATATTTTTAGAAAACTTCACAGTCGAGGTCCCTTAACGAGCCCTGATTTAAAGAGATTCCGGATTTAGCGAGGAAGTCAGAAACACTTGGTTGGTATAATGTTAAGTCAATGGGAGCATAACTCGCTTTTAACGAGCAAACTCCGCTTAAAGCGAGTAATATTTGTGTGATTCATAAAATGTCTATTAAATTTTTAGCTCAGCTCACCCTATTTTGGTGAATTTTCTTTAACATTCCAAAGTTAGTGATAACTCCTAAATCCTGAGAACAAACTATGACAGCACTTTTTTTAATTTGAGGAGTAAATAAAATGTGTGTACATGTGTATTCTTCAAAAACAATGACATAAGAAAAAGACATTCAGATAGTTCAAAGTAAAATAACCTACTTATTTAGTACAGAGATTAAAAAGAAGGGACAAAAAAGCAACTATGATGAATTTTTACGATTTTTTTCACTAACTCGCTTTTTAATAGTATTCGGTTATAACAGGTATCGCGGTCACTTTGCGCTCGTTATAAGCAAGTTCTACAATATAACCTAACGACAACAGATGTTTTTACACATTGGGGCAAAAAATGGGAAAAAACGTCATTTTTTCACAAAATGACACAGACCGGTAGTGTTGCCATTTCTAAAAAGCATTAATAATAAAGCCATTAGTATTGCAGAATAGAAAAATGTTTATAGTCCCTGCATTATTTCATACAAGTCTTATCTAATTTTGTTGCCGTGGCAATTCAAATTATAATTTACTTGTGATACCCGCATAGCTTTGCCCGTAGTTGAAAATTAAAAGGTCATTTGGTTCTCCTGTATATTACAAATAATGGATGACGAATTTCTCGCCAATTTGCTATGTTCATTTGCTCGCCAATGTTACGATTCAACGTAGTGATAATTTCGTAATTTACAATTCCATGTTGTGATAATTTTGCTCGAGAAAATGCTCTTAAAATTGGAATAGAAAAAGAACAAAATCGAATTCTCGAAAAATCGCTTCGAGGTGCACACCCCCTAGCTACAAACTAACTTTGTGCCAAATTTCAAAATTGGCCGAAAGGTCAAGGCGCTATGCGCGTCACAGACATCCAGTCAAACAGATAGAGATCCAGACAGACTTTCAGCTTTATTATTAGTAAAGATGCCAGCTCAAACTAAATTCCACATAAAACGGTATGAAAAGAAATAACCTCACGTTTGATGTCTGTAGATTTGCTCGTGTTAATCTCGCATTAATTTAATTTCACTAGTGTTCGCCCAGTAGTTGAAATTGGACCATATTCAAAACTGAATACTATTTGAGAAAATTTATATGTATTTCCCAGTTTCCAACGTTTTTATTTCTACTTTTATTTATTCGTTTACTGTACAACTGGAAACATGAAATTTTTCCATGTATACTTACAGCACCAAACAGTATTAATTTATTCCAAATTTGCTCTACTTAGCTATTCTCAAAACAAATGAATGAAAAGGGATAGATATTTCGATAATTGAAATGTTGACGCGGTCATGAAATTCTTGGCTGAAATAATTTTATTTTGGATACCATGTTGCTATGTGATAACCCTAAGCAAATAGATATTTCCCTACTCTTTGATTTCATATGCAATGGAAAAACTTTTTCGTGCTGGCATTAGAATTAAAAATTTTTACGCCAATGGGTAAATTTCGCCAATACGCCAACTAACCAATTTTCGACATCTTCCCGTATGAAATGATGCATCAAAACTCAGTTTATACGTAAAACTTCTGTGTGAACAATCATATAATAACACGTCTACTATTATTGAGTAAGTTGCTTTGAAATTGTCATTAGGAATATAAAATTTCACCACGAGCATATTTAAAGTCCCAAAAATCACCATTAATGAAGATCCTAATCTTCGATCAGCGAGGGTCAAACCCGGGACCCTCCGGTCACATGTCCGATGCCTTATCGATCAGGACGCGACGGCCCAACTCTGGACGTCGCAATAACAGTACAATTTTGTAAAAGTTCGTCTTTGTGATTTGTTTATGGTTAAGGGCTGTGCATAACTGATGACAAACTTTTCAACATTTTCGACTCTTTCCCCCCTTTGTCCCAAACTTTCGCATTTCACCATCCTTCCTTTGTCACATGTCATGCTGTTTTTCATAAACGTTCTTATTAAAAAAAAAGGCTTGATGTTACATTCTCCCCATTGTATGTCCCACTTTTCATGGCTTTTCTCCCCCCTGTCACAAACGGTTACAATTCCATGAACATCACCTTAAAGAAGAATTTCATCAGGGCCGGATTTAGACTTAACGGGGCCTTAAGCTGTTTTAGGAATGGGGCCCCCTTTTGTCGTTTGAACAACGTTTCTCTCGGTGGTGTAAGAGGCATTTTTTAATTCCCCCCCCCTCTTTAGTATGTTTGTCTCTTTCCTCTGATACATTCAATACCGGTATTCGGTATTTTTGAAACGTGATACTAGAATACCGATATTAATACCGGTACTTAAAATTTCTCAAAAATTGCTTGAAAACATATTGTTTCGTTGCCACATTTCATAATTTTTACAAAAATTGTATAATTATGAAAACGTATTGTGAACAAATATAAAATGAAGGAACAAATGTCATAATAAAAACTCAACACTGGTAAAAAAAAACATAATGCATCTATTGAATTGTCTCTAACACTGGAACTCATTTTAGTGCTCAACTTTCCTACAGATGAAACTACTCTTTCTGAATTCACGCAGGTCGGTGGTACTGTTAACAATGCGTGATACACCTCCTCCAATTAAATTGCCTAAAAGTATTTTATCTTCATAAAAATTCGGTCTGCTGCATGTCACTTTTGGATAAACCCTTTTGTGTGTGTGTGTGTTTCTTTCGTATTGTGTGTATTTCTATTATTTTTTTAATTTAAAGTTAGGTGAAATTTTTTTTTCCTGAAAGACGATACTTTTCCAATATTAACATCATTTTCTCTTGAATAGGAGGGGTTTGTGTAATACTTTTTACTAGCTCTTTGGTTTGAAATTTACGATAAACTTGACTAAATTTGATCTTGTTGGTTTCTCTTATTAATTTTAGCTTTCTTCTCAAAATTCTTCGCAATTACAATTATGTAAATATGTGAAAATATCTTTGAATTCGTGGAACATATTTATGCTTTACCTGTATGCAAATTTTCAAGACAATATATAATTTCTAAGTAATATCTTGGCAAGTAAATTTAGTGTATATTATATTTAGCGTATATTAGTTGTGCCGTCTCGCTAAATAGTCAACACTCGTGCCAACAAATTTCCATTTGTAATGCTAACAAGAAAGAGTTTTTGTCAAATAGTACAGTTGAGACAAATATTTAAGAAAAAAAAATCAAAGCATTCCTGCAATTGATGATTTGAATAAATTGTTCATCGGACAAAGGGGGGGGGGGGGGCATTCAAAATTACATCCGAAATTAACTTTCCCAAAAAGGAAAATGAGTAATCAGGGAAATGGAAAAAAATAAATACATGGTACACAAAATACTTTTGTTTAATGATATTCTTTCAGTTCAGGCTTTTGAAGCAAAATTTTTACATCAATAGATTGCTTTCGGTTCTGTATCATGGGAAAATAAATGTACATTCAAAATATAGATGGATATTTAATAAGTTAAGTTGAAAATTCTTGAGTTAAAACTATTATTTTCAGCTAATACCTAAAATACCGGTATTTTCCTCAGCAAATACCGCTATTACGAAATTGCAAAAATTGCTCGAAATATCGGTATTGCAATCCCTACATACAGCAATACTTTTACTTATTGGATCGTTTTTTCCCTTTACCTTCGTACCCAGTTTTTGGACTGGCCGTAAGAGGGGGAATGATATCCAGAGACTGACTCAGGACTCCCCTTTAAGTGGAATATAGAATTGCTCCAATTGTAGGGGGTACGAGGGGTTTCTCCCCCGGAGAAAAGTTTGAAAAATAGATCTAAAATTCTGCCTTTTGAAGCCTTATAAGATGTAGTTGGATTGCGAACTTTTAGCGCAGCCTCTGAAATACCTTCAGGAGGGGGTTTTTTTGATCAAAAATACCTTCGGAAAAGGATTTTTTCGATCAAAAATACCTTCTGAAGGGGTTTCTGATCAAAACAGCCCTCTCATATGCATAAATTACTGTATTATAATTTACATTTATGTTAAAACCAATGGCTCCGGGGGATATTTTCACCCCCCCCCCTCCTTCGCTGCGTCACTGAGCTGGAACTACAAAAAAAAAAAAAGTACAGAAATAGGCGAACGAAACTTCTTTAAAGTTATATACTCTTTCGTAAATTAAGATGATGCACACAGTAAAAATTCTTTTTGATTTGAAAAATCATTGACAACAGTTGACAGAGACAAAGAGCACGGGAAGAGAAAGACAATGCATTGTTACTTGCTCACATTGGCTTTCGATACAATTAGTCTTTAATCGCCCCTCCATCCCACCGACAAGAAAAACAACGATGAAATAAATATAAAATGATAAATTGTAAAAAATGTTTTATAAGAAATGGTGTGCAGGTTTAGAAAGTAGGTAACAAGAGTTGCCCAACAAACTGCTAATTTGAACAATTCATAATTTACACACTTGATAAGAAATAAAATTGGAGCCCAACGTTGCTTCGGATTTTCAAAGACTTATCTAATTATTTTCAAGCAAGCTAGAACAATTAAATTTATTTAACACACTTCATTTGTACTTTCCTGCTTGCACCTGGTTGTAAAATTTTACACTCCTGTTCTAACTTAGTAAGAAACAGCTATGTATTTTAAATTTAAAATAAAAAAAAATGAACTGTAATTTGAATTCCGAAACTTTGAATTCAAATTATGTTTTTCGCAATCACGAGTTGCGACAAGACCCTACTGATTAGAGTTATTGTTTCTAGAAACGGCTCCCCCCCCCCTCCAAGCATGTCCCTCCTCCTGGGTGGTTACGTGTGTATAGTTGTGTGTGTAGGCTTACGTGTGTGCACGTAGGCGTGTGTATGTGTGTAAAGGCGTGCGCGCGTAGGCGAGTGTATATGAGCATGCGTGTGTAGGACATGGACGCCACCGCCCAGCAAAAGTGTATTCCGGGGGACAGTGGTCAGGACCAGCCGCGCCGCTGCCGGTGGACGGTGGTGCTGCAGCCCTGGTCCAAGCTGAAAAAGGAACCGGAACATCAAGGACTGTCAAGTGAGAACAATAAGCAATCGTGATTGCTTAAAAAATCTATGGATTACTCATGACAACAACTCAACAACTTTGCTTCAGTTGCAAGGAGTGGGGGGGGGGGCGACAGAAGACGAAAAGGACTATAGAGGCAGTTTATTTTTTTCCTCGTGCTAAACAGATTGACAGTATGCAGAAGAAGTAAGCTAAAAGCAAGAATTACCAAAAGAATATCCAAAAATACTGCATTCGGAATAATATAAATAGCAAGATATGAAACATGTGAGTCACAAAAATTTGTAATATATTTCAGAAACGTGAGAACCATGGTTTTTACAATTTTTGCGGCAGGATGTAGCAAGGAGCTGAATTTGACATATATTGACATTCCATCTCCGTACCTCCTCCCATTTGTGGTTTGTAGCCACACTTTTCCAAACTTTCAAGGTTTTCAAGCACTAGAAAATAAAATTTATTTTTTCAAGTACTAGAAAATAAAATTTATTTTTTCAAGTACTTTGCTTTTTTTCTTTTTCGGAATAAATCATACTAATTTTCGGGAGTTGGGGGACCCTAGCAAAGCGGAAGCACTAAGCTATAGCTTGCTTAGCTTGTACGTAAATTCCAGGCCTGAACTTCATTCGTCGTCAACTCCTTGCTTTGTGATAACCCTTGAGTATAGCGGAGCCACTCTCTATGTAAATTCTTTACTCTATTATATTCTGGCAGTTTAACGATTGATGAGTGTAAAGGCAGTTAACTTGCCTTTACACTCATGGGCAAGACAAAGATCATTTAATCCATCGCCCAAAAATCTATAAAAATGTAAAAATAAACAACCAGTAAGAATGATCTTTGCAACAATAGATACATTTTTAAAAAACAAAATGTTTCAGTTGTCAGTAACAATTAAAAATCCATTGTTAACGTATCAATGCCAAACACTGTGTTAAACCTCCTTTTCCACCAAACTTCCGAACTACAAGCAGCATAAAAACTCTTTAAGAAATTATTCCGACTTATTTTAATGATTTTTGGCCTATTTTTCCACTGGTAAGTTAATTTACTTCTACAATTACGTCTGAATATTGAACAGTTTTAAAACATTACGTATGACAAATAAATCATACCCATACAAGTAATGTTTGGATTGATGGCGACTCTTTTTTGCAACTAGCTTTAAAAAAAGTATGCCAATATCGCTTGACATAACTTCTACGTGTGCTTTTGTTTCAAAAAAAAAAATTAAATTATATAATAAAGCTTTAAAAATATTTTCTAAATACGCCTTCTTTTAGTAAGCGCTACTGCAATTGGAAAGTAGTGATCTCAATACCGGTAAAACCCATTGAGAAGGAATACTAATGGAGGGAGCCATAGCAAATGTCTCAGTGAAATAAGCTTGGGACCCAATGTTTCCCAGGTCAGGTGACTTGTTTGGCTGGAAAATTGTCGTGTTTTGGCACACAATCGCTCTTTTGGCATCAAATATTTTTCAGACGACGCGACGGCGCCTATTATGAAGTCGGGGCTACAAATCAGAGCAACTATGGCTCCAACTCCTTTACCGCATAATAATAATAAATAAATAACAGATACAAATACAGGCCTATTAGTCAAATTCCCTCTCCCTACTTCTTTCCGGATTTTAAAATATAATGTAATTGCATTTTTCATGTATTTTGATGTTTATTCCCTAAAATGACGGGCATGTACAAATAGTTTAAAGTGTTCTGTTATTGACTGAAAATTTATGGATTCATATGTATTTCAATCAATGTTTTGAAATGATTTCATACGCAAGCATACTAGTGTTTAAATTGAAGCATAAAAATGGCAAATCTTTATTCTTGCGCATCTGCTGTTCACAGGAGCTTGGCGAGAAGATACTCGCCAACAAAGCAAATGTACACAAAATGCTTAAGAGCCGTCAAAATAAGTACTAGTTAAGTAAAAAGCGTTTTTATGGAACTAAAATGGTATTTGCACTCAAGATATACAATGTTTTATAACTTTTATAGGTAAAATAAGTACAAAAATTTAAAAATTATAGGCAACTGTGGAATATGTACTCGTTGAATGCATATAGATGTTATTTTTTCTTTATTTAGAAGTAAAAAACATTCGTACATGCTAGGGAAAAGTTACTGGACCTCCTGGTGTGGCTTTTTCCTCACAGTTTACAATGCTAGAATACTGCACTATTACAATAAATCTAATTTTTCCCTTCTACAGTTAAAGGTTGTTATCATGCATGGCTTCAGCTAATGAAAACTTCTTCAGCGGTTACGGTAAAATCGAAATTGCTCCCCAAGTCACATGGTACTGCTGCCGTATCGGGATAGTAGGGTTGCACTCTCTCCATCTATTCCTTCTCAATGGGTAAAACCGCGCACCGGTATTTGGAGGTATTTTGTAGCTTTTTGATACCGGTATTTTCTGAGGTAAAATACCGGTATTTTCGGTATTAGTTTCACAGATAGTAAATACATTTCATTCAATAAGTTTTCAACAACTCCAATTAGACACTTGCTGTTATTTTTAATGTGAGTTTTTGTTTTCAAAAAACTACCGAAATCAATCTATTGATGTAAAAATTTGACTTCAAAAACACGAATTAATAGAATCTCAAGAAATAAAAGTAACAGAGAGAATACAAAATGATGTTTTTATCACTAGATGTTGTGATAAACTGCAGTTCTGAGCGTTTATGTGCGCAATGTTTTTATTTCTTTTATTTACTTGATCTCTCGCTCTTTTGTGGAGATTCTCTGGTCTGAATTTCAATTACAAGTACAAATGTATTTGTGTTTTGAATAATTTATTCCAAAACTCAATTTCAAATACAAGTATACAAATGTATTTGTGTTTTGAACAATTTATCCCAACTCATAATTACAGCTACATTTTACGGTACTATATTTTTTCAATATTTGTCTCAGCTTTGTGCCGAATTTTGATAAACACCTTCTTTCTGAGCATAATTTGTTGTCATCGGGAGTTTTATGTCCTGTTTCGCCATTTGACTCTGCACTTGACTGTATAATATTTAGCAAAAAAAAAGGATAGCTTGAAAATTTGCATTGTGAAGTGGAAATTATTTTAAGATGATTGATTATTACATAAGTATATAGAGAGTTTTGAAAAGAAAAAGGAAACTAATAAAATAAACATAAAAAAAAATTAATTTGAATTCTGACATCTTGAATTCAAATTATGTTTCTCGCAATCACGAGTGTGTCTATGTAGGCGTGTGTGTTTGTGTGTGGGGGTATGTGTGTTTGTGTGTACGGGGTATGTGTATGTGTGAGTGTAGGCATGTGTGTTTGTGTCTGTGTGCTGGCATAAGTGTGTGGGTAGTTGTGTGTATGAATGTTCGTGTGAGGGGGGGTATGTGTATGTGTGTGTGTGTGTAGTTGTGTATGTATGCGTTTGTGCGCGTGTGTGTGTAGTTGTGTATGTATGCGTTTGTGTGTGTGTGTGTGTGTGTAGTTGTGTATGTATGCGCGTGTGTGTAGGACATGGATGCAACCTGGAGACGGCTTTCGCTATAGGAGCAGCATCGTGAGGACCCGGTCGACGGTGATGCTGCAGAGGGTGGCGGTGGGAAAATAAAATGATAGGACATCAAAACAGTCAAGTGAAAACAATAAGCAATCGTGATTGCTCAAACAAATAATAATAAGTAAATAAATCCGTTCACTATAAAGTTCTCACTTACTCTTACCAAGATATAAACCTATTTAAGAGAAAATCGCTGAAGATGATGTTAGCATTGGAAGAGAATTGTCTCTCGAAGAAAAATCAAAACTAGCGATAATTTGAAAAATATTGCACGCAATGCAAAGAGACACAGAAAATGTTGTACAGGCGTCCTTCGTATAACACTGTCTTGTACAACACGGTTTCGATATTACACGGTACGAAACTTGAATTTAATGCTTCATGGTTTTGATACAACCCGAATATTATTTTTAAAAAAGATGGAGTTTCATTTTTGCTTAATACAGTCTGCTAATTTTTGATAATAACTCTAAAATACTTTGTTTTTATGAAACGTCGTTTCAATACAACACGGTACACATCCCTTGATTCACATCATTTCTAAGTCTCGTATAACATGGTTTCGATACAACATGGAACATGGTTTCGATACAACACGATACATTTAGACATGATTTTCACGTTGTACATTGTACAAGATTAATTAGTGTAAAAAAAGAGTAAAAGTTATTTAAAAAAAAGTTTTGTGTAACACGGTTTCGGTACTACACGGAACGAATTAACAGTGTTATACGAGGGACTCCCCTCTATATCCAAAACCAGCACCTAAGAACTGAATTATTTGAGGTTGAAGGATTTCGAAGTAATTAGAAGAGTGTATCGCGTATTATTAATCGTATCACCGACTACCGAGAATTCAGAGAGAAATGCCTGGAATTCATTTTAGTACACAAATATAAACAGCAGGAAATTTGTGCACAAAAATCAGTTCCTGTCTCAGTGACAATGGGATCTTTTCCGAAATTTTAAAACTTTTTTTTTTTTTTGGCTGAAATAGCATGCTTAAAAGTATAGGATCTGACCGTTTTATAAAAAAAAATTGACAAAGTTTGATATTTAAAAAAAAATAATTTATTCGGTGCTTTTTCATTTTTGACGCTTCTGCACATGACATCACAAGAGATGAAATACCATTCACTGATGCCATTAGCGCAGAGTACAATATTTAATTCGGATCTTTATTTATGCAGTGGCATCGATATGGTTGATAGGAAGCGTAGAGCGCAATATTTAATTCGCTTCTGAATAATTATAACCTGGAAACGCGGTAGACAGCAAGCGTACACATTCAGCGCGCCAGTGGAGTAGCAGCAAAGTATATCATATGTGACGTTATAAAGACCACGCCTTGTTTGAAAAGACGGACATTAAAAAAAAATTAAAAATTAAACGTTTTGAAAATAAATGATTTTTCTCGCTCTATGTTATTATTATTATTATTACTATTTTTCTGAGCAATCACGATTGCATATTGTTCTCATTTGACTGTTTTGATGTACTATGATTTTATTTTCCCCCCGCCTCCCTCTGCAGCAGCACCGTCGACCGGCCTCACGATGCTGCTCCTATAGCGAAAGCCGCCTCCAGGTTGCATCCATGTCCTACACACACGCGCATACATACACACGCGCACACATACACACGCGCACACATACACACGCGCACACATACACACACGCATACATACATACAGACACCTACACATACACACAAACATACACACAACTACTCACACATTCATGCATACATACAGACACCTACACATACACACACACAAAAACATACACACACATACACACAACTATTCACACATTCATACCTGCACACAGACACAAACACGCATGCCTACACACACATACCCCTACACACAACACACATACCCCCACACACAAACACACACTTCTACGTACACACACTCGTGATTGCGAAAAACATAATTTGAATTCAAGATGTCAAAATTCAAATGAATTTTTTACTTATACTCTTTTTTTTTTTTTTTGCTCATTCTATCAACTTAAGTGACTAAAAATACTAGTTTTGACTGATGGAAACAACCCCATTCAATAGATGCGTTACATTTCTTGTTCTTATTTCATTTTCATAGCATTTGTTTCTTCATTTTATATGTGCTACTACCAGTATTAATACCTGTACAGTCGACTCCCGCTACAACGCGATCCGACTTACGCGAAATGGCTATAACGCGAATTTTTCCGGAGCAACAAATTTTAGAGCTAAAGTGAATTTCTCGCTCTATACACGAAAATATTTGGAAAGGAATCGTGCTGCTAAGTTTCGGCTATGTTATTGACTACTAAACATTAATTCGTGAATGAACTTTCATCCTTTCAGCATCACTGACTGACCAAGTTCCCGCATGTACCGCACTGTAAACATAGCATATTGTTAGTGTGTATGTATCACTACTCCTCATTTTCCATTTATTTATTCTAAATATGAAAGTGATAAAATATTGTGGCACCTAGGCACGCTGTTTCATCAAAAGTTTGAAGATGGAAACAAAAAGCGAAAGTTTGCGACAATTTAATAAAAGGTAATGGTTCTTGATACGCTTGAAGAAAGTGGGTCGAAGGTAGCACGACAATTAGGTATGGGGGAATTTTTCACACGTTTAATTAAAAGTCAAGAGAAGACAATCCGTATAAGTCTAAGGTCCCAGAGAAGTGTTACCATAGATGTAAATGTTATAAAAGTAAATGCGAAGCTACCGTATTTAAAAATATATTAGAATGACGATCAAATTGCGTAGGATAAATCATCATCTTCCAGTGTTGCCAGATGGTCAAATCCAGATTTCCCCAATTCCCTTTCAACTTTTCCCCAAAAAGCGATGTTTTCTATCGAAAATTCCCCAAATTCTAAAATTATTTTCCCACTAATATTTTCATAAAATGAATCGACTTCCTCTAATATTTTTGTCTCTTGAAAATTTTTTTTCCCCAAATAGCCACATTTTCTTACAAAATTCCCCAACTTTTTTTCTTAACATTTTCGCTTTTCTTTTCTTCTCTTTTTTTTTTTTTTTTTTGTCTCCTTCATCTTTATCTTTCTTTACAAATAATAAAGCTGAAAGTCTCTCGTCTGGATCTATCTCTGTCAAAATCTCTGTGACGCGCATAGTGCCTAGACCGTTCGGCCGATTTTCATGAAATTTGGCAAAGAATTAGTTTGTAGCATGGGGGTGTGCACCTTTAAGCGATTTTTCGAAAATTCGATTTTGTTCCTTTTCTATTCCAATTTTAAGAACATTTTTCCGAGCAAAATTATGATGAAATGGACGAGTAAATTACCGAGTTATCATAATGTGGAACCGTGACGTCCGCAAGCCAATTGGCAATATATTCATCATGCATTATTTGTAAGTATACAGGGGAACCAAAGGACCTTTTAATTTTCTACTACGGGCAAATCCGTGCAGGTGTCACTAGTCATAAATACAAGCGCCTGACTGAAAGATAAGAAATAACCAAATACTTTTTTCTACTAGCATTTACTACTCTGCTTCTGCATGTACATTTAAACTATGATTTTTGTATACATTTATCCAAGAACGTTCTTTATCACTTATTTTTACCTAATTCACGTATCAAAACTAGTTACTCACGCAGAACATTAATGGGGCATTCCAAGGTATTTTTGACATTTATGTAGAGTCCGTAACGTGACCTTTTTCGCCATTACTTTTTAGTTTACTGTTTGATTAGCATATTATTTTATTTTGATCTTTTCCTACCAACACACCAGCTCAAATTAAAATAATTTGCAAATCAAACGGTAAATTAAAAAGTTATGGCAAAAAAAGGTCACGTTACGGACTCTACATAATTTTAAAAATACCTTGGAATGCCCCTAATGCGAATTTCGTAGCATAATATTCCACATAATGCGAAATACGAATTCCATAAAGTTGAGCAAAGCTAAAACACGCTGTTTGATACAAACAACTTCTTGACGCGAATTTAAATACGAAAAAAAATATTTTTGCCCCGAGGTTTTTTTTCCCCAGCTTTTCCCCAAGAAAAAAAATGTTTCCCCAAAGAATTCCCCTCAAAACCCATTTCCCCAAAATTTCCCCAGAGAGCACCAGATTTCCCCCAATATGGGGAAATTTCCCCCAATCTGGCAACGCTGTCATCTTTAATTTTTAAGTTATAAATGTAACTCATTGTATCTACTGTATATTACTTTTACAGTGCAGTGTTTTATTATTACTACAAGCTGTACGTACCGTACTGTTTTATTTTTATGTCTCTCTCCCATTGATCAGTGATTTTGTGCATCGTAACAGTATTTTATGTTGAATAATGCAACTTTTTTTAAAAAAAATACGGTAAAAATTCAGCTCTCTGTGTAAAAAATGGTAATATAGTTAAAAAATGGTTAAAAACAGTTTAAAAGGTGTTTAAATGTCTAAAATGATTGGGTATGTTAATAAAAGAAGCACACACAATAAAAGAATACACAACACTTTTCCACAACGCGAAATTTCGACATACGCGAGGAGTCTTGGAACGCATCCCTCGCGTAAGTCGGGTTCCGACTGTATGCATTTTTTGTTAGGTACTGCAATCACTCGTACCGTGAAGGGAAAAAATTAAAAATATTATTTTTCACAAGTTTTCTATTTTAATTTTTTTGATCTTCCTCTGTCCCACCCTGGCCAGAGAATCTGCACTCTATTATACCAGAATTACTAGTTACAAACTATAGTTAAATTTCTTAAATGCACATTTTAAAAAAATGAACTTCTAGAAATTTGTACCTTTACCAAACAAATTTGATAAATATACTAATCGCGAATAGCTCTGACTTTAAATACATTTGGTTTTCTCGATATATTAAAGTATCTTTCAGTGCAAGGATTTTAATTACGATTGCAAAGTGTTTTCTAGTTCGGCCGAACTTAAATTGAATTAACATGCCTCTGTTTTCAGAACATGAACACTTCCGACATAGTAATTTTCGCCACTGGATTTGGATTGGGTGTTGCCGTTGGATACTACGTAGCAAAGATCAAGAGCAAGGCAACAACAAGTGAGGATGACGCAGAGAAAGAAGTAAATGAAAGTAATGCAATGAACAAAGCAGTGAATGAAGACACGTAAGCCTTTTATTTACCTCGCCAATTTGTTGAAGAAAAAGAAAGGAAAATTTGGCTAAGCCGCAACGCCTGAAGCACTGCGGCATAGCACCGCGCGTCTTAACGCAATCTTCCATTCTTTATCAACCGAGGGTTACCTGTACCAGAGCTCAATCTAATTTCTTTTACCCATGCATTTTTATTTACCCACAGCTTTAGTATGTAATGGTTGCCTCTTTAGACATTCTGTCCTTCTGCATGTCTCCTATTACATTGTACAATCTAATGATTGTTGGCTTTGTTTTTGGTGAATGTAGCTGAGTGTATTGTCTGTTTGTGTCACTTTGTTGATTTGCTACCACTATTCAGTGGTGTATAGCTGTGTACCCTGTGTAATGTGTATATATATTGTAACGGATTCGGTGCGACTTCCACTTTCTTGAAATGAAGACACAGTTCTTGATAAAAACACAGGAGCTTTATTTGCACTATGTACAGGAGAAATCGTTAACAACTTCTAAAATAATCATCAGCAATTAAGCAAATATCACTCAACACCGTAAACTCTACGGTTACACACGTATTTACTTCCAAATACGAAAACAACACAGCGAAATGCCTCGCTATAAACAGAGCTAATACACACTCTCGGTACAAATTCTCAATCGAAACTGAACTTTTTATCACGCGGGACGCCTTTATAAACATCGAAAGAAATCTCTCAAATATTCCAAACGCTTCTGGAAAATAGTAGACCGTTATCAAATTTTATCAATGAACAAAAAAGAAATAGGGGGTTCGTATACTTTAGCGGAATGAAAAGCGGTTGTATATTCATTACGGGAAACTATTTACAGGTTACGTTACTACATAATTACTATTTACAGAATTTGTAACAATATATATATCTATATCTATATGTATGTGTGTATATGTGTGTGTATGTTTTATTATTATTATTATTATTAATCTTTATGCGAGTTTAAAATTGTGTAAGCAAAATTCCTGTCTGTCGGAATATGATTTCATGTATTGCAGGCATTATGTACGACATATACAATGTATCAACTCACCGATTAGCATTGCTGTCTCCAGGGCCCCATCCAACCGTTTAAACCACACATAGTGGTAGGTACGGGGGACCCTGAAATGTTATGTTATGTTTACAACACACTTTTCGACCCGATAAATCCCCGCTCTGGCTCCACAAAAAACCGATTGAAAAATTCCCCGTTTCCACGTAAAAAGAGGTTCTCCCATTATACCAGAGAAAGCGGTTATTACCCAGCATCCTTGGCGGCTAGTAGACGAACTTCTTTCGCGTAATGCATTCTGGGTAAAAACACCACTTTCACTCCAGAAGCTAGCAGGGGTAGAAAGATTCCACATAAACCCCGCAAATAACTAGAATGCGGTGAAAAGCAGGTTTTTTTTTGGGTCGAAAGTGTCCATGGAAACGGCCCTATAGAGTAAAGAAATTACATAGAGAGGCCCCGCATATGGTAAAAAGGAGATGAAATTGAAGCCGGAACTATGGGATACAGCGGTGAAATGATGGGCGGGGTTATGACAACATGGTCGGTTTGCGAGAATGATTTTCAACAATCTCGGGAAGGAATCGAATAAAGTAGATGGCGGATTGGCTTAGATTTTAATTCATGTTCTAATGCAATTTCAAAAACGTGCTTCATAAACTTGCAAAAATATCTAAGCTTAAACTAACAACCGATTGAGATTCAGTAATGGAATGTTTTGAATCAAAATGTATCTCAAGACATATAGCAAGAAGCTAAGGATCTTGGGATACAGCGGTGCAACTTCCGGCTTCAATAGTATAGCGGGGTAGTACAGTCATTTAAACTTAAATTAGGTAAGAATCTCGGAATTCGAGAAACCCAGCTGTCAGTCTGTAAATACTTGTATATTGACACCCTAAAAGTTGTCTCAAAACCTACATATGGTAGGGTGTACGCAACTCTTAAATTTCAGGGTCAAAAGGTCAAAAATAGTTTTTTTACGCTTTTTTTTTTTTTTTGCAAATATCTCATTTCCTATGGTTTTTTTGCTATTTGTATTTATTATCAATATTGTACAATACGAAATTCTCTACAAATTTTGTTTGAAAAATTTTTTTATACGATGAACCGTTTTCGAGATAGAGGGCGGAGAGCGCGCGGTCACAGGATCACTTCAGGTCAACCGGTGCCTCCGGTCGAAAACGCGCCATATATAGTTGATGTACTATCGATAAATCAATGATTATAAATATTTGTCAATTTTTATTAACTATTATATTATATTTTATCATTTTTTCCTAACCTATCCACTTTTTAATCAGTATTAATTTACTTAACAACACTTACCTGCCCATGTAATTGCAGAATTGTTAATGAAAATATAGGAATTATATTTGAATTTTAACCTAATTAATATTGATAACTTCTAACATGATGAAAAAAAAAAACAAATAAATTATGAATTAATCTTTTTATTAAAAAATATCATTCAATACATTTACTTTTATTAAAAGTAAAAAAATGGAATAAATTGTACAAAAACTACAATTTATAATTTTAATCATCTTCTTCCTCTTCATTATCGTCTTCAACGATATTTGTCTCAAGTTCTTCATGATTTCGGGGTCAAAGGTTCCATCTTCGTTAATGTCGCTCTGATATGGTAGAGCATTGAAACAAGCTTGCCCATTACATTGGCCACAAGCTAAAGAGCGTTGCAAGCCCGTTTTCCTGCATGCGCATCGCGAACCACAACCACTCTTACAGTTGCAGAAAATTGTATTTAGCAAATCTTCTGGAGCAGGTGGTAAAATTGTCATGATAGGCTCCAGAAAATCGTTTCGCATTGCCCAACCCCATACCTGGGGTTCAAAATCATGCCCAAACCAAGTTTGAACTTGATAATATACACGTTTGAAATGTTGATGAGCAGCTGCACTTGGTGGAATATTTGAAAGCTGCACAGGTTTATTAAGTTTTGTAGACTTGACGTAATGCATATAACGAAGAAGATCGAGACTTTTCACAGATTTCGTAGCATTATAGACTGCCAGTAAAGTTTGAATTCCACTCTCTAATAATCTCGCGATGCGGATGCAAGAAAGCGGGCTTGCAATGCTCTTTAGCTTGTGGGCAATGTAATGGGCAAGCTTGTCTCAATGCTCTACCATATCAGAGCGACATTAGCGAAGATGGAACCTTTGACCCCGAAATCATGAAGAACTTGAGACAAATGTCGTTGAAGACGATAATGAAGAGGAAGAAGATGATAAAAATTATAAACTGTAATTTTTGTACCCTTTATTCCATTTTTTTACTTTTAATAAAAATAAATGTATTGAATGATATTTTTTAATAAAAAGATTAATTCATAATTTATTTGTTTTTTTTTCATCATGTAAGAAGTTATTAATATTAATTGGGTTAAAATTCAAATGTAATTCCTATATTTTCATTAACAATTCTGCAACTACATGGGCAGGTAAGTGTTGTTAAGTAAATTAATACGGAATAAAAAGTGGATAAGTTAGGAAAAAAATGATAAAATATAATATAATAGTTAATAAAAATTGACAAATATTTATAACCATTGATTTATTGATAGTTCATCAACTATATATGGTGCGTTTTCGACCGGAGGCACCGGTTGACCTGAAGTGATCCTGTGACCGCGCGCTCTCCGCCCTCTATCTCGAAAACGGTTCACCGAATAAAATTTTTTTAAACAAAATTTGTAGAGAATTTTGTATTCTACAATATTGATAATAAATACAAATAGCAAAAAACCCATTGGAAATGAGATATTTACAAAAAAAAGCGCAAATAACCGATTTTTGTGACATTTGACCTTGAAATTTAATAGTTGCGTACACCCTACCATATGTAGGTTTTGAGACAACTTTTAGGGTGTCAATATAGGTCTCTCTATGTAATTTCTTTACTCTATGGGCTGACCGTGTGACCGTTGGAAATAGTTCAAAAGCAGCTAAACATTAACATTTCAGTAATTTTCTCCTTTGCGAGAACAATTAAAGCAGCGAGAATCCAGGGGTGCTCCCCCCCCCCCCCTTCGAGCAAGGGCGCACTTCCCCTAAAAGACGCGAAGACCCCCCAAAAAGCAACAGCCCCCTAAAAAAGAGAAAAATACAACTTAAAACACCCCCCCCCCTTAAATATTCAATGGCGTAGTCTGTGTCATGACCCCCCTCCCCAGTTGAGGACGCCTGGAGAAGCAAAGGGATGAAAGTGTACTTTTCAAAGTTTTGGGTAAAACGCGTTTAGTAGGCTTCCAAGGAAAAATAAAGAAAATCTAACTCTTGCTGTATAGCAGCATAAATTCAGGCGACTATAATACCATCTCTTGCCTCAAACAGAGAGGTTTACCTAACATTTGCACTAGGTTATCTCAAATTTTTTAGTTTTGATACTTAGGGTAACGGTACCAGTAAGAAACATACATGCATAAGACAGCGCTCCGAGGTTAACGCAATTTTCTCAGCCTTTTAATGTATTTGGAATTTAGAAACTATTTTTCTCTCATGCAACTACATCTCATCTAACGTTTGGCTTCTTCTGGATTCTCTGAATGAGCTAATTCTATTTTTATTTGCTCAATTTCGCAAAAAAGGTCCGACCCCCAGTAACAGACACCGAAAAATCTGATGATACCCATTAACAGACAGATTGACGAAAGGATGAGTAATGAACAAAATTCTTCTTTTCTCTTCAAAATGTGCAAAAGTTCTTTATATTTTGAACTGAAACCTTATTAAATTTGAAGAACATGAAACACCAGCTGACATCATAGTGACTGTTCATAACCTTCTACCACTGGCTTGTAAATACCAACTGGCTCATAAAATTCACTCTGATAACACTAGATGGTTGCACCGTATTCATGGGCCACAGCAGCACATCAGTTTTACCCGCCTAAAGTTCTTATTATTCGAATCCAAACTTATAGCTGTCTGTTGCTGGTGCCGTTAGCCTAATTGCGGCAAAAAAAAAAAAAAAAAATTAATTTGAATTCTAAAATTTTGAATTCAAATTATGTTTTTCGCAATCACGAACTGAGACAGGACCCTACTCATTGGAGTTATATTGTTTCTAGAAACGGCTCCTGTTCCCCCTCCAAGCCTGCCTCTCCTCCTGGGCGGTTACGTGTGCATAGTTGTGTGTGTAAGTGTGTAGGCTTGTGCGTGTGCGTAAACCTGTGTGTATGCACGTAGTCGTGTGTGTGTGAGTGTGTGAGCGTGCGTGTGTGTAGGACATGGACGCCTCCGAGGAGGAGAAGCGGATAGCTCAGGAGCGGAGCAGCCGCGCCGCCTGCAGAGGACGGTGGGCGGTGGTGCTCGCTGGTCCAAGTTGAAAAAGGCACGGACGCCAAAAACAGTCAAATGAGAACAATAAGCAATCGTGATTGCTCAAAAAATTTGAATTTTGACATCTTGAATTCAAATTATGTTTCTCGCAATCACGAGTGTGTCTATGTAGGCGTGTGTGTTTGTGTGTGGGTTATGTGTATGTGTGTGTAGGCATGTGTGTTTGTGTCTGTGGGGGGGGGGTATGTGTATGTGTGTGTAGGCATATGTGTTTGTGTCTGTGTGCAGGCATGAATGTGTGGGTAGTTGTGTTTATGTGTGTGTGGGTGTCTGCATGTATGCGTGTGTGTATGCGTTTGTATGTGTGTTTGTGTATGTGTGTGTATGTGTTTGTGTGTGTGTGGTTGTGTATGTATGTGCGTGTGTGTAGGACATGGATGCAACCTGGAGACGGCTTTCGCTAGAGGTGCAGCATTGTGAGGAGCCCGTCGACGGTGATGGTGCAGAGGGTGGCGGTGGGAAAAATCAAAGAAACGTCAAAAATAGTCAAGTGAGAACAATAAGCAATCGTGATTGCTCAAAAAAAAAAAAAATCACCAAAGTGCAGGTTTTACACAATCCAATCCCACCGATGTTTATAATCAGGACTGTCCGCCACTGGCAAGTTGAGCTCCGTTGGCCGGCGAATTAAGCGATTCCATTTGCTGAAATTAGGGGTGAATAAAAACGGCTGAAGGTGAAAACGCTTGATGGTAGCCCAACTCTGCGGTAACAATTCCTTTTCTTACTGTTTGCTCTCCCTTGAAAGAAATGGACTTGCTCAAGGCTACAGCTCAACTTCTCAGAGGCGGACAGTAGTTTAAATGCTGGATGGTTTTCTAAGTCAAAATTTCAACAAAGTCGGTCTAGTAGTTCTTGAGATAATTGACCAATTATCTTAATTTTGCACACTAGTGTAGTAATTGGAACGAACACGAAAATCTCACATAATACATATTCATACAAAGCACGCCAGTTTAAATTTACTTAAAACAAAAGTTATCCTAAATACGGAATAGCAAAATGATATGAACACTAATCGAGTTTTGCACAAAATGTGCATATGGACTAATCAGGAATATTGGATAAGACTAAGAAGAAAACGAAAAATGCAATTAAGTTTAGTTTAATTTCATTTGGAGGGAAAAGGAATGCTATGTTATATTATAGATTGACATTCTTTTGAGGAGCTAGATAGGTGCTAAAGTTCAAAAGCATTAACATCTGAAGCAATTTTGGAGACTTATGGAGGTATTCCCTCTAAGATACTTAAAAATTCATTAAAATCGAAGTTTTCTTTAATCCTAGGGGTTTGATTTAAAAATTTTCACTATTTTCCGGCGTAAAACCAGAGTATCGGACATCCCCCCCCCCCCATGTGTGAAAAAAAAATCCCGGTCGCACAAAAAGTTTAAAAATATACTGGAAGCATCGTCGCATCGTCGATCTTCAGTAAAGATCCTTCCCGTATTATTCAACTTACATTCATAAGTATAATTTCAATTAAAAATGAACTTGAGTATGCTTATAATATAGCTTTAATGTCTATTTATATTATAGGGAATGCAACCACCCTCGCCGTTTTTTATTATGGAAGAAGTGATAAACAATCTGTGAGGTGCGTTCACCAGAAATATGAGTCAATACGTTTATGTAGAACCCTATAACTGGCGAGGCCGACGCATCCGCCATGTTGGAGCAAGCGTACACAGGGAAATCTGTACTAATAATAAAGCTGAAAGTCTGTCTGGATCTCTGTGACGCACGTAGCGCCTAAACCGTTCTGCCGATTTTCATGAAATTTCACACAGAATTAGTTTATAGAATGGAAGTGTGCACCTCGAAGCGATTTTTCGAAAATTCGATTTTGTTCTTTTTCTACTCCAATTTTAAGAACTTTTCACCGAGCGATTTATCACAGCGTGGGCGAGTAAATTACCAAATTATCATAACGTGAAACCGTTCCATGGGCAGGCATAGCAAATTGGTGGGAAATTCATCATCCATTATTTGTAAATATACAGGCGAACCAAATGACTTCTTAATTTCCTACTACGGGCAAAGCCGTGCGCGTACCACTAGTCCTGAATTAAAGACATTCCGTAGAATATGCAACATCTTAGCAAAGATTTCAGTGCATTTATGACTAATGATAGTAAAATCACAAGAAATAAATCGATTTTAAGGCCCCTATATATACGAGCCGACGCATCAGCTTAAGATTAGCCATTTTGGATCGGAGCGCGTGTTTGAGTGATTGTCTTTTATGGCGAGTTGCGGCGTTTGGTGATTGTTCAATGCGAGCTATTATTAGCGGCACGTGAATTATTTATTAATTAAAATAGTATTTTCGGCAAATTTGGCGAAATCCGAAACTTTGCTGTGGTAACCCTAGCAGTGAACAATGAAAAATCCGATCCAAAATGGCTAAACTTAAGCTGATGCGTCGGCCTGTCTATATAGCGGCTCTAATCGATATTAACCTCACACAAGCGAGCTGCATTTCCAGGCTGCCAGTCGCTTTGTCGGCTATTAATCGGCTATTATCGATTACTCATTTCTTTCTACATCTGCCAGAAATCTGAAGAGTTGATTTTTTTTTTTTTTTTTTTGCAGCAGCAGCAGCTTGCACAATTAACAGCCGAACAACCACACATTTGACTCAATTTAACATATGCTAAAGAAATATAAACATCAGCAGCAATGCTATCGCTGCGAGGCACCGTCTAGGGTTTGCTTCAAAATGGTGGATGCGTCGGCTCCTCCACTTGTAGGGGAATAATATTAATGCTTCGTTATAAGCATACCTAAGCTCATTTTTAATCCTTATTACGTGTGTGAATATAAGTTGACTAATGCGGGAAGGTTCGTTACGGAAGATCAGAAGCACTTGGACTCTTTTTTTTCCCTTGCCGCAAAGTGATTATAAACAAGGTGTATATTAGCTAACGGATACATTTTATTAATTTTCGTTTTCTGCACAAACAGTATATAACACCCTCTGTGGCACAAGCAGAATTTTGATAACCATTAATACCATAGACTAATAATAAGAGTAGATCGAGCTTTCCCAGACTTGCTGATGAAAAAATTGGTTCATGGATATATCATGTGACTGGTGGGAGGCTTGGCGAAAATTTGGCAGCATGGTTGCTAGATGGCAGGATTATCTATAGTTTGGCACTCGACATGTATTTTAAGACGTAATGTGTTTTTATTATAATTTTTTTTCCAGGTGCAGAGATTGAAATGTTTTTCTCTTAGTTATGCATTATTTTGGCATTAGTAATTAGTTTTTGATCACAGTTTTCAGTCACTTTTATTTCATTCGGAACTGCACCGTCAGCGTTGGTGTAAATGTAATGGCGTAAACGTTTTGCGTTGACGCAAAAATGTACTAATCGGTATCTTAAATTGAAATTGTAGGTAAAAATCTTTCCGTTTGCCGATTCTTTTTGGGCGCTTACATCTTTAATTGCTTAGAGACTTAATGCTTGACTAAAGAAAATGCACAATACTATCTAAACGAAAAACTCACTATATTAACAAAATATTTACAACTTAGAATAACAAATTTACAAATCTTCCGTGTTTTATCAATTCTATTTATTTTATTTCTCGCTCGCGTTGATCGTCTGCTACGATCAACGCCCGCTGTTGCTAGGATATCCACCAGTCACATGGTTTGGTTTATGAGCAGCAAAAGGGTTGCCATAGCTCGGTCTACTCTTATTATTAGTCTATGATTAATACGGATATGTAAGCGTACTTCAACACTCAAAATAAATTTTGAATTAAGATAAAGCAAGCTCATTCTTCCCTTTATATTTACAGCACACCCAACACCGAAGATAATTTCAGTGAAATCGACGCCTTTTGGCTCCAATCCATCCAAGAAGCAACTACCAGAGGCAGAAACACCATCCAAGACTTAAAGAAAGACCTAATAGAATTCACGGAGGAGGCCAGCAGAATTGCGAAAGGCGAAGACGCAGAAAGTGACGAGGAGTTCTACTCCTGTGAAGAAGAGTAAAATCAAAGAAAACTCCAATAAACACTCCAGTTAAAACAAAATTCCAGACTTCACACCGTTTTAGCCCCCCCTCCCCCCGCCTTTTTTTTGCAAAAATTCACGCCAACTTGTTCAGCACTTCTATTCACATTACATTACAAAATAAGACTTTTTAAAATTTTATTGATTCTCAGAAACCTTTTTAAAACCAGAACATTTCTCTTTCAAAAAAGTAAATAAATAAATAAATAAATAAAAAATAAAAAATAAAAAAATCAGAAAAAAAAAAGAAAAAATAAATAAATAACTAAATATGTTTTTTTTTTCTTTCTTTCTTTTTTTTTATTGAATATTTTGAGCGCCTCTTTAATTAATATTTTAAATTTAATTTTTCTATTTTATATTGGTCAGTACATCTATTATATACATACAATAGAGCGGAGCAAAAAAAAAAACAACATTTCTATTTTTGAGAAGCTATAGCGGGGAAAAACTGCTATCAGTGAAGACTCAAAAACAATTTTTTTAAATTGAAATCGGACAATGTCTTCTAATCATGCAACGAGCCTGAAAATTTGAAAAACTGTAGAATTTGCTTTTTATAAACAATTTTTTTTTAACTCATTTCAACACACATATGTGTTATTAATTTTTAAGGACCAATATTACGTTAGACTACTACTAACGTATAACACTGACGTACAACTAGTACGTCATAAATCAACACATATTACGTATTTAATAAAATATGTAATAGCACATATGTAACCAGTACATATGTAATAACAAAAATATTTTCAAAGAAAAAAATCTGCATTTTTTTTTTTTTTTTTTTTGAATTTTCAGGCTACTTGCGTGATTGGAAGATATTATCTACTTTCAACAAATAAAATTTGTTTTTAAGACTTCACCGATCGCAACTTTTCCGCGCTATTGTGACTCAAAAATAAAAATAGTTTTTTTCGCACCCGCTTATTAAATAATTTTAAAATATCTTCTTACCGGCACAACTTCGGCTTTTTTTTTTTTTTTTTTTTTTTTTTGAGTAGAATAGAACTGCTGAACAAGTTGGCGCCGGAATTGTTTGCAAAGAAAGATAAAAAAGGATTCTTCTGAAGATTTTAAAACAACTAAAAGTTGAAATTTCTGAAAATAAGCCTGTCCCATGCGCAGAACATTCTAGAAAATGAAAAAGTAATTCTGTTGCTAATATCCAACCACAGATGCTGAAGTAATAGACAAGACTGTTGCAAACTTTTAAAAGCGTACCATAAACTACTATTTTTATATAATAGATAATATTCATAACGCAAAATGTAATATACTTGTGCTCAATCATGACCCCACTAGATGGCGCTGTCGCTTTACGAGCCTTGACAATTTATAACTTTTCTGTGTTAAACCGACGCAACTATGATCTGCTCTTGAAATTCTCGAAAAATGCGACACGTCATGCATTTTGACCGCAAGAGGCGCTGAACCCAATCCTGTGTATCCACCAATCTATAACAATGTTTCAAAGTTTATTTTTGATTGGACGTCGACTATTTGGACTGCAACAGGCGCTGAACCCAATGCTGTGTATCCGCCAATCAATGGCAACGTTAACGGAAAAGAGGGACTGCCTGTAGCGTCTTCTTTGTTGTCATGAGTTTCAGCGATTGTCACGGCCTATAAGAACTAAGTGTGGCCATACCTCAACTTAACCGAAAGTATAATTATAAAACAAGACTCATCCATTTGAAAAACATTTCCCGTTAAGAACAACTACTTCCTGACGTAACAACATGTGGCTGAAACCAGCAATAAAATCAAGCAGACATTTCTGGAACAAGAACCTGCTTCTGCAATAACAACCGAAATTATACAGCAAATTCCAAATTGGTCTTCAGTTGGTCACAAATTCCAACACTTCGAAATCTGCATCAGTTGCTATTAAGTCGCTTACCTGGAAACTTTGACTACGCATACACTAAGGATGAACGCCACAGATGCGGTCGAAACGTTGGGGGTAATAACACTCAGAGCACGGCACAACAGATCGGAATCTCACAACATCACGGCTTACTATTCTTTCTTAGAGTGTGTCTTATCGATCGTTTGGCAAACTAGAAAAGAAACCGAGTGCTTTCATGTGGACTGAATTCCCTGAACTGATTCAGATCATTTCAATGGTGACATCGACGGCTGACTAGTTTTAACCGAATGAGAGTATTCATCTTCCACGGCAACTTTTTCAACCAAAAACTATCGGAAATATCAGATTTACACGTTTGAACTGAATCAAGAAAATGCATCAAAATAAACTTTTCGTAATTACTGCGCAAATACTTAATGTTAGATCAGACTGCAAATTTCATCAAGATATTTTATTAAATTTATTTTTCGCATCAAGAAGTATTTTTACTATGTCTCCGAAGTCATCGCTGAAGTTGACTCCGTCTCATTTTTGTTTCTATGAGCAATCTCTGTTAGTGCGTGCTGTACCTTGTCTTTCTTACTCAAAATAATACTTAAAAATTTCAACTAGTGAAACTTCGGTAACTCGACACGCGGATAACTCGACTACCCTGGTACCTCGACATTTACTTTTCTTATGGTCTGCCCTATGCTAATTTCAGTGGGCTGATTCTCTAGCTTTACACATATTGGCAAGTACCTCTACAAGTAGACATCAAATTGCGAAATTTTCAAGTCCAATTTTTTTTCATCTCTTTAGAAATTATGAGTTTATTCCTCACGAGGTATTCAAATGATACTGGTGATTATGCACTTTTCAAAAAAAAAAAGGAAAATGAAAAGAAAATTCATTTACTAGAATTAATTTTCGTAATGTGAATGTTAAGCATTAGTGAGCGATACAGTAACTCTGCGAGAATTCAAATAATGGAACCTCGATAAGTCGACATCCGCTTAGGTCGTCATGTTTTCATGTCCTTCTGGAATGTCGAGTTTTCGATGTTCCATTTTATTTGAATACCTTATGAGGAATAAATCGATTTTTGAAAAGAGGTGAAAAAATTTGTCAGTCAGGTCTGTCAAAGATAAAAAGTCCTGCTCACAATATGCGCAAAACAGGTCAGGGCGTTTTTTCCCTCTAGAGGACTTTCCTGGGTAGATTTTTCCCCCCTTAAATTCTAGAGTTTTTTTTTTTTTTTCTTTTCTCAACTGATAACTTTTCTATAGTCTTATAGTTCTTTCTCATACAAAGTACGGAATTTCCTTTTTGTCCTAGATGTATCGTGTTTTTTAATTCTGTTATTTTTCTGCTCGGGAATTTTCGTTTAAACGTTTTCGTTAGAAAGATTGGATCTAATCAGTCTGCGTTCACTTCACTTGTTAATTGGAAGGGTTACTGTGGCGCGGTCGCTTGGCGAGTGTGGTGATAAGCAATAGTGTTGCGGGATTATTTTACATTTTAAAAACTACTGATTATGTAATTTAATGTCTTTTTCTTTTATTTGGCGACGCCGATGTAGTTATGAGCAAGAAATTCCGTCCTGAACTAAACGAGCCTACTTCCCCAAGTACCAACAGACATTCTAGTATCGAATCAATAGTCTGTATTCCAAGACTGCAAATTACATCAAAAATAACATTTTAAGCTGATTTCTAGAAACAATATGTTACGCTCTTCTGATGAAATGGGTGCTCAAAAAATAAATTAAAACGAAAAAATAAATTAGTAGCACCTTTTAAGCAAAGCAATTAATATTTTTTTTGAAATTAAAAAAGCTTTAATCGCTTTAAAAAAGAATTACGAGAAAGCTCATATACATTACACACTATAAATAAAGTTTAAGCTCCTCCATCCGGCTAAAAATAAAACGCTTCAGACTTCGCTGTCAGAAGAATAAATAAAATATACAAGCAATACTTTAGAAAATAAAATTTCCACTTAAATAATTTTGTTAAAAAAATCTTCTGCAGAGATCTTTCCGCTAAAACTATAAAGGACTCCGACTTTTCCATTTTATTTCTCGTTGCCAAAAACAGAACAAAGGAATTATAACTTTAGAACGAGAATAACACAAATCATATTAACAATCATTATTTCATAGTAAAACACATGCCTGCGGGGTCGAGGGTTTAAATTTCAAGAGTCAGAGTGACATTTTCCCTCAAAGCCCACAACGGGGTCAGTTGTGTCTTGTTTTGGGAAAAAGGAGTCTGGGTGGGTGGCCTAAAAAATTATTTGAGTCTTGTTCTATTTGGACATTTTTCTTCAGACTCCGCAGCAGTGGTAAAAACGATGGCTGCGGAGTCTGAGTCTGATTTTGGGAATGGGGATCGGGAGTAGAAGGCTTTTAAGTTTCAAGTGTCGACGTCAGCCATCCGCCTCCCCTCCCCGATTCTGCCAACGGTGCGGAGTCAAAGTCGGACTTCTTTTGGGGCACAGGAGTCGGAGTCTACATTTTCCTCATTTAATTACCAATGGTATTTGTCGATTTACAAGAAAACAGAACGTATACACTATTTTATACAGCTATAGATATCTAATGTCTTTCGAAGCATTCTAGACTGAACTAGAAAAAAATTCTGTGGGACTTTAGATTGAATTTACAAATTTTTGATATTGTTTGAGATTTCAGAAAAAATGTATCTTTCGAACACTTCAAAGTAAGGATAATTCTGGTAAGTCCCCCCCCCTTTTTTTTTAGTTTTTCTATTTTGACAATTGAAAAAGTTAAGTTGCTCATTGTAAAATGGTAGTTAACTTAAGAAGAGTCTAGGGACTCCTAAATGTTATGGAAAAACATTTATTATAAAAACACTGCAACAACAACAGATAAAAACAAATTTCACAATCAAAACAACTTCTATAATAGAAAGTTCGTCAGGCAACAGTTTCAAGGTATGTTGACGTTCAAAAGTCATGAAAATCGCAGCCAAATGTGCAATACTACGATCACAGTCAACAAGGATGAAAAATTGAAAGCAGATGCTGCAGAACTTGCAACTTCCGACGACACCTGTGCAATCAGCCTACACGGAGCACCACTGGCACCTTTCAATTTCATCGGCATTACGTAGACAAGGGCACCTTTCGGCGGAAGGAGATCTAAATTGTTCACATTTTCAAGTCCATATATATTTTTTTCCATCAAAGTCACGTGAGTGCTCGGAATGCCACCAGGAATATCGATGGACATCGTATCGATTCCTACTCCGACAATATTCCGATTGGATACCAACCACTCTGCTGCTTCAGGCTTTATCGATGGGAATTTCAACAGGGAAACATTTCGATCTTCTGTTCCAGAGTACTTTAAAGGATCGGGCCAGAACTTCGACCATCCTGTCAAGACCATCAGCAGACTTCCGTCGGGGATCTTCCCATGCTTTTTCTCCCATGATATCAAGTCGTCTTTTGCCAAATGAATGTTTGGATTGCTGTCTACTTTGCCACTGATGTTTACCACCAAGGTTGGAACAACAAGACGGTCAAGAGGAATATCAGACACACACCATCGCCCTTGCGCAAAATGGCACGGTGCGTCCAAGTGGGTTCCACCGTGTGTTGCTGCATATATTTCATCTTTCTGATACCTGAAACGATTCGAAATAGCCACTAATGAGGCCATAAATTCAAACATTTCTTTAAAATATTTTAGAATGTATTTTCAATCAGTCAGTAGTCTATGAAAGTAAAAATCCCACAACTGATAAGTGATAACTCCGAAACAATGACGGGCCAGTTAATCATATATTTAAAGTTTCTTCTATTGCTAAATAATTTTTTTCAAACTTGTTAAAATTCACATGCAATGAAAATTCAGTTGTATCAATCACTATCAATTTATTCATATTCAGATTTATATTATTAATCCTAATATACATTACATTGAAACAGTGGCCTTTTAAAAGATGAAATGAAGTATGTTTCGTAAAAAATAACCAATTAGTTGTGTAGTCATAGCTTTTCGTTTTGTAGACACAGTGGGATTTTACAAAATTAATCTAGCAAATTGGTTGTAGTTAGCTCCCATATGTTTGAATCTAATCTTTCCTTAATTATTGTAAAAGCAAAGCTACTCCACCTGGTGCCTACAGTGGGGGATTATGGCGCAGGTTGTGCCATCAAAATTTGGTGAGGGGGGGAATTAAATTTTATTTAAGTTTTTTTTTTTTTACTTTAAATTATTTATTTTGTTTTGTTTATATTTTATTTCATTTATTATCTAGTTTGTGTGTCATTAGAGTAGCACAGAATACACACACAAAGACAGAGCTTTTCAAATAAAATAATTAAAAGTATATTTTTTTAATAAATTACTAAAAAAGTTAAATAAAAAAATTAAAAAATATTTGAAAATTTAATAAACAATGTTTTTAAAAAAATTTTTAAAAAAAGAGTTAAAATATAAAAAAGAAAAGACGGTTGAGTGAAACTTGGGGGGTGAGGGGGGAATTTGCGCCATTGAACTTGGGGGGAATGGGCAGCCCTGCCATGATGTGAACGATTTACGAAGAATTTTCGCGGGCAAATTGTAAAATGATGATTAATGGCAATCCTGAGTCCCTTGCTCAGGACTTTACGAGTGTCGAGAACATCTTCCAACACCATTTAATAAAAACACTAGAAAAATCGCCCGCCGAGATATGACGGGTGAAAATTGCTTCTACATTTGAATGAAGCACTTGCCTAAAATACACCGCCAGCTCAGTCATTTCAACAGAGGACTGCAGTTTCGTGCTTATTAGCACGCATCAGCCCGGCATAGGATAGTGACTGAGCTTGAGGTGGAAAACCTCTTCTGCTGGAATGACTGAGCTGGCGGTGTATTTCATGTATTTCTACTTTAGCCCTGGCTATAGAGCGGTAACTTACTGAAGCACTTGCCTGTTTGGTGATATTTTGATAGTTTGAATTTCAACCCTAACTCCTGTGGATTAACCCTTAATTCCAATAGATAGTTTATTGTTGACTACTTTTTCGTTTCTTCATTCTTCTAAAACGATAGTCTTACCAGTAAAACAGTTAAATTACCGGATCCAGTTCAGTTTTGTCGACAAAAAAAAAGACATTTCCCTGCATGTCAAACATTACTAAAAAAAACCATCAAATTATAGGGAAGTTGCAACCTATTAAATATTCATCTTTTGGCTATTGGATATTGTTAATTGACCCTCAAAACTAAAAAATTCACCATAGCCGAATTTTAAAACACCGTGATTGATTTTTAATGAATTTTTAATAATTCACGTGCAAAAGTGCGCTCTTCTGAAACGTCACGAGCTCACGTCACAGGGCACTAATGGGCAGCCTTCCGCCGAAGATCCCTCGTTTTCGCTAAGGACATTTTGAGCGCGCTGATATTTTTATTTTTTAGAAATTCAATAATCCTTTTGAACACACTATGGAGGCCGGATTCGTTAAAGCACAATCTAAATAATCTTCGTCAAGTAACATCAATGATGATATTCGAATATTTCCGAGAGGATGAGAGGTTTAATGTTCCAGAAACGCGAGGAGATAAGCCTTTTACGTTTCGTCTTGGAAGTCGAATGCATGTCCTTCGGTTTCTCCCCTATCGGAAGAGCGTATGACATCACTTCCTATGCCATTTGACGTCACAAGCGCTTGAACTTTAAAAATTAATTTTAAAAAAAGTACTTATCGTATCGCAAAATTTTTTTCACCTATGATGTTCATACATGTTACTCTATCATATAAAAATAAAATTGAAAAATCGAAAACTTCCCTATTAGGGGTGCTTCAACAATGAAATATTACCGTCACGCATGCTGTGGTGCGAGTTTCAGAGTTGGGAGACGTCAGTGTTATTCGATCAGTAATATTGGCTTTATACAAGGATTTTCTTGTGATGAATCCAGATGCCGATTGCAGCGTTCGCATGATAATACATTCTCAATTTTTGGTTTCAAAAAATAAATATTAAAAAATAAAACGTTATTAATAATGATCGAAATACCATATCGCGTCGACAAAACATTGACGCAAGTCAGAGATAATAAGACTGGATCAAAATGAATGAGCTCAAAGCGCAAATGTTTTTTCCATGACTGCGGAGTTGAAGGCAAAGACTCCTGTACCCCAGAATCAGCCAGACTCCGAACATTTGGCAGAAATACAAACTCTGAGGGAAAATGAGACTCCGACTCAGAATTTTAAACTCTTCAACTCCCGACTCGCCCCTATTCCAAAATTACTCAGACTACTCCAACTCTGCAGCCCTAGTTTTTACCAGAGCTGTGGAGTCTGAGGCAAATTGACCGACTGGAAGGAATTTTGGATGACTTTAGGAGTTTTGGGAAGAAAGAATTTGAGGAATTTAGAACTGGAAAGGTATTTTAGAGCCTCAGACTCCCGACTCCTTTACCACAAAAACCCCCGACTCCGCAAACTCTGGCAAAGTTGCTAACTTTGAGGAAAAACGATCGGATCAAACTCCTTTATCCCAAAATCGGTCCGACTCCGACTTCACAACTCCGACTCCGCAGCCCTAGTTGAACTGTGAAATAATGATTGCTGATATCATTTGTTTTTATTTTTATAGTGAAGTTTAATTTATTTATTCTATTTTCGTTAACACGGGAGATGAAAAAAATTTGGAGTCTTATGTTTTAACGGAAAAAGTAGTGCAGGCGATTTTTTTATATTATTTGTTTATTTTCTAAAGCATATTTATTACTTCTTAAAAATCGTTTGGCAACGGGGGAAAATAAGCAGGGCTGCGGAGTCGGAAGGAAAATGGCCGACTCCGACCCCTGGATTTTGAAACGCCCGACTCAGCCTCCGTATTTATTTTATATTTTCAATTTCATTTTTTCAACTCCCTCTCTCCCTTCAGGGGAAGGGGAGAAACCTCTAAAAAGAGATTTAAATATTAATTCCTTTTTATGAAAATTTCGCATTTTGTTTTTTATTCTAAACCTAAGACGCATACAACGTTAGAAATTCAATTTAAAAATCAAATTTTCCAATAGTTACGAGTTAAAAAGTGAGATGACTTAAAAATCCCTTTTAAAAAACTTGAAAAGGATTATCTGTAATTTGCCCCCCCCCCCCTTTAATATTTAACAAATTGATATTGATCAAATCGTGTGCTTTCAATTTTTGAAAGCTGTAACTTGAGAGAAAAAATGCTTTTTCCTAAATCCCAGTTCGTGAGAGGGCGTGGTTGCCCCGGGTGACACCCATCTGGTAGATGACACTACAAGTTAATTTCAGAGTTTATAAAAAAATAAATATTTTAATTCTTAAAATTTTCGCGAATATATTTTAAATTATATTTCATCAATAAAATTTCAGCGAAAATAGGGCACATATACGTCAGGAGCTAATTTTACACAAAATACGGGGGTATACAAATTTATACGAATAGCTTTTACTATACCTATATTTCTTCGCTAAATTTTTAATTTAAATTTTATTGGCTGCTTAGAAATTAACCTTAATATGAAGATTTTAAGATTAACTGCTATTATTGAGTGTTGTAATCAAGAAATCATTTACATTTATTTTGTTCCATACTTTTTAGTGAGAACCAAGCTTATAGAAAGAATCTTAAAAAAGAAAAAAAAAACATGAGATTATTTCATCGGATCTTTTGGATTCGTGCTTTCGCGGCATAACTTTTTTGAATTTGCCGATCACCCTTAAACGTTTTAACCTTAGCTACGGGCCTCGACTTACTAATTTGTTACATTTCTTTTACTATTTTATAACTGAGATCGAACAAAACACTGTATTTCTATTTTTATTTGAAAGTGATTAATTGAAAATGTTAGGCAACAAAATCTTTTGCTGACAGTTGCTATTAGTTAAGTTCAAAAGCAAGCAAACTAGGGGACGGCTACAGAAAGTTCGGTAAGCACTCAAGCTAGCTGATTGCCATAACGGCTGTTATTTTCACATTAGTATTTTTTTATACATGTAATCGAACCAATTGGTAGTCAGTTTTTAAAAAATGCAAGAAGAATCAGTGAAAAGGAAAGAAAATAAGCCTGGAGTCTGAGTCGGCATGTTTTTGAACAACTCCGACTCCTTTACCCCCAAAATCTATCCGACTCCGACTCTTCGACTCCACAGCCCTGAAAATAAGTGCTTTATTTTTGTCTAGTTATTTAACTTAATTTTTTTTTCTCTCTTTTTGATGAAATGTATTTTGACGAGTTTAATATTTTAATTCTTTTTGAAAGCGATTAAAGAATTTTGTTACAAAATAAATTAAATATAGTAGTTGCATTGCTTAAAATGCGTCACTATTTCATTTGTTACTTTATTTACTTTTTACGTATCTGTTTCATCAGATGAGCAAAGCATATTTTGTTTCTAGAAGTCAGCTAAAAAATGTTAAAAAGGTATGTTTGGCGTCATTTGTTACCTCAGCTAATAAAGAGAATATTGATTAGATACTAGAACTTTGAGTTGAACGTTGGTTGAGGCTAGAACTAGATTGAAATTACGTTTTGACATTAAAATTTAATTTGAAATAATTTTCACATTGAATGTAAATAGAACATAAAGAATTCTGCTTCAAACAATACTACTTATGAAATAAACAGGGGCTCCGCGAAAAAAAAAGTTTTAAAGGGGTCTACTCTAAAAAAATTAAACGCTGGATTATACCGTTTGTACACTACCACACAAGCTTTGTAATGTAAACAATACTTAAGTAGGTTTTGCGGCAAGAAAGAGTACCAGATACAAATTAAAAATCAGTAATTAGTACGTTTTTTAAATTTTTACGATGTGCCGCTATTTTCGCCAGTGCATGATATTTCGATCCCTTCAGTTTCGCATTAAGCTTTTTTCACTGAATATCAATTTGAGAAGATATCATTTCCGGGCTTATTGGCCGTGGTCTAATTGGAGTAGAAATTCCAGAGGTTTCTGCTTGCTTTGCTGCAGCCATCATCAGTGGTTTGAGTTTGGTGAGACTGTTTGGTGAGAAGTCTCACCAAACTCAAACCACTGATGATGGCTGCAGCAAAGCAAGCCGAAACGTCTGGAATTTCTACTCCAATTAGACCACGGCCAATAGGCCCGGAAATGATATCTCCTCATATTGACGCCGGCCGTGAAAGCCTTAAACAGTATTGAATATCAATTTGATTAAAATTCCTTACCAGTAACCCCCAGGTTGGATCGTCCCGTTGTAAGTGACATTCAGGGTCAAGGGTCTCTCGGTGGCCCAGTAGATGGTGGCATTGTCGAACTCATGGGTCAGATCCAACAGCTTGCTCTCGGAAAGCGCGGGCTCAGCTCTGCAGAGAGTGGTGCACAAGTAATAACAGACGATCACGACATGCCAGGCGATGAAACCGGCGTGAGTTGGCTTTAGTTTACGCTGCTTTCGAGGCTGAAAGAGAAAGATCCAAAACTTACACTCAATTGCTTATGTGCAGAGCAGAATCAAAACCCAGGAACCCCGATTTTAAATATCTAGGATAACGGAGAGTAACAATTTGAAGAATATATCTCCAAATTTTAAAAATTAAAGCTTTCACACATAAGCACATCTAATGAACAGGGAAATTCGGGCAGTTAAAATTTACTATTGAGGCAGTGAGAAGCAAAGGGATGTAGCTGGCAAAATTAAAAATTTGGAGATAACCAGTACAAATGGTAGGTGAACCTCTCCTCTGCCTTTGAGCAAAAGATAGAATTAATAGCCCTGGTAGGTGCTGCTGTACAGTGTTGTGTAAAAAAAATTCAATGGAAGCCTACATAGGATGTTCTTTAAACTCATTTTACTCAAACCTTGAAAATATCCATTTACGTCCCTTTGCTTCCCACTGTCTCAATTGTGTCCCGAAACTTGCCAAACCCTTAGACAAAATTTGTAAATTAAAGGAAAATTAAAATAATTTTTAACTAAAGGACAAATTAAAGGAATTTTTTTGGGAGGTCTTTCTGACCCCGGTGTGCCCGGATCTTAGTCAAACAAAAAATTTTCAAAGCTATTGCATACATAAACAAGGGGTTCGTCTAGAACTGAACAAGTTTACTTTCCCATATACCAATATCTACACTCTAGTATCTGACCAGCGCCGGCTCCAGTAGTTCTGCCGCCCTAGGCGACATTGACAAGCCCCCTCTCCCCCCCCCCATTGAATAACAATACGAAATTATGACATATTAATAAAATAAAAATTGTAAAGTGCTTAAAATTTAAGTGAGTGTTTCTAGTTAAATTCCAAACTGGGATTTGCATATCCAAGCATTGATACACGTACACACTTTAAATTATCTTTTTAAAAATTAAAGTAGTGCATCTTATGGCACTGAAACCATGAATTAATGTTTTCAAAAGACTCAAATCACGCAATTTGCCACCTCTAAAATTGAGTTGAATTTCTTATTAAGTTCCAAACTATGTTTTGCATATCCAAGCACTGGTACACTTAATTATTACTATTTATTTTTAAAGCATTAAAGCAGTGAATCTTATGGCACTGAAACAGATATTCATATTTAAAAAAAGTTTCAATTTTGACATTTGCCGCCTCTAAACTCAGACACCCTAGGCGGCCGACTACCCCAGGAGCGGGGCCTGTATCTGACCAATGTTCTCTAAATTGGCTAAGACTTCAAATTATGTCAAACATACCTTTTAAACATTTTAAGCTGTGATTTCTAAAAACAGAATATACCTCGTTCATCTAATGAAATATATGTACGCAAAAAATAAATGAACAAATATAGTAGCACCGTTTAAATAAAGCAGCTAATATATTTTTTCCCCATAAAAACTCTTAAATATTTCAAAAAGAAAAATAATAAGAATTAAAAATAACAAGTTCATAAAATAAATACATTATATAAAAAAAAGTTGTTTTTCCCACTTTGCCAAAAAATTCAAAGAAGTGGATAAATAACGAAAAATAAAATTTCCGCTTAAAAAAATAATTTTCATTAAAAAAAACGTCTGCGCAGCTGTTTGTTAAAACATGAAGAACTATATAACAGGACTACATAAATTATAACTCTAGCTTGAAAAGAAAAATAATCATATCAACAACAAATATTTCAAAGTAAAAACCATGGCTGCGGAGTCTGAGTCAATCGCATTTTGGAGTAAAAGAGTCAGATCCGGGATGTCAAAGTTTTAAATTCAAAGACTAGGAGTCATTTTCTCTCGAAGTCCGCAACTGTGCAATTGTTGCGGATTTGGATTCGGGCTTGTTTTTGGATAATGGAGTCCGAATCGAAGGTTTTAAATTTCAAGAGTCAGTCATTTTCCCTCCGCTCCGTGCATACATTTTGTCCAAAGATACGGAATCAGAGTCCGACTAAGTATAGGGTACAGGAGTCTGAGTCGGAGGCTCCAAAGTTCTAGGAGTCGTCATTAAAAGCTATTTTCAACAAAGTTTGAAGAAGTCTGCCTCTGACTTCGAGATCTATATTTACTTTCCCCGTAGGCGATAATGTTAAGGGGTTTGAACTGTTCAAAATTGAACGGAAAATTGTTTAAATCAAAAAGAAATCTATACATGTTCTTCGTGAAGATCTTTTTCCAACAGAGTTTGTTCAAAGCAAATTCGCCTCTAAGTTTATGGGGGGTTTATATTTATTATATTGTAGTTGTGGTTGTACTGTAGTTGTGGTTATATAATAGAGGCGACTAAAATAAATAGTTGACACTAATGAATTGGCTTCTACTAGGCACTGACGACCAGAAAGGTTTTGAAATCTTGGCTTATAATTGGTAGCCCAGTGAACGACGTCGATTCTTTTTTTTTTTTTTTGTAAACTATGGCTAAAGCAATAAAAAGTAAACCAAGATTTCTAAACACATTTGTGAAAGAAAAACTTTGTCACCCTTCGTTCTGCCCGTTTGGAATGTAGCACCAACTCATCTATTTGTTACAAATTTAGAAAACTTATCAGTATTTTGAAATCTTTGGAAAATTTTCCAAACACTTCCCTGAAGGTCGTTGGTCGAGTTGTCAGGTCAAGGGCGCGAACTGGCTGAACTAGACTCTTACCTTGAAGTGAGTCGAGAGTAGCTGAGAAGAACAAAAGTGGAAAAATCCGCCAACCTCCCCCCCCCCCAGACCAAATAGGGAAAAAAATAAAAATATGATTTTGAAGACGAGCAGTTGATCGTCCAGAATTCAGGAAGTTTTTCAGGACCGCGAGCTTTTTTGGCGTATCAACATAGGTTTTATAACGTGAAATATCAACTCGAATTTGTAAGGTAGGGTTTGTGTTTCAGGAGGTGGTTGCAATTAAGCTTTTACCTCTTTTTTGAAATAAATGTTGCTACCAAAAAGTCCAATTTATCAGGCCCGTCATTTCGAAGTTTTTAAGAGTGAGGGGAGGGGGAGCATAATGCATATACTCAATAGAAAACAGACATAAAAAAAGCTTCGAAAACTACGGGGGGAGGGGCTATTGACCCCCTAATTGACAGGTCCAACTGGTACGGACCAGTATTAAGTCTAAATGAGAAATTTATTTCCTACCTCACTGCTACTCACTGAAAGATCAGTTCTAACAGATTTCACATGGACAGCGAACAAATTAAGATTTTAACCATAATTGAATCTAAAATTATGATAGTTTCATCAGCAGTGCCCACCTGGGAGGTTGACAGTTGTTTAAACCATAAGCTATGTTTACTGAAAAAGAAATTTTTGTGGAATGACTTAAATTTGGTAATGTACAGAAAAAAAAGTGTCATGCGGGAAAAAAAACTATTCATTAGTCAACAATTGCTAATTGACAGCAAAAGCAGCAATGTTTTCGAAATTAAAAAAAAACGCATTGAAAATATATACTGGCTTATGTTTTTAATGAGCTCAGCAAACTCGAGCACAAAAAATACGTTTTGCAGCTACGTAACTGCAAAAGCTTTAGCTCACAAAATGCAAAACTGAATTTCAAAAATTCGTCTCGAAGGACGAATTTTTGGAGAGGGGGGAGGGGGTTATAGCTTAATCGGGATATCATTTCGAGGTAACCTCTGCTGCAGTTTAGTTTTTGATGTTAGCTGCTGTTTCACATCTGCTACACAGTCATAGGCGTCCATATGGGGAGGAGGGGGGGCCCTCAGAAATTAAAACTTCTTTGCTTTTGGTACTTTTTCTTCGCAAAACTGTTAAAACATTTAGCTCACAAAATGCAAAACTGAATTTCAAAAATTCGTCTCGAAGGAATTACATTGGAGAGGGGGGGGGGTTATAGCTTAATCGGGATATCACTTCGAGGTAACCTCTGCTGCAGTTTAGTTTTTGATGTTAGCTGCTGTTTCCCATCTGCTACACAGTCATAGGCGTCCATATGGGGAGGAGGGGGGGCCCTCAGAAATTAAAACTTCTTTGCTTTTGGTACTTTTTCTTCGCAAAACTGTTAAAACATTTCTTCTCCAGCCATTAATGAGTTATCAAAAATGTCTAATTCTAATAAATCCAATCTGTACTAAAATCTGTTTCCACGGGGAAAATAGCCTGCTAAGCCATGCGGAAAATATCCGAGCCCCCCCCCCCCTCTTTAAAATTTTGCAAATAGCAATGCACACAGCTTTTAGTTCAACATTGTACAAACTGAAACATGGCGAGCCAAAACAAAGGCATAAAATAACAAACTGCTATATGAACGAATATAGCAGTTTGTTATTTTAACAAACTGCTATTTTATGCCTTTGCTGAAAATAAACTGCTAATTGCTATTACTGCGCGAATTATTTTTATTTGAATGGTGAATTATTTTTTTACCATACCCCGGTAGACAACATTTTTATCCAGTATTAGTAAATTCATGAAAGAATAATGAACATTTCATTTTGCAAGCGAATTAAAAAAAATGGTGGTCAAGTGTGAGCCACGGTACTTACTTCCACATAAGGATAATAGCAGTCTGGTTCCAACAAATCTGTCTGGTGTAGCATTAGAAAAGTAAAATTCGTTTTATTTCGATCTCGCAGCAATTTCCGAGCAATTTCCACTAACAGCAACTTGTCCACGCTCGCTCTAAGTTGTTTCAGGCTGCACTAAGATTAGAATCTCCTCCGAAAGCGAGCGCGCAATAGGACTTGGAAAGTGTCCGAACTTGGCCTACTTATCGTTTAAATAGAGCTGATTGGTCTTATCCTCCGGCCAATCTTGAACTTCGACTCCAAGCGAGAAAAGACATTTTTTGCGCAACTCAGGAATTAATCCGCAATAGCAATTGTTTCAAATCAGCACCGGGGGCTTTTTAAAAGGGGGAAATTAAGCAATAACAAAGATTTATTATTTTTTAATCATATGCATAGAAATTCTTCTTGAGTTTTGGGGGTGGCAAGCTTTTTCATGTGTGTAATGAAGGTGCAATATTTTTTTTCCTCATGAATCAATTAAAGTTAGATAGAATCATGGAATGAATCAATTTTTTAATTAAATTAATTTATTATTATTACGAAAGTTTGGCTTTGTAGTCATGACCTTGAGTCTAAAGTGCCTGGATGAGGCTTCTGACACTAAAATTCTCCATTAGTTGAGCCCCTTGTTCAATACCTAATTGAAACTATCATTTCAAAACATTCTGGTTGGGGGTGACGCAGGGGCGGCATTTCAACATTTCATTTGGGGGGTCGAGTTTTTTTAAACATGAATTTTCTCAGTGTGGAATAAAATAGGAGTACATTTTTTTAAGTAAGGTCATTAAAGAAATTCAAATTTTATTATCCACACTTTTAATTTATTTTATAGTCAGCTATAACAGAAAAGATCTTGATCCTACCGTTTCTAAAGCAAATATTTAATGCACGATTTTTGGAATCCAGAAAAAGAGGAAATCTTGATACTATATTCCGTTAATATCCAGCGGCATGCTCTTGGCAGTATAGCTGAAGATGAAAGTCTCGCTTGTCCCATCATGCACCAAAAAAAAAAAAAAAAAAATCTCTAACCTTCTGAGACACGAAAATGATCTTTCACAGTTAGCTGAGTTGATTGGAATCGGTGAAAAAATAATTTAAGCTACAAAGTTATGTTAGAAAACGCATCTTTAAAATTTTTCTCTTTAAAAAAAACCATGCAAGTTTAAAATTTGTGCTCTAGTCTTCATTTTTCATCATTGAAGTACATTGGCTCTTCGCAAAACAATTCTTTTTGCTTCGTTCAACAGCTTTTACTTGTAACTGAAATATTTTATTTATCTTGTTCAATAACCTGCACATATAATATTGAACTTAGATTTATCACTAAATCTTGTGTTAATTTCATTAGAAACTGAATGAATCTATTATTTGATACAAAATATTGAGTCAATCATTTGACTTTGCATCATCATGTATATTTTTGTCACTTTTTTATTTATTTATTTTTTAATATGTCCAATAAATCCAAATTAACAAGAAGCTCTTAATAGGAGCTCGATCAAGAGTTCTAGCTTTAACTTTTGAAGACCATTTTGTGCCTCATCCAGCAAAAGTATCTGTTGATGCACGAATTTTTTTTAAAAATAGCGTGTCTTTTGTAAGAAGTTTCCATGAAAGTATACAATGTATTGAACTGCTCAAATATGCCTCTTAACAGGAGGAATCAATGTTCACTCACTAACTGAACGTATATTTAAAATATGAGCGCAACAATGAACTCAAAATACCAAGAAACTTCTCGTAAAAATCGTGCCAGTCACACTGCACTGCCCTTTCACATTAGAAGCAGAAGCATCATCTTAACACTGCACTTACAAGTATGAGGTATTTAAACCATATGAGGAAATTTCTTCTTTAGTTGAAACAAACTTATTCTCCATCTATTTTTTTATTATGAAAGTTCTGAAAATGATTCATGAATTTCAAAGTTTTTATCCACATAGCGAAAAACACTTGCTCGTGGCTGGACAGGTCTCGAGTTTCATCAACTTTTACTAAAGATCATCTGCAGATTTTTTTTTTTTTTTTTTCAACTTCCTATTGCATATGATCACTGATTTGCGCGTTAGGTAAATTGAATTTCCTGATTTCTTAATATTCTGCGCAAAATATTTGGGGGTGCAACCGCCCCCTCTTGCTCCCCCTATTTGCCGCCCCTGGGGTGACGGGTGGGGGGGGGGGGTCACAGGCCAAACGGTAAATTTGCACAATCAGTGCATTTTGTTTTTCGAAAAAACGACAAAACACACAGATATGGTGAAATAAATTATGTTTCTTTATTTGCATTTCTCTCAAAAACTGACTCGTTAGTTAATCTTCTATATTAGTCGAAACTAGAGGTGGCAATGTCGTTCTTTTTAAGGATCCGTTCATCAGACGATCGATCTTTCTCTTGATCCGTTCATTCAACTCGTTCATTCGAACGACTTCGTTCATTTAAACAAGAAGGACCTACTTTCCCGTATACCCATACTACTTTCTAGTACCTGATCAATATTCTCAAAAATAGCTAAAATCGCAAATTTTTTCAAACATATTTTTAAAATACTTTAAGCTGATTTCTAGGAATAAAATATATTCCTCACTCATCTAAAAACTTTAAATGCTTTTAAAAAAAAAATAGCAGCAACTTTTAAAAAAAGCAGCTAATACACTTTTTTACATTAAAAAAATCTTTAACAGCTTTCAAAACGAAAAAATAATATTTAAAATTAATAAGCTCATTAAATAAATACATCATATCAAAAAAAAAAAAAAATCGTTTCTTTTTCCCCTGTTGCCAAAAACAATTTTTTAAATGAATTAATGCACTTACCAAAATAAATAAAAACAATTCGGAACTCCAGCGCTCGAATACGCTACCTTGCGGTGATTTATAAAACTGCGAATGCAACTAAAACTTTGCCACGTTGCGTTTCCATGTGTGTCTGTTGACGTAAACACATGCAGTTTGTTCTGAGTATTTATTAACGCAATCGATGTGTCTTAGTTTGCTTTCAGCTACAGAAATTAATTCGTCCCTTAGTAGTATTCTCGAGCTCCTCAAAATAATGTTAGTTTTCATTATTTCCTTAATAATTGGTAAAAGCGAAAATACTGGATTAACAAACTTGGATAACGTTATACAAGGTAAAAAATTTTATTGTTTTGTATGAATTTGTAAGAATATGGGGGTTTTTTTAATCTTAAATTAATTAAACTTACCATATTTTACAGCAGCATTTAGTTGGAATGGACAGTATGCAAAATATTTTCTTCAATATATTATCGTAGAACAAAATGAATAACCGAGAAAGAATTTACTTTATTCCTTTTATTCTCAGCTGAAAGGTATCGCCAAATTTGTTTAGGGTTATAATTTTGGCATTGTGCGAGCAAAGTAGCCTTGGCGAGATTTCGCGTTTTTAGTTAAACCATTTTCAAATTTTATCATGAGTGGAACAAAATGGTAGGAAGATTACAGAATTCGATAAGTAAAAAGAAATAATTGTCAATCAACTGAAAAGAAAACTACCACCATATATCCGTGAGAATTTTGTTGATGATTTGCATAACATGACACACTTAAATCGTAACTCAGAAATTAGAAAAATCGAAACAGAAAATTTTTAAATGAACCGATTCGGGAATTCAAGAGAAATAACTCAGCTACAAATGGAAAACAAGCGCTAGCCAAAGCAAAGCAAGAAGTATCATCTTCTTTTGGTAATAATTTGTAATGTCATATTAAATTTTCTAGCATTAATTGTTATTCTTGTCAGGCCACAATTATTATTTAGTTTTATCAAGAATTGATAAATATCGAATTCAACATCGTGAAAATGGCTGCTTAGAACTACGAACTACGTACTTTGCATTAATGTTTGACGTTTAGTAATGCTTCTTGAATTCTCATTTCTTTCTACGTGGGTCAGAATATCAACAAGACTTTGAAAATTAATTTAAAAGAATAAAGCGAAACAATCATACGTACGAACAAAAATCACAACACTTTTAGCATTTTCTTCGTTACCATGTGCGTTTGTTTTAGTTTTCAATTCCGCCATTAGACAGTGACTTCAGTGCCCCCTATAGTTCGTTGGAGTTGCGAATAAAATTTCAACTAAAAGAAATAATTTTCATTGTCAAAAAAAAAAATAAATAAATAAAATCGTCTGCGCATATCTTTATGTAGAAACATAAATGACTTCAAGTTTATTCGCCGAAAACTGAATACCTAAATTAAAACTTTAGCGTAAAATAAAAACAAATCAAATCAACAATAATTATTTCACAGTCAAAACCATAGCTGTGGAGTCGGAGTCGAATATCTAAGAATCGGAGTCAGTCACTTGTCCTCCGTGTATAAATTTTTGCCAAAGCTACGAAGTCAGAGTCAAGTCGGGGAGTCGGAGTCCGATTAATTGTCGGGAATAGGAGTCGGAGTCGGAGTCAAGTGCCCCTAAATTCTCGGAGTCGAAGTCTGGAGTTTGGCGTCAAGAGCTATTTCCAAAAAAATTTGTTTGAAAAAAATCCGCCTTCAAGTACGGAATCTACATTGACTTTCAGTTTCCCCGTAGGCGCTAATGTTAAGGGATTTGAACTGTTCAAAATTGAACGGAAAATTGTTCAAATCAAAAAGATATTTTATATACAAGTTTTCCATCAAAAGCTTTCTCCTACAAAGTTTGTTTGAAGCAAATTCGCCACACAGTTCGTAATTGCCTTGAATTTCCCCGTAGGCGCTAATGTTAAGTTTCTTTGAACTGTTCAAAATTGAACAAAAAATAGTTCAAATCAAAAAGTGAAATATGGGAATGAGATGTCCTCGCCGAGATCTTTCGAACAAAAAAAAGTTTGCTCGAATCGGACTATTCATGCAAAAGTTAATAGGGGGGACAGACAGACAGACAGACAGACCGACAGGACATTTTTCCCCATCTCAATACCCTACTTTCCAATTTTTAATTTTTCAATATTTATTTAATTATTTTATTTATTTTTGAATTTTTTTTTTTTTTTTTTTTTGTTTTTTGCGATATTTTTAAGATGCATTAAGCCTTCTTTCATGCTTTTTTCTTCTTTTTCTGACTTTTACTGGGAAAGTATAGGCTAAAAAAGTTGCAGGTGATCTCTCCGCACGGCATACTCACGTTCATTCGAAATATTCATTAATGCAGTAATGAAGAAAAATAACTAAAATCATCTAAAAGTAAGGAAATATGCCTATGAAAAAGGGAATCAAAAGACTTGATTCAGGTTTAGATGTAAAAAGCAATTATAGTTCATTTTGTAAGATATTTCTCAGTTGCCGACTGATAAGATGTTTTCATTAAAAAAATCGCATGTTCCATTTCAACATACCAAAAAATTAAGTTATTAAATTTTTCCTGCTACAGCATTGTATATATTATTATATTATTACCAATAGATTATGTATAACAAAAAAAGTAACAACAAATATATCGGTAGCTGAGCCGAAAAGCCGGATAACTTAATTTTAAATAAATGAGAAAAAATTAATTTGAACTTTGACATCTTGAATTCAAATTATGTTTTTTCGCAATCACGATTATGTGTGTGTATGTAGGCGTGTGTGTTTGTGTGTGGGGGGGGGGGTACGTTTGTTTGTGTGTGGGCGGTTTATGTGTGTGTAGGCATGTGTGTGTGTAGGTAGTTGTGTGATGTGTGTTTGTGTGGGGGGGTATGTGTATGTGTGTGTAGTTGTGTGTATGTGTATGTAGGTGTAAGTGTAGGCAAGTAAGTGACGCAACCTGGAGACAGTTTTCGCGAGAGGAGCAGCATCGTGAGGCGGCCGGCCGGTCGACAGTGGTGTTGCAGAGGGTGCTGGCGGGAAAATAAAATCATAGCACATCAAAACAGTCAAATGAAAGCAATGAGCAATCGTGATTGCTCAAAAAACAGGCTCACCTAAAAATATTAGGGAGCTTCACAATTATTCCACAGTACCGATAAGAACAGGAAAAAAACGCTATACTTTTTTCAATGGAGAAAAAAATTAGACAGTAATATTCAGCAAAAAATAAAGCAAAATCAATATAGGATAAAAGCATCAATTACTGACACTTTAAGGAGAATCTTTTGGTTTTTCAACAATTTCTCCCCTATTAATCGATCCTCACAGTTTAAAATTTTTCCACTAGCTCAATATCGTTTTTTTCCGTTTCGTTCAATAAAATAATCAAAATTATAAATCAATTAAATTTTATGCTTAAAATTTAGATGCATCTTTTTTCTTCTATTACTGGCATTCTTCTGTTACTGCACCAATTACTGACAGTATGAGGAACCAATTACTGACACTATGTGTCAAGATCAAATTAATTTTATTTCCAACTTTAAAATGGAAAAACTAATGTACTTAGATTGAAATCAGAAAGCAAGTCATAGGTGAGTACCTACTGATTCCAAACTATGTTTTATGTACAAGGTTAGAACAGTTCAATTGAATCAAATTTTACAAATACAAATTTTAAACACTTATAAAATATCTTGCTATGTTTGAGTCTAACAGTGCTATGGTTGAATATTGGATTTTTTTCTTCACTGATAATTTCTTCTTTGCTTGCGTCATTGCTTTCGTCTTTTCTCTTTCTTAGCTACCTTCTACAATTTAATCTTCACTTTCTCTGATTTTTTCCCAGCTTTTTCAGCTACTCGTTCTTTCTTTTCCTCCTCTTTTGCTTTCTTAGCAAGTTTCGCCTTTAGGTCATTTTTGTATAGAGACAACATTTGACTCGACGTTAAATCCCGGTTATCACAAATTGCCATTTCAACTGCGCTTGCGCGCGGACTTAGCTGATTTTGAAACTCTTGCTCAAACTAATGAAAAACATTTAAATTTGTTAATATGAGAAGAGAACAGATAAAATTTAGAAATTACAAAGCTGTTTTTGACTTAGTTTTTTACGCCTCGGTAATGATTTAGTTTTGAGTCTTAATTATTAATGGATTTTGGAGCCTGATCTTTCTATCAAACAAAGGCCCTTTTCAGGGCCAAATTTTTAACCTAAGAAGAGCGTACTCGATCTGCAGCATCACTTCCAATACAAAGCGGAACCATCAACCTAAATACAAATGTATAATACTAAGCTGTTTACGCCTAACGTAAAATATCTGCAAAAGCCGGATATTTGTAATATTCCGATCATTTTTGAAGTACATAACGTGTTTTACGTTTACGTTAAATAAATATTTCCAAACCAATAAATATTGAAGTGTAATTTTTCTCTTTTCTTTATAAAGATTATCAGTTATTCATATCCGTAGTTTCATATAATGTGTCCCGAAATCTCTGTGAAAATACTCTAATCGCATTCATTAATTTGTTGGGACTCTAGCACAACCTAAATATAAACAAGCAACACGAAATCTTAGAACAGAAAGCCCAAAATGCCAAGTCCGTGCGCAAGCGCAGTTGAAATGCCAAATTTGTGATAACCGGGATTAACGTCGAGTCAACATTTGGCATTAACTCCCTGTTGCGAGATTTCACGATTTTTTTACAAGGTTTTATTCAACTGAGAGCACGTTTGAAAGGACGCGGTCCTGGTAACTTTTTAGGTTTTACAAGCGTAATTTCCTGAGTTTGAACGGTGGTTTCTACAACATGCTTTGAAAAGCTGCTGGATTGGGCTTTGGGACTATATTTTTCCGAAATCCCCAATTACTACACTGAATTACACAAGTGTCAGTAATTTTGTAAAGACCCGTTTCTGGTAACCCCAAATCCTAACACTACCAAAAATGTCCGTTTTTATCAGTAATTTGCACAGGATTTGTGTATGCTTACTACGCATCTAACATCAATATTGGAGCGGTAAGAAATAACTCGAATATGGAAACAAATATGAATTATAATAGATGAAATAGCTACTCACCTTCTTAGAAAAACCGCTAAAAACTGGCGTTAGACTGCTGATAAAACTTTATTCCTGGACACCTTATCATGAACGCTGACTAGGTCTTGGCTGGAATCGTAACAAATTACTGTGGCTTTGATTTGACGCCAATTTTGAATTCCTAGGTGACCTGAACCGCTTATTTTTCAAGATACAATGATCATGTGTCAGTAATTGGGGTGGTGTCAGCAATTGGTGCCTTTACCTTAGATGGTAGTTGATAGGGATGTTATTAGAAGACACAAGGTTTTTGCCAGAAAAGTGGTTAAAGGTATTCCTATCTTAGAAATAATTTTGGCGACAGAAAGTGTGAGAAGGATTTTAACCGGTGCGTAGGACAGGAAGTGGATTTTCCAAACATTTTGCCCAAACAAGTTACACAAAATATTACTAATGGATACATTAGAAAATTGCAAATCAATTGCAACGATTAAAGAAAAATTATAAATAAAACAGAAAGTAAAAAGGTTCGAATGAATACACTGTACTGCACTGAGAAAAGGAAATTTGAAGTTGAGAGTTAAAAAATTTGAAGATGAATGTAATTTAAAAAAAATAATAATAATGCGATTTTATCACAAGGTGTATCAATACAATGTTTCCAAACTGCTCACCGTTCAACGGTCCGTTCATTTTTTAAGTGAACGAACGGATCCGTTCATTTTAAGGATTCGTTCTTTTTGATCCGTTCGTTCATGAACGACACATCCGTAGTCAAAACACTCTAATGCGATGCATTTAGTTCTACAGCTGAGTGTATGTTTTTACAATTTATATTATCAGGTCTGGATTTACGTACAAGCTAAACAAGCTATAGCTTAGGGCCTCGCTTTTTTAGGAACCCCCAACTTCCGGAAGTTAGTATGATTCGTTAGAAGAAAATAAATGAATAAATAAAAGTACTTGAAAAAATAAATTCCATTTTCTAGTGCTTGAAAACCTTGAAAATTTGGAAAAGTGTGGCTGCAAACCACAAATGGGAGGAGGTAGGGAGGGAGAAGAAATGCCAATATATGTCAAATTCAGCTCCTTCATACACCCTGCACCTAAAATGTAAATACTATGGTTCTCATGTTCGCAAATATTTGTAACTCACATGTTTCTTATCTTACTATTTATATAATTACTAGTGACACGCGCACGGCTTTGCCCGTAGTAGAAAGTTAAAAGGTCTTTTGGTTCGCCTGTATATTTACAAAAAAAAAAAAAAAAAATGTATGATGAATCACTCGTCAATTTTCTTCCCCATGTTACGGTTCCACGTTATGATAACTTGGTAATAACTTGGTCCATCTTATGATAGTTTTGCTCGAGAAAATTTTCTTGAAATTGAAATAGAAAAAGAACAAAATCGAATTTTCGAAAAATCGCTTCGAGGTGCACACCCCCATGCTACAAACTAATTCTGTGCCAAATTTCATGAACATCGACCGAACGGTCTAGGCGCTATGCGCGTCACAGAGATCCGGACCGACAGACAGAGATCCGGACAGAGACATCCTGACAGACAGAGATCCGGACAGAGAGACCTTCAGCTTTATTATTAGTAAAGATTATCTTAATTTGCGAAAGAGTATACAGTAAAACCTGTCTACAACGATACTGTTGGGACCTAAAAAAATATCGTAATACACAGGTTATCGTTATAGACAGTTTGATTATTCATGCTGACATTTTGCTGGGGACAAAAAAAAAATATTGTTATAGACAGTTTATCGTTATAGACAGCATCGTTATATACAGGTTTCACTATATAATTTTTAAAAACTTTTGTTTGCCTATTTCTGTCCCTGATATTTTTTGCAGTTCCAACTGCCTCTTATAAAGTCTTCAAAATGCAGAATTTAATACCTATTTCTCAAAATTTTTCCGCTGGGGAGAAACCCCCGGGCTCCCTACAATGGGGATATTCTACACTCCACTTAAAAGAGTCTTGAATCACTCTCTTAATACCATTCCCCCTCTTAAAGTCAATCCAAAAAGGACATCAGGGAAAACACATTAAAGATGGACCAAAAAAGTGAAGTATTACTGTATGTATCAGAGGAAATAGACAAACATAGTAAAGGGAAATAAAAATAAAAAATATTGCCTCCTACACCACCTAGAGAAACATTGTCCAAACTCCGAAAGGGCCCCATACCTGAAATAGATTAGGGCCCCGTTAAGTCTAAATCCGGCCCTGCACATTATGGTCTATAAGATCGAATAAAAACAAGTAGAAGTTCCAATATGGTGATTCCCTTCAGTCAAAAGTACTACTTTTAGTTATTGAAATGGATAGAATGAGCAAAAAAAATAATAACATGGACCCAGAAAATACTTTTATTTTCCCAACAGTTATTTTTTGATTAATTCTTTAATATGTCCGATTCTTCAAACAAGGCGTGGTCTTGATGACGTCACAAATGATTCACTTCGCCGCTTTCTACTACGTTTCCACGTTATGATAACCAAGCAGCGAATTAAAATGGCGCTCTACGCTTGCTATCAATTATATCGTTGCCAATACACGTGCGTAAAGATGCGAATTAAATCATTTGTGATATCATCGGCAGAAGCGTTAAACGATAAAAGAGCACCGATTTAAGTAATTTTTTAAAAAATATTAAACTTAAATAAATTATTTAAAAAATGGTCCTATGTTTTTAAGCTTGCTCTTTCAGAAAAAAAAAATACTTTTAAAATTTTGGAAACGACCCCATTATATGAATGCAGGAAATTCGATTTGAGTGAAAATAGAGGAGTCACAAGAACGTGAGATTTTTCAATTTCAGCTTCTGCTCTTAAAAAACGTTTTTGCGAAATCAGGTCAACACACTAAAATCTTACTTAAATGATTCTCGACATAAAGAATTCCTCGAATCAACAAACTGATCTCTGTGCCAAAAGGAAACAGCTCTACATTTTTAAAAGTTAATTTCACTAAACTTTGCGGCTTATGCGTGAACTAAAAACTGTAAAGAATGTAAATACTTTCAAAGTTGTATGAAAAGAGAGCGAAAAAGAAGCACTTAAACGGTATTAGAACAAAAATTTTGAACGTTTGAATTTTCATAAAAATATTTCGAAATTGAGTCCCCCCCCCCCCCCCGTTTTTTTCCAAACTTTGCTGCCAATGCGCGATCAGAACACAGAAATATTATTATTTTTTTTAATTATTTTTCCCATGTTTAGGATGGCACTACATAACTTTTTTTTCCCTATTAGAAGTCGCTTTGCGAAAATATCCTTTTTTCGGCCCACCCCACTGTCTGGGGGGGGGAGGCGAACTTAAATTTTTGGCAGGGCTGAAGCTCTCAATGTGCCGAACGGAACTTCAACTCTTGCCAGCTGAGGATATTTTTGCAAAGTCGTCAGAAAAATTTACCAAATAAGGAACATTTCGGGAGGTCACAGTGACCTCCCATCGGGGGCTCTCCCCTCCCCCCCCCCCCCAGAATGACAATGAGCTGGAAACGCCCTTGGCTTCGCACAAGTCCATGAAAAAGACATTCAAATATTTCCCAGTCCACATAAAGATAATTAGTTGCATACAAGAATCCCATGAAAAAGAAAACATATCCTGCAATTAATGCACATCACGTAAGTAATGATACTATCGGACACAACCGGTGCTACAAAAGTCTTCCGCTTTTGTTTTTCTTTTCTTTATCAATTAATCTTTTACTTTGTCTTCTAGGCAACAAATGGAAAAAGTGGAAGCATTTTTGGTCGTCAGTGAAGGTCAAAGCAGAAAGGACGGACCGGACCTGTTACTCAAAAGCACTCTGAGATTTCTTGTACGTACAGTCGTCTTCGCGGGTGCATCCAGGTATGTTGATTTGTTTTTTAAATACAGTAGTCCCTCGTTTTACGTGGGTTTATTTTACGCGTTTTCGATGATACGCGGTTTAAGATTTGACACCTTTATCTCATTTTACGCGAATGAGTTTCGGTTTTACGCGGATGCGGCAATGCAAACAGATAAATTCTCCCTTCTTTCAAAATCCAAACTCCTCAAGATTGCAGATTACAAGCAATAAACTGCGTTTTGGCGTGCTAATAATCGAGCTTGGGCCACTGGAGACATTTTATGCGGTTGGTTCCAGAGCTCTTTCCAGAAGTAAAGTGATTAAACTCACACAGTTCAGAACTCACTGGAAGAAGAGCTTTTAGGAGTGACAAAGGAGGCCAAAACCAACGAGGATCAGTGGCGCACAGAGGAATTTTGCAAGGGGAGGGTCCAGAGTTTAAAGTCCCATTTTCATCCCCCCAATATGCGTCAATCATATTCACTTGATTTTACTGATTCTCGGCAACAAAGAACTGAAAAATAAATTATTGAATAAATAATTAGCACTAATTAATACAAAAACATTAATAACAGACACTAAATTAAGTCACCAGAAAGCACAAGAATTTATGTATTTACTTTTCTCATTATTCAAAAATGAAAATAGCGAAGCACATTCATTATTAGAAGCATCGAGTCTGAAGACCAAGAAAAATCTCATTTTAATCTGTAATTACAAAACTAAAAACCTGATTATTACATTTACAGACACCAGTCTGTCTCTATAGGCTTACAAAATATCGTAGAAAAAATTCTAGTTTTCTAGTTCGTTTTTCGATTTTATTTATAACTTCCTGAGTGTGTGACGGTGACATTGCTTGAATTCAGTAGTGAAAGAACCCCTATTAAACCTTCATTATACTTGTTTGTTCTTAAGTAGGTTTTTAGCTTTTTCAAAGTCGAGAAAGATCTCTTGCTTGTGCAATTCGTTATAGGAGAACTGCATATTTTTAAAAATTCTTTTAACAAGAGGATTTTACTTTTTACTTATAAAAATGAAATCATTGTTATCTTTGTTTTGAATTATTTTACGTATAAAATACATTGAATCATATAATCAATCGAGAGAAAAAAAGGCAAGAGCTATGGGAGGGGTCCGGACCCCTTGGACCCCTCCCTTGTGTGCGCCACTGACGAGGATACCGACATCGGTAACAAACAATCAAAAACGCTCACACTGAAAATTTTGAGTCATTCCTAGACAGTAGAAATGATCTTTCTGATTTGTTCGTGATTCGTGAAGGAAGATTCTATCATGGAAATGACGCAAGTGACCATGGATGCGTTAATGCTCTGCAAAGAATTACAGAAAAAAAAATCTTAATGACTGCCAAAAGACTATCATTGCCAGCTCCTCTTTATAAACAGAACACAAAAGTAATTTATGTTTTCTTTAGCATGTTGTGCATAAAAATCGATGTAAGTACACATTAAACTTATTATACAATTAGTCATCACTAGAATGAAGTAGTTTTTTTTTTTATCTATGAAACCTAACCCCTATTTTAACATTAGTATTAGGTCCCAATTTACGCGGTTTTGATTTACGCGGCATTTCCGCTGAACGTAACCCCCGCGTAAAACGAGGGTCTACTGTATTCCCAGACGATTTGATTTTTTAATATTGCAATCGATATTTTTCAGCTGATTAAATTATTTTAATTTTGTTGTCTTCCATTGCGATTCCAAAATTGCTAATTTCGCCAATCGTGGCTGTAGAAATTCAGTTTTTTTAAGAACTGCAGTTTCTAAAATAAAAAGCGTATAATTGATGATGGATCATTTATGACTGACCGTATCGTTTGTGACTGATTTAAATTAAAAAAAAAAGACAGATAATTAACTTGGAGCTCAACTTTGTGCATTGGCAGAAGCAACAACTGTTCAACAAATTGTTATGACTGAATAATATCATCCGTTTTGTTGACTGCTTCGTGACTTAATAACAAATTGCTAAAAAGTAGGTGCTTTCTTTCCCTGAATGATTAAAATTAATCAAGATCATTATTTATTTATTTTTCGCAATTTAAAGGGGACAAAGTGCAATATAGATAACTTGTTTTAGACTGAACTTTGGGGAGGGGAGAGGGGGGATAATTGCTAATATATTATCTACTTTATGGCCGCAAAAAGATTCAGAACCTCTGTTCGAAACGGAGCTTTGGAATTATTGAATGAGCTGTGTGCAACATTACCAACTTGTTTTTTTACAAAATTTACTAATAATAAAGCTGAAAACCTGTGCGTCTGGATCTCTGGATATCTGTTACGCGCATAGCGCCTAGACCGTTCGGCCGATTTTCATGAAATTCGGCGCACAAGCAGATTAACAAAGTGCTATTGCATTTTTGAATCATACTCAACTTCTGATGTAGCAAGTTATTTTTTAAAAAAGAGAGAAAAGAAAAGGCATTCCTTACTGTAGCTCTAAATAGCAAAATATAATAACAGCAGGTAAGGTACAAAATTGTAAAACCTTATCTTGATAATTTCGCAAAAAAAGGGGGAGAGGAGTAGGAGGAGGGAATTGCATTTGTTGCAAAATACAAATTAAAATTTTCGCAATTAAGGTGTGCGGCCAGATTTTGAACTTTTTTTTTATACAGTCAAACTCGCTTATAACGAGCGTGAAGGGACGGCGATATTTACTCGTTATAACCGAGTGTTCGTAAAAAACGGGTTCCTAAAAAATGATAAAAATTTGTATGCACTTGTTTTTTATTATTGTTTTTACCTTTCTATGCAGAATCAAAGTAGTAGGTTAATTTGCTTTGAATTTGAACTGTTCAATTGTCTCTTTCCTGTGTGTCTGTTAAGTCTTATGGCTAACTAACATAATTTTCAAATACTCAATTGCTCTACATTTTTTTAAAAGGGTACTCGTCACTTGTTTTCAGGATCTATGACTCATCACTAACTTTCCGTTGATTTTGTTATGTTAAATGATTTTTTCCGAAAAAAGATAACCTGTTCTGGAAGTCTACAGAAATTTTAAGAATCATAAATATTGCTCGCTTAAAGCAGGGTTTGCTCGTTAAAAGCGAGATGTTAATTGATTTTTTCCAAGAAAGGATAACCTGGTCTGGAAGTCTATAGAAATTTTAAGAATCATAAATATTGCTAGCTTTAAGCGGGGTTTGCTCGTTTAAAGCGAGATGTTAAATGATTTTTTTTTTCAAGAAAGGATAACCTGGTCTAGAAGTCTATAGAAATTTTAAGAATAATAAATATTTCTCGCTTTAAGCGGGGTTTGCTCGTTAAAAGCGAGATGTTAATTGATTTTTTCCAAGAAAGGATAACCTGGTCTGGAAGTCTATAGTGCAACGGATTCGGTGCGACTTCCACTTTCTTGAAATGAAGACACAGTTCTTGATAAAAACACAGGAAATTTATTTACACTATGTACAGGAAAGATCTTCAACAACTGCTAAATTATTCATCAGCAATTAAGCAATTATCACACAACACCGTAAACTCAACGTTTACACACGTATTTACTTCCAAATACGAAAACAACACAGCGAAATGCCTCGCTATAAACAGAGCAAAAATCTTCTCAGTTCGAAATATCAATCGAAACTAACTGTTTATCCATCGCTAACGGCTTAAATACACCGAAAAGAAATTTCTCAAATATTCCACACGCTTCTGTAAAGTAGTAGACCGTTATCAAATTTTATCAATGAACAAAAAGGAAATAGGGGTCGTATACTTTAGCCATATGAAAAAGGGGTTGTATATTTATTACGGGAAACTATTTACAGGTTACGTTCCTACAATAATTACTATTTACAGAATTTGTAACAATAGAAATTTTAAGAATCATAAATATTGCTCGCTTTAAGCGGGGTTTGCTCGTTTAAAGCGAGATGTTAAATGATTTTTTTTTTTTTTTTTTTTTTCAAGAAAGGATAACCTGGTCTAGAAATCTATAGAAATTTTAAGAATCATTAATATTGCTCGCTTTACGCGGGGTTTGCTCGTTAAAAGCGAGTTATGGCCCCACAGACTTAACATCGTACCAATCAAATATTTCTAATTTCCTCGTTAAAGTCTAGTTCTCGTTAAATCAGGGCTCGTAATAAGCGAGTTCGAGTGTATTTATAATTTTAGATCTAAAATGCCTATTCAATACTAAGCACGTGCATTTTTCAATTTTGCAGAGTCGCCCCTCTATTTACAGTATGGCTTTCCTGGGGTGCATCTTGGCATATTCCGTGATCCAATTAGCTACAAGTGCGCCAATCCCAATCGAAATGGTTGACCTGACTTACACTTTCAACAACGACACCCTGCACTGGCCCGAAGAAAAAAAATTCGAAATCAAAGTGAAGATTAACGGAACAACAGATGGTGGATATTGGTAAGAATGTTTTCACAAGTTCGAACCCCATAAAAGTTCATTCACGCTATCCATAGTTTATGTCAGCTTTTGGAACAGAACAATTATTTATTCTTAACAACCGAAGATTACTGTTACAAATTCTGTAAATAGTAATTATTTTTGTGATTAATTTGTAGTAATGAGGCTAAATTAGGAGTTTGTTCCATTATTTTGCATATAAAATAATCTTAGTAACGTAAGCAGTAAATAGCTTCTTAATGTACATACACCTTCCTAACAATCGACAAAAGTAGACGGTCCCCCCATTTATGAATGATAAGATTTGTGAATGGAATAAAAAGAAAATACGAGAAGCATTTCGAATTTTGTGGAGCTTTCCAAAGTAGTATAAGAAGCCGAGTGGCATTTGAAGGACAGTTTTTTTTATTTTAGCTGTCTGAGATTCGTCTGAGCGTCGCTCTGTTTACTGTGAGGCATTTCGCTGTGTTTTTGCGTATTTGGATGTAAATACGTGTGCCATCGTTGAGTATACGGTGTTAATTGATATTTGCCTAATTGCTTTGGTGAGTTTAGCAGTTGTTAAAGATACATAGTTGTACATAGTTGTAAATAAATCTCCAGTGTTTTCCTCAAGAACTGTTCTTCCCCAAAACAGAAAAAAGGTTTATTCCAAACATCCGCAGCTTAGGTTACTTTCAGACGATAGTTTACTCATACCATTCGAAGCTCTTAGGGCGGATACAAGGGAAGGGCCATTGTGGTTATGAAAATAATCCAATCTGACGAACCCCAGAAAAAAAAAGATGGAAGCAATATAAGCAGAAAAAAGGTGCACTGGAGACTAAAACAGGAGCAAGAAAAGTTAAAACATAAAAATACCAATTCACTTTAACTGATATAGTTTTGTATAACTTTTATAATTAGTGATAAGATACAAAAATAAGAATCATCAATTAACGTCAACTTGTGTTTCAACTGGAGGCTTATCCCCTCCCCCCTCCAAATATACGATACATTAAATAGTAAAATAAACATTGTTAATTTTAATATTTTATATTGTATATTAAACAATATACCAACTGCTAACGAAAAATTGAGCAATTAAGGAATCATTTGCTCAGAATTGAGTGTGTTCACACTCAAAATAAAGTAACTAAGATAATTTAATAACGAAAATCAAGTTAAAAAAATTAAAAACGTTAAATAAAAAGAAAAGATATTTAAGCTAGTTGGTAGAATATGTTAAAATAGCTTCCAACTTTCAAAATAACTGAAACACTAACGACATGCAAAAGGATTGAAATCTGAAATATGGCATGCAAATTTTCAACGAAGTACGTGCTCGATTTGGAATGCTTCCAAAAATAGATTTTTAGTAAATGAGTTATGAATTGTGATAATCCATTCAAGTGAAAATCTTAACAAACCGATTACTTCAATCAGCCAAATTCAATGCTATTTTTTCCAAAAAAAAAAGGGGGGATTTTTAAGAAAAAAATTAGATATTCAAAGCACACAAAAGAAATCAGATAATTATTTTTTAAAAATATGCAGCAAAAAGTACAGGAATATAGGACAATTTCGTTACCCTTGTTAATTTATTCTTCCTATATGAAATTTATTCCACAGTAAAAGGCAGCTAAATGTTCATGCATAATATCCAAATTGTAACTAAGTTTTTTTTGTTTTGTTCGGAAAAGAAATTTATTCTGCAGTAAAAGGAAGCAAAATGTTATGCACAACATCCGAAATTAATGGTAACTATATTTTATTCCTTATGTATGAAATGTGCATCACCCTGATAGAAAGGATTAAGAGCAAAAGAAATGCCTTTCACTACTACAACAAACAAAGTTTTTCTTTAGGTAATTCAAAAGCACGATAAAGTATCGTGTCCCTGATTATTTTTCCACTCATTCAGAAAATTTGAGCGATTTTCAGGAAATTATCTTATGCTCACTTATACCCCTAACAAATTCAATACATAGATTGAACTTGTCCAACAGGCGGCAAAGTGAGAGAGATAATGTTGGAGTGTCAATACTCCACAAGTTAAAACTGTTTTCCATATCGCATCAGACTCATCTGCAGTGAATCCCTTTCCACGTCGATCTCGAGGGAAATGAGTTTGCAAACTCTTTGGCCATAGGCGGATTTACGGGGGTGCCAGGGGGTGCGTCGCACCCCCAAAGTTTTTGGTTGGGTTTTGAAAAAAAATTAGTTTAGTATATTTCACTCAGAAATGCAGTTGGAGGGAAAAAATCCTAGCTGCTATACTAGTAAATTTACTTGAATCCAGTGTATTACCACACGTCGCTAGTGCAGGAAAAACATAACTGTGCTCATATTAAGAATTAAAGTAATTTTATCCATTTGGAAAAAAAAAAACTAATAAATAATTTCATGCAAATAAAGAAACTTCTCAAACAATTTCTTGTTCAGTGCTGTGTTACTGTACAGAATAATTGCATGCTCTGCAGTTGGGTATTTATTCGTATATCAATACCAATTCTTCTATTTTGAAACAACAATGGCTAATAAAGTCCAAAAAAAAAAAAAACATGGCTATTGCAAGAAACTTTATCAATAAAATCTACACCGAAATCAACCGAAAACCAACATTTTAAAAGTAAATTTTCAAAAAATTTTGAAGAGGACTCCCGGACATTTTGCTGCAGTGGTGCATCCAGGGGGGAGGGGGCACAAGACTGGTGACCCTCCCCACAAAATGCTGAGTAGATGTTTTTAAAAAAATATTTTTTATTATTGAAGAGAAGAAAAAATATCATTTTTTGGAAAAATGCAGTTATTTTACGAAAAAAAAAAAAAGAATGTTGGGAAAAAATCTTAATTTTTTTCAAAACGAAATATTGACATTTCAATGTTTTCAACAGCTTTAGATTATTGGCGGTGAATTGTGTGCCCCCTCCCCCCTCCTCGCACAATCCTCTTCCTTTCATATTTCCCCCCTCCCTTTTTTTTTTTTTCATTTTTTCTATTTCGTTTTCAATTTTTCTATTAGTCCTCAAAATTTTTGTTCTCCAAAGCCCTTTCTCCAGCCAAAGTTATTACAGAGTTCCTCAAATTTCGTTTCTTGGGCTTCACTTTCGCAAAATTTCCAAGGAAGATCTAATCACCTAAATACATCGAAAATCGTTTAAAATTGTGTTTTCGGAATATCAGTTTTGAAAAACTGCAGTGTCCCTAACGTTACCAAATATGGTCTTACCCTCATGTGACTTTAATTTTGGAAAATATTCGAACAAGGGCATCCGATCCCCTTTCTCTAATATCATCAAAGAATGTTAATATTTTGGTTTTGAAAACTACTATTTCGAAATATTTAAGTGGGAGAATCCCTTTTTTTAATACCATGGAGTATTGCAGAAGAACTTCATTTTTAGGACTTCAATTTCGAAACTTTTCCAGGGGAGAGCTCCAGAACACCCCATCCGGTAACAGTATCAAAAATTGTCCTCCATAGTATTTTTGGAACTTAAGTTATGAAAAGTTAAAGAGGTAGCGTGGGGGAAGGGAGGGGAGGGGGTACGTATTTCTATCTGCTTTTCAAAAAATCGATTGGAGACAGTCTACGAGTCTTATTCCTAACCCAAACTATAAATATGGACTATAAGCACATTTATAAGACTAACATTTCTAAAAAAAGCCTTGGAGCTACGCGTACCTTTCTTGCCCTTAAAATATCACCAAGAACTGTAAAACAGAGTTTTCCGAACTACTATTTCAAATTTTTTCTGGGGCGTGAATCTCATTCCAAACCAGTAGATGGATTCACACATTGCTTCTAATATCGACTTTCGTTTAAGACTTTTTGTGCAGTTTGAAATGTTAAGAATTGCCCATCCATCAATCTTACTAAATATGGTTTACATCGCGTTTTTTAGACTTAAAAGTGTGTCCCGCCCTAAAATTATTTTCCGATTTCGCCACTGCCTTGTTATTCCGGGAACCCCCCCCCCCCCCTCCTTCCTCAGATCCCTGTTATTGTTGCACTCCCAAATATTTCGGCCTAGATCCGCCTATGTCTTTGGCCAAGGCTGGTGCTTGTGAGGCCTCTGTGCCGTCGGCACCAATAATCTTTTTGGAGATTTTCTCAAAAATAAAACACAAGAATAAGACCACTTGGATTGACCCCCCCACCCCCACCCCACCTCCGGAGAACCATTGGTATCAGTGTTCTCGTCCTGGACATGGAGGACCCATAGCTTTCGGTTTTAATAGACAGGAACAAAATATTCTTGCCCGCTTTCGAGGAGGTCATCTTAAATCAATGAAATTTTCAGAAAGATCCAAGAGCTTTGAAATTTGTACCAACTGTTCTTTTGAGCAGGCTTCACCTGAACACGTTCTCGCGTGCCTGGGGCTCTCCAAACAGGATTTACGAACTTTAACAGTGTTGGATTTCTTGATGGTGTACGATGTCAGGTCTAGCACTGCTGGCCATAACGGGGGCGTGCAACAACAACATAACCATAACACACCCAATTTCGTCAATGACAAATTCATCCTATTAACTAACTGTTCATATTTGCTTTAGGTTGCAGATGGAAGAATACAATACTGGAATACACGTCGGAACCCACATGGACGCTCCCTGTCACTTTGCCAGGGGCCGCTGGACAGTAGACGAAATTCCCCTCGACCACCTGATAGCTCCGGCAGCCGTCATCGACATCACGCGAAAAGCAGAACAAAACCGGGACTATTTAGTCACCATCAAAGACCTGGAGGAATGGGAAAGGCGCACGCAGCACAGCTTGGATGGAACGATCATTGTCCTCAAGTCAGGTTGGGGAAGTCGCTGGGGCAATAAAGAAGCCTTCACGGGAACGCCCAACAACGACGTTAGCAAGCTCCATTTCCCTGGCATGTCCCAAGAAGCAGCCAAGTGGTTGGTGGACAACAGAAGCATCTTTGGACTGGGCACCGAAGCGTTGTCGTTGGACCACGGACCCAGCAGAGACTTCATGGCCCACAGGAATCTTCTGGGGGCCAATATATTTGGTTTGGAGAATATGGCAAACGTGAAGGACTTGCCCATGATTGGTGCCATGCTGTATGTCATGCCCATGAAAATTGGTAGAGCAAGTGGAGCTCCCGTAAGGATCATTGCGACGTATCCTAAAGTCATGTTCCCTCAAAGGGACGGGAAAGCAGTGGGAGATGGAACCCTGCGTGAAGTCATAATTTTCAGTTAGTCCCGAAAAAGGATCTAGATTGAAAAGATGGTTTTCAGTGATTCATTGTAACACGGATCTAAAATCAGGAATTCATTTCAGGTTCTTTCAAGAACGGTTTAGGAAAACAGAATGCCATTTAATCAAATGACGTAGTTATAAAATATGTATGAACATACAAAAAAGAACATAGCGCTATAATACGTAAATACATTTTTTTAACAAAAAAAAAAAAAAACTCTCATTATTAATTAAACATAAAAGAAAAAATGAAAAATATTTACAGTACTGTACGTGACTATTGAACAGTAACTAAACTAAGAAAATTGAGCGAACTTATGGAAAGTACACCGATTCACGCGAAGAAAGTTGAATTTATTTCTGTAAAGAAAACCCGACTTGAACTCATTTCTAAAGATCAATGATTTTCGGCTGAGCGAGATTGAAATGTGCGTTCGGACATTTAACGTTTCGGATTTTTGACCTTCGGATATTTGACATTTTACTGCATTTTGAATTTGGCTAATTTTCAACTACTGAACCTGCGTAGCATTTGAGAGTATGATTGCAAAGTTTTTGGGTAATGATATTTGCGAAGAACTTTTGTTTCGATCTAGGGAGCTCAATCAAGTTCGATCGAATCGAATATGATCAATTGCGTAGCCAGAAATTTCCTTTGCTCCAACCAAAAAGTTTCTCCCTACGCATCTGGTAGATAGAATTCAATCCTATCGAACAAAATCGAGTTGAATGAGTCCCTTTGTATTGCATCCCGATTAGTTGTTCCGTTTTTGCTATGAATTGCAGATGAAAAAAATATTGCTGTAAATAAATTTGTTCAAATCAAGGATGGTTTTATTTTTTTAACACGCTTTTATTAACTTCGCCTGTATTTATGTATGTATCTTGTAACGAAAACTTGCAACTCATATTTCGCCCACATCCTGCGATCGAATTCTTTTGAAATTTGGCACGCGACCTCAGACCCGATGACAATCCAATATTCTATTATCAAATTAATTAACTACTAATTGTTGGTTTGTTCCAATTTTAATCACTATTTTGGTCTAATTTTCTACAATGTGAAAAAGAAAAAAAAATACATTAAAAAAACTCGCAAAAATTATTTCAAAATATCTATAAAAACCTTTGATTTTTCTGCATCAGACAAAGTTTGTTCAATTGTTCCAAGGTAATTAGAACATGAGTTATTATTGTTTTTAACTAATTTCATGCCAAAATGTAGGTGAGCCTGCAATTGGCTATTCATTGCTGATCAGGCCATTGTTGAACAATACTTTTACTGAAATATATCTCAAATTTTCAAAGTAATGTAAATATGATTTCCGCTTAAATACAATCGATGACCGAGATGGATTAGCTGGATTAGACAATTACTCGATAGGCAATTTATCAGCGCAGTTGAATCAGGGTCATAACCAGAAAATAATTTCGGAGGGTGGGGGGGGGGGGGTAAACATTTCATGCGGAGCTTTCCGCTATTTGTGCTAATGTTCAAGTAGTCGGGTTATCTATTATGAAAGCATTTCATGCAATTTGAGTTTTGGAACAATATTTTTTGGAAATTTTTAAATAGAAACGAACATTTGAGCTCGGCTATTACACGTTAAGGGGTATAGTTATTCTTTTTGGAGTTCGAAAAACTACGTTTCGAATGCTGTCCGACACCTTTAGTTTTTTTTTTTTTTTTTTTTTTTTTTTTTTTTTTTTAATGTGGGGGAGCACATTTCATGAAGATAAACGATTTTGAATTATGTTGAAACGAATATTTTTTCATAAAACAAATTAAACTAAAAACAAGAAAATAAAAAGAAAATAAATTAATAGTTTAAAACACTAAAAAAAAAAAAAAAAAAAAAAAACACGCTTTTGTAGCAAAATGAACTAAAAAGTAAAAAATAATCTTTGGATGATAGTAATTGACCAAACACTTAATTCTAACGCAATACAAAAAAGCGTGGGGGGCTTCTTATCAGTTGTCTTGAATTTCTTCCTATTGTCCATGCCAAAATGGTAAATAAATAGCACCCCATGCTTTTTTTCTTTTTTTTTTTGTTATTGCATTCAAATTAAGTGTTTGATCAATTACTATCATCCAAAGATTATTTTTTACTTTTTAGTTTATTTTGTTACAAAAGCGTGTTTTTTTAGTTTTTTAAACTATTATTTTATTTATAAAAGACTTGAATTATTAACTAATCACTAGCTGTAAAGAAGGCAAAATGCCAAAATAGTAGGTCATACAGATGCACCTCATCAAAAAGACGTGGAAACAGGTTAAACTATATAAGTATTACATGCAATACACCGGCAGCCCGGTTATGGCACCCAGAGACTGCAGTTTCGTCCTTGTTATGGACTCCTCATTCTAGAAAAATGAATAACCGAGCTGACAACTCATTGAAACTGAGAGTTCCAACAAAGTGTAGCTAAAATAAATGTAGCACACCAGCGCTAGTCCGCATCAGCAATGTAGCGGTAAATTCATCCGTTGAAGGCAAAGCATATTTGCTAAAAATAATGTTTGTAAAATGTTGTTAGAAGCAAATGTTGAAAGTAATGATTTGTTGCAGGAGAACAAAATACATCGGAAACGATTCTGTAACAATTTTTTAATTTTTTTCTTGAATAATTTAAAAAATAAAAATTCAACGTTTGCCAAGAAATAATAAGAATTAGGGGAAATTTTTCAATCTAGACAGTACAAAAAAAAATCTTTTTTTTTTTAAACGAATTAATAAACAGGGGCAATAACCATTTGCTTCCAAAATACAAATTATACTAAAAACTAAAAATAGATTCAAATATTATACAAATATGTATAGCGATATAAAATATGAACCACTAAAATAACTTATTAAACTAATAACTACCGACATGGGCGTAGCCAGAAGGGGCACAGATGGCAGGGGCAACTACACTTTCCTACGTAAAGTATTTAAAATTTGTTACCTTAGTCTTTTTCTATATTTTTCAAACTCTAATTTTTATTTACCACTAGCCGCCTGCGGCGACCAGCTGGTTCGCCTTCTTACGCCATTCGCCTTTCTATGCAAGCAGCCAGTGGCGGCGCTAGGCGTCGGCGACGTCGGCGACTGCCGACGGCCTCGCGCAGATAGGGCCTCGCAAAATTCTCAGAAGTAAATTCTCAAAAGTTTTAAGAAATTTTCATGTTTTCAATTGAAGCTCTTATTAAATGCAACAGACACAAAAGTAATCAAAATAGTGCGTGCAGCGGAGACTGCACAGAGCCAGCTTTAGCAAATGCGGGGCCCAATTCTGTAGGAACCTGAATTTAAAATATTCACTAGCTACAGCTTATTGATCAGCTAACTCTATTCCCCCCCCCCCCGCACCCCGTTCTATTTCTTTTCTTTTTCTCTTGTTGAAAAATTAGAAAATATTCAAAATGCTGCTCCTCCGAACACACACCCCTCCATACACGCGCGCACCGATAGCATTATGGAGCATCTGAAATTTCGTTTCGAGATCTTAAATTTCGCGATATTTCCAGCTTAAAGCTAAAGCCCCCAAATACTAAACAACATCGAAAATCGCTTAAAATTGTGTTTTTGTAGCACACTTTTGATTTTCAATTATTAATTTCAAAAATTACCGAACCTAATATTACAAAATATGGCCTTATAGAATCGCATTTTTAAGGCTTGGATATCAGAAAATATTCATGCAAGGGTCCCCATACCGCCTTTCTTTTATATCATTAGCAATCAGGTTTTTTAAACTACATCAACAAAAAGTTTAGGTGAACTGGCTCCTGAATATAAAATATTGCTAAAGTTTTTAGAAGCATAATTTTCAAAATTTTTCGAGGGAAGAGCTCCCTCCCTTTCCGTAAAATCATCAAAGTTTGTCTAAAATTCTGTTTTTGAAACTTCGATTTCGAGACAGGGCTGATCCTAGGGTGTCGGCCGCCCGTGTGCAAAGACCTGATGTGCCGCCCCTCAAGAGTAATTTGCATATTTTGACTAATCTTTAAAACGTCTATATAAATCTTTCTTCAAATTTCTGTATCAAGTTATAATTTAAAAAAGAGTGAGGAAAAAAAAAACAGAAGAATGTTGAATTTGTAAAAAGGAAGAAAAGTTTTATAATAAGAAACTCCTTAGGTACAATTTATATCTTTGAAGAAAGTAATAGATACCGAAATTTACAAGTCTTAAAAACGCATTTTATAATCTGTCTTCGGTGACATCAGAGGAAGGACGGAAGCGGGGGGGGGGGGGGATTGCTCCGAGAAAATTATCGAAATTGGCGTATGAAAAATAGTTTTAGTTAATCTTTGGTTGCGTTCGGTTGCAAGGACAAAAGAGTCGGGTATATTCAAGGTGCATGGAGAAATTTTCGAAATTGACGTCAAATATCGCAATTTTAGGAATTTTTTCGAGACTTCAGGTGATAGTAATGTTGGAGTTCTTTCCTAAAATTCTTTCAAAATTGAAATCAGTTTGAAGCTATTTTTGTGACCGTAGCATAGGAAGGATCGGCGCTCTTCCCGAAAATTTTCCGAAACTGAAGTTTTAAACACGCAATTTTGGGTTACCTTTGTTGACCTTGCTAGAGTGAGGGAGATTCAATCGTCTCCCATTGAAAGTTTTCGAAATTGAAGTTCGCAAATTTAGGCTGTCTTTGGTGACGGTAGGGGATCTAGCGGCTTTCCTCCGGTAATTTCTCGGCGCAATTGTTTCAAAAACCCATTTTTGGCTGTATTTGAAAACAATAGGGGAAACGTGAAAATATTCCGAACCGAAATATTTTTCAGAACTAAAATCTATTACAGGCTATTTTTTTTTAGAAGGAAGGGTTTTGGGACTCCCAAGCGGATGTTTCTAAAAGCGCTATTTTATACTACCTTTGGTGACGTTAACGAAACTGGGAAGCTTTGGCGGATCTTTACGGATGTTCTTCGATATTAATATCGGAAAAATACAACTATAGAATTTTTTCCACCTTACCTTGACGACTGGTGGTTATGCCCTAGTGCGGTAGAAAGTTACATATGCCAAGCAGTTCTCCTCCGGAATTTTTTAGAAATTGAAGTCCCAAAAACGTATTTTAGGCATTGTTTGATAACGATGGGACTAAGAGTGGACCGGGGTTCAGTGTGTCCTCACGAACTGTCTTTTTTGAAACTGAAGTCAATTTCAGGCTAGTTTAGGCAGGATGGGTTCTGTGGCTCCACGGAACCGTCTAAACGAAATTTTGAGGTATAGTGATATGCATTGGAGAAAAGGGGGATCCGGGGTCCTTCCCCGAAAGTTCTTGAAACTGGTGTTTGAAAAACGCAACTTTACTTTGTTTTTCAATAAATTAAGTGAGAGGGGTAGGGATTAGGGGCCTCTCTAAAGACGCTAATTGAGACTGTCTTTGTTAGTAATCGCAAAAAGTCCATCGCAAAAATTTCGAAAAAGAAATCCGAAAAATGTCATTAAGCAATTTTTGAGGACAGTAGGAAGGGCTGTCTTCTAAAAACACATTTTGGATTTTGAAGCCAACATTTTTAGGCTATGTTTGATTAAGTTAAGGTGGAAGGGGTGAATCAAAGACTTAATAAATAATTTAAATTGGGAATCAGAGACTTAAGATCAGTTGTTCAACCAGCAAAATTTTCCGAAATTAAAGTCCTAGAAATGCAATTTTAAGCCTTCTTTAGTCTCGTAAAGGAGGTCATGGCATCCTTTTTGATCTTCGTTGAGGAGCTTCGTTTAAATTTGCTACCCGGGGGAAGAGCCCTGTCCTCCTACCTGATTTGAAATCGGGCAATTCATTCGGGATTATAATTAGAAAAAATTTCCGTAAAGGGGGGAAATTACAAAATTCTAGTTCGTCATTCATATATGTTTGACTCTCAGAGTTGTCGCAATTTTTCACTTTCTTTCCATGCATCCACGATTGTTGAACACAGAATTTGTTGCTTGAAATGCTTGCGAGAGTGTCTAATCAGTATAGCTTTTTTTTCTATATAAATAAAATATGTCTTCATTGTTTAGGTCTATAAAAGCTTGGGGGGTAAACATTAGTGGCCGCCCTCGGTGCTCCTTTTAGAAGGCACCCTTTCATGCTTCAGGAGGGGGCCATTTCTCCTCCCCTGTATCCATGCCTGATTACCGGTTCTGTCGCAAACTTTGCAACCAAATGAAGCATGTGTGTAAAGAGAAAATACTAATGGACAATGAACCAACACAATGTTCCTAAACATTCTGTTTTTCTTAAACTATGCTATACTGCCGGGAAACCGACACTTATTTTGATAATTGAACATTTAAAATTCAGCATATTTATTCGACTAATTATAAGTTTTCTTGTGAGAAATTCTTGAGGAATTTTTCTTGCTTATAAGAACTACATGATGCGGCCTACGGCCGCCCCTTGCTTTGGCCGCCCTTGTGCGGTGCACACTCTGCACACCTGCTAGGATCGGCCCTGTTTCGAGAATTTGCAGGGGATTGATTTTGACCTATTTTTTTTAAACAAAAGAATCGATCTGGGACACTCTCTGACCCTTTAAGTCAATAAAAATGGTCTATAATTGCGTTTTTAAGGCTTCAATTTCTAGAAATTTCCACCGAGACCTCTGTAAATTTTTTCCCCTAACATCAGCAAAGAAAGCCTAAAATGGCGTTTTTAAACTAAAAATTTTAAAATTTTTCCGGGGGAGGACCCCCGGACCCACCTTTCTATCAGGTCATTTTTCCTCTTTCAATGTGCCGCCCCCTCCCCCCACCACGAAAAAAAACTTTTTGATTGCGCTACTAGTCACGAAACGTTTTTTGTCCTAGCATTTAAGTGAATTGGAAACTATAAGTGCCAATAGTTAGTACAAAAATTAATTCCGTGAATTCAATGATTTGTCTGAAAATATTTTATGATTAAAAGGGCCTCGCAAAACTGCATCGCCGACGTCTACTTTTGCTCTCGCGCCGCCACTGCAAGCAGCCACCTACGGCGGCTGTTTGGCTAACTTGTCATTTACCTTTTTACTTCAAGTTTGCCGCCTTCGGCGGCTGTTTAAATAAATTTGACAGCAGTATTAATCAATCTATCTTTTTTTGTGCCATTCACATTTTTAAGCCAAGATTGCCGCCTTCGGAGGCTATCAACCCTTACGATCTATCTCATAATTTTCTTATCCATCTCTATTTATTTTAACCTCCCCGCCCATTTCCTAATAAGAACAAAGATCACTTAAAAAATGGTTTTTTTTTTTATTCAAGTAAAGCAAAAAAAAAAAGTTATCCCCAAAATTCCCCGTTGTGTGCAAAAAGTAGCGTTTGACAAAGAAAAAAATCTCGCTGTTTTTATTGAAATAAATGCGCACAACTATGAAATGTAGCCTAATATAGATACAGCAAAACGTCCAGTTTGAGCGGAGGGGGGGATGGAAAAAGAAATAAATGCAATCCCTAAATAAAACAAAAAAAAAGGAAAGAAAAAAAAGCAAGCACTGCCGGAAAAGCACGTGGTCATCACTTCATAAAATGTAGAAGTAAACTATATAGGTAAAAAAATAAGATTAACATCTGTTTGCGATTAAGATTCCATCCTTAAATATCGAATCGAAATCCAAATAGTGACGTCAGAGACATAAAAGATTGAAGAACGCTTTTTTTCGACCGATGCGTGGAAAGACGTGATGTGTTCAGCATTAAAAAAATTGTAAAAAAAAAAAACTATTGCGTATTTTTAAGAACTTTTTTCTTTTGAAGAGGGCGAAATGTTTTTACTATTGCCAACTTAAATTTTAGAAATGAGACTTTGATACTTCTCGCAGGATGATATTAGAAAAAAATAAAACCCAGGAAAGAATGCAAATTAAAGGTTTTTTCAAAAATTCATAAAAAATATAAAAACTGCTCTATCTTCAAAATTTTTTCCTTCATCATATTTGAAATTAAATTTCCTACACTATAGTACAAAAAATATTTGTGTGGTGCGATTGGTTCGGGGTCTGTGAGGTAAAACGTACTAAAAAGTGCAAAAAAAACACATAAAACATTAACTTTTTTTATAATTAAAATTTCAAAAATCGAAGCCCGAGGTGCACATCTTCGGCAAAAACTGCAACAGTATACGAAATTTCATCTTTCTAGGCCTTACCGTTTTCCCGGGAAGCGCGCCACACACACACAAACATCTTATTTTATTATATGTATAGAAGATAAAACACCTCCCCCCAACCTTCATTTGGTACTATTTTCTCTCACTCTCGCATTATATAACCAAAATTCAGAGTACTAAAAGGTAGTATGAAATATAAATCATTGCATTTTTTTAGAAAGCGTGATTAATCACCAAATGTTCATTACATACAGCAGATAACATTAGAAATGCCCTGATAGGAGGTCCGCGCTCCTTTTTTTTTTCTTTTAATATTTATTTATTTTGCACCTTTGTCTTTTTTTCTTGGCACCCTCAAACTAGTGCGATTCCCCCCCCCCCTTTCTTTTTTTTCAGCTCTCAAAAACTTGTGCTTTTTTTTTTTTCTTGCGCGCTCAAACCTGAGCACCGTTGGTCTTTTGTGCCCTGGAACCTACGCGCTTTTTTTTTTTTTGGCTCCTTTAAAACTGAGTTTTCCTTCTTTCTTTTTGCGCTCTACACACCAGTACGATCTTTTTCTCCTTTGCACCTTTGCTCCTTCGATTTTTCTTTTGTGTCCTCGAACGTGTGCGCCTGTTTTTTTTTTTTTTTTTTGGCGCCCTCAAATCTGCGCCTTCGGTTTTTTTTATGCGCCCCTTAACCTGTGCGCTTTCGAATTTGTGCGCCTTTGTGTCGTCGTCGTCAGCTCCCCACCCCCGCTTTTTTTAAAAAAAACTTTTTAAATGTATTTGTATTTATTTTTTGCACTTTCTTTTTTTTTTTTTTTTTTTTCAGCGCCTTTTGGAAGTCAAGGTTCGCGCCCTCTTGAGGGACCCATTCCGCCCCTGCTTACACATTCACTGAATAATTCTGCAACTTTCATCATTAGGGCGAATCTCGAAAAAATGTCCCGTGCGTAACGCTAAGTTTTTTATTTTTTCCAGCTGACCAAAGCCTTCAAAAAATAACGCTGTTGGGGAATAATACATGCTTTAATATACTATCAAAGCATAGCAGTTATTAATCCCATATTTAATTAATAGTTACTTGAATAAAATAAAAAAACCTAGCGTTACGCACGGGATATATTTTCGAGAATGGTCCATTACTGTATTTTTACGAGTGTACATCATTTTAAGATCCTTTTTGTTCAAATAACAAATCGACATTGAAAAATCAAAGCAACGAACGCAAAACATCGGTAATAAAAATATCAACAATAAAGATACTGCATTCCTAGACTGGGGGGAAAGGTGTATTTATTTGGTTTTATTTATTTTGTTATTACCCAATTTATTTGGTGCACGTTGTACTTTCGTTCTACTGCTGCCATCTAGTAGCAACTTATATCATTAGTAACGAAGCTTGATTCTTTCATTAAAAGTCGATGAGCAAAAACGAAAATTAAACGAAATTTTGCTCATGGAAAGTCATTACCCCGAGTTCTTATGCAAGAATGCTTGGTTAATAGAGTGAAAATGGATGAGATTGTTAAGAGTAAGACAATGAAGCTCAAGCTCAAACAAATGAACGGTTTTTGTTGTGTGTTCCAAAAAAAAATCTCTTGGTTAGGGTCCCCCCAACAGGGGAGAAACAGTGGGCCGATCGCCCGCGGTGACAAGATATGAATGGGCGTCGTAAACTGAGTTTTTGCTGCATTACAATTCATTTACATTTCGTTTCTATTAAGTATTTTTCTTATAAAGTTTTTAAAATGCCAACGTATTAGATTTCATTCTTGTACATTTGATACAAAAAGAGAGCACTTTAAAAATATAATGATTAATATCTACTATTAACAATTAAGCTACCATAATATTCGGTACTTTTCTATTATATACCCATTGGTTGTTGGCATGAGTTTCGGGGCTTCTGTGGTTGGCAATTGGGCTAACTTCGTTCAGACCCAGGGTCCGCAAGGTTTGGGGACCACATTTCTTTTTCAAGTTACATAGTATGTTATATTTATAATAGAATTCGCATTTATTAGATGGTTCAAATAAAAAATTACGAAAAACAAAAATATATTAGAATGTCTTTTGAGTCTTTTTTGATTCTTAATCTCTATTTGCGGTTTAAATTAACATTCAGTATTTTTGCATAACATTTTTTATAATATTACACTAAAATTATATTGAAGTTAGTCCAAATAAAGTAAATTTTGTGTTTCGGAGATAGTTGTACTCATACCTCTAAGGAGGGGGGAAGGCCTGCCTGAACCCTATCTAGGCCCCTGCACCTCACTGAGGCTTGATTGGGGCATACTTGTATCAGGTTTATTAAACTTCAATGCTTATTTTCCAATAGCGTTGCCCTTTTCAAAACAGATCGAGAGAGAGAGAGAGAGAAAAAGTTTGCTTTCTTGCCATCTGGATGATTGACAATTTCTTAGGATAATGTTTACACTCATTTTTTAAAGTGATGTTTTCACATTGTTTTGATGTTTTTTTCATGATAAATGTTTTTAAGACATATACCCAATTTAAAAAAAAAGGGGGGGGGGAACAGAGTTAAAATCTCTAACCAGTTTTTGTCTGAGTTTTCAAAATATGAGAACAGCCATAGGACAGGGCATACCAATGACATTTCACTGAAATTTTTTATTTTGACTGTGAAAAAACCTTAAATTTTCACAAAGTCAAATATTGAAATTTTACTGCTAAAGAAGTACAAATATATCCAGAAGAGAGCTATTTAAAAATAGTATTACAACAAATAAAAATATCAGCATGAAACTTAAACTTTTGTGAGATCACCCAAAAATAAAATCATAATAAAATATGTTTTTAATTTGTTTAGTATGCTGCAGGGGTGGTGATTGTGAGTCCGTGAAAAATACCTAAATGTTTTAGAGAGAAAAACATATCATCATAGAAACAAATACATATCTTCGCCTCAAAGCAACAGTAAGACTTAAGCCCAGGAATAACCAGGGGAGTGCACAGAAACTCTGGGGCCCGTCACAAATCACTTTTCCGGGTCCTCTCCATATTGCTTTACTTATATATTTCACCTCTAGTTTTTAAAATATTGGACCCCCTTCAGGCTCGGGCCAACAGGTGTCCTTTCTCCCCCCCCCCCCCCTGTGCATGCTCCTGGGAACAACACAAAGATATTCTACTGTTGCTCTGAAGCGATGATATATACAACATTAACTGCTTTTGATAAACATACAATGTTGTATTTGTCTATAAGCTTAGGGCATGATATATTTCTAAAAAATAAACAGTAGCTACTTGAAAAAAATTTCATTTTCAAGGGCTTGAGAACATTGAAAATTTGGAAAAAAAAAATAAAGGGTGGTTATGAACCTTGGATTCTAAAATTTCTAACAGATGCTAGGGAAGGGCAGATTGCCAAAATGTCTCAAATGTGTCTGCTTTTTCTTACACCCCGCATTAAAAATGTAAAAATCATGGTTTTAACCTCTCTAACATATTGTTTGGAATCAATTTTGGCGGCTCACATGTTTCATTCCTTGCTATTTAGTTAATCCTAAATTCAGTATTTTTGGAAGTTCTTTTGTCACTACTTGCTTTTCTCTAACTTCTACTGTATACTGTCAATCTGTTTTTCACAAGAAAGAAAATTACATCCCCTTTAATTCTTTTTTGTCCTCTGCACTACTTGCAATTGAAAGAAAATATGTAACAAGAAATTTATAGTTTATTTATTTATATTTTAAACTTAAAATAGGTGTTTCTTACAAAGTTAGAACGGTTTTGTTAAACTCTACAATCAAGTGTCAAAATGTCAGAGACTTAGAAAGTGCAAGTGAAGTTTTAATTGTTGTAAAAACTAAACTCAGTGGCTCAACAGCCCATGTGGGCCAAGGCCTACTGTGCCTATCTTTGTTTGCATGACCAAGGGCTCTGGGGTGCAAGGCAGATGTTTCAGTTTGGTGGTCAACCAAATGTGGAACCCCCAGTAGTAATTGTTTTATAGTCTTTTTAGAATTTTAAGACACCCCATTTTTTAATTTCTTAACCACGCCATAAGGAGGGGGGAGATATGTTATAGCCCCCCCTCCCCCTCCTCATGGTAAGGCCTGCCTCATGGTAAGGAAATCAGTTTCCAAGTCTCTGGGGTAAATGTAAACAGGTCTCCTTCATTATCCTTATATTCTACTCTGCCAATAAGTATCAATAAGGTGGGCCGAAAAAATGGAAATGCCTCAGAGCACTTAGCGTTAGTGCGGAAAATTTATGACTCCCTAACACTAATTACAGCGTGAACACAAAACCATGCCCACTTATATGTAAAAACATTAGTTTTTAAAATAAGGTGGGCCATTGACCCCCTACCCCTAAACCCTCTAAATGATCAGCCTGATTCAAGGGGTGGTCTGATATCATTGATGTGAGTTGAAATTCGAAGTTTTGCAAACATATTAGGATTAGTTATATGTACTACTTTGTAATGTGTCACTTGTATTTAAAGAATTTTTTTTAAAAATCTCAAAATTCAGGCCTTTTGCCAGAGCAGAAATAATTAACTCACAGGCTTGAAATTTTACACAGGAGTTTGAGTTAGGAAGTTACGAAATTCCTACACTAAGGCTTAAAGTTCAGCGGAATTTAAAATATTTCATAATTTCTTTCTTTATTTAATGTTTTTCTAAAAACATTAAATAAACACTTTATACACTAACATATAGTTGCAGTTCATACATTGACAGCAATAAAATTCATAATCCAATCCCTTTTGGTGTTTCTTTGTAAAATATTGACCAAATGCTTCACTCAGAACTAATAAATAATTTCTTTCTTTATTTAATGTTTTTCTAAAAACCCCAAAAATTCAAGCCTCTTGCCAGAGCAGAATATATTAACTCAAGAGTCACGAAATTTTGCACAGTAATTAGTGTTAGGGAGTCCCAAGTTTCCCGCACTAAGGTTAAGTGCTCTGTAGAATTTCCATTTTTTCGGCCTGCCCCAGTGTCAATTAGAAAGAAAACTAATCTTAGTGATGCATTTCACATGCATGAGGAGTGGGGCCAAGAACTGAGTCTTATATTAGCTTGCAGTCTGAAAAAAGTAAATGTTGCCACTACATTTTCAAAACAAGAACAATGAAGTTGGAAAAAGATCGAATAGAACAGAGGTCTTAAAGCATGACAGTCAGTGTCACTGAGGTCATCAAGAGGCTCATGGAGAACATGCATTGCTTTGCAGCAGCATTTCTTAATTTCTTCGCTATGTGAAAATCTTTTTTAATATCCAAATTTTTTAGAGACTCCTGGCATTTCTTCATTAGTCTAGTTAGAATGCAGATTTTAAAAGTGGCTCACTTGCAATACGAATGGTAAATATTCCAAATAAGATTTATTGTGATGAAAAAGTAACATTTCTTTTTATTAACCAAATGCCAGTTCAATAAAAATGTAGTATTCTTGCACTAACATATAGTTGCAGGTCATACATTGACACTGACAGCAATAAAATTCATAATCCAATCTCTTTTGGTGTTCCTTTGTAAAATATTGACCGAAATGCTTCACTCAGAACTAATTTTTACCAATTTTTTAAGTGACTATTTGCAATTCAGAAAGAGAACATGGAAGTAATGATTGATCTCCAAGGAACTCTTGGGTTCCGTGGAGTACAATTTAAGAAGCGTTGCCTTACAGAACAGTGGCAATATGGGTTGCCACATGCAGTGTGAGCTCTGGCTGATTTGCTCAACTGATAGGAATGAGAAGTGAAAAATACCACACCCAGACCATCCATTAAGAAAACACTCCATGACATTTGATTTCAAACTGTTCCAGAGAATCTTGCTACAGTTAGATCTCCCCATTTGAGCTTGTAGAACAGGTGTGGCTACAAGTGTCCTACAACTGACTTGCACATTGTTGGAAACAGGTTATAAACAACGCTAGCGATTATCTTGAAGGACAGTAAAACTTGATGGCATGTATCACCTTTATATTAAACTAGTGGCACCCGCACGGCTTCGCCCGTAATAGAAAAATTAAAGGTCTTTTGGTTCGCTTGTATATTTACAAATAATGTATGAATTTTCTCGCCAATTGGCTTGTACCGAAGTTACAGTTCCACATTAGGATAATTTCGTATCTCGCCAATTGGCTTGTGCCCATGTTACGGTTCCACGTTATGATAATTTCGTAATTTATGATAGTTTTTTTCTTAAAATTGGAATAAAAAAAGAATCACATCGAATTTTCGAAAAATCGCTTCGAGGTGCACGCCCCCATGCTACATACTAACTTTGTGCCAAATTTCATGAAAATCGGCCGAACGGTTTAGGCGCTATGCGCGTCACAGACATCCTACAGACATCCAGACATCCTCCGGACAGAGAGACTTTCTGCTTTATTATTAGTAAAGATGTAAATAAATTGTGGTCACCAATCAAGTTTCAAACTTTGTAATAGCATCCTTACCAGGGTTCGAAAATATCCGATATTTTGATATGTATCGGATATTTTGATATATATCTGATATTTTCAATTAACACAAATTAAAACCTTCAAAATAGTAAATGTATCCTCAAATCACTCTTTATTTTTTTATATTATCACTAGTGATACCCGCACGGCTTTGCCCGTAATAGAAAAATCAAAAGGTCTTTTGGTTCGCCTGTATATTTACAAATAATGTATGGTGAATTTTCTCGCCAGCAGGCTTGTACCCATCTTACGGTTCCACGTTATGATAATTTCGTATCTCGCCAATTGGCTTGTGCCCATGTTACGGTTCCACGTTATGATAATTTCGTAATTTACTCGTCCATCTTATGATACTTTTTTTCTTAAAATTGGAATAAAAAAAGAACCACATCGAATTTTCGAAAAATCGCTTCGAGGTGCACACCCCCATGCTGCATACTAACTTTGTGCCAAATATCATGAAAATCGGCGGAACGGTTTAGGCGCTATGCGCGTCACAGACATCCTACGGACATCCAGACATCCAGACATCCTCCGGACAGAGAGACTTTCTGCTTTATTATTAGTAAAGATTACAATATGTGGAATTTAAATTAAGTTTTCTTTTTATTATTTACTAGTGGCACCCGCACGGCTTCGCCCGTAATAGAAAAATTAAAGGTCTTTTGGTTCGCCTGTATATTTACAAATAATGTATGGTGAAATTTCTCGCCAATTGGCTTGTGTCCATGTTACGGTTCCACGTTATGATAATTTCGTAATTTATGATAGTTTTTTTTTCCTTAAAATTGGAATAAAAAAAGAACCACATCGAATTTTCGAAAAATCGCTTGGAGGTGCACACCCCCATGCTACATACTAACTTTGTGCCAAATTTCATGAAAATCGGCCGAACGGTTTAGGCGCTATGCGCGTCACAGACATCCTACAGATATCCTACAGACATCCTCCGGACAGAGAGACTTTCTGCTTTATTATTAGTAAAGATATCTAATATTTCATTTTACATTTTTATCAATTTCAATGGAGTTAACTTAGCATTAGTTGTTTTACTCATTTTTCTTCTGTTAGCTACTTTTACAGTTATATGATTCAGAAAAAAAATATGCATTAGTTGGTGCACAGTCATAAGGCATTTTTTTTTCTGACTAACGTTTAATAATTAATTAGGCACTTTTAACATGAACTAAGTTGTTACATAACTAAAAATTTTAAGAATGTAAAATAAAAAAAGGAATGTTACATTACTCTGTTATATTAATGATGTACTTATACATCATTAAAATATAGTACATAACTTTTTGGTTATTTTTAATAATAAATGATTAATATTACTACAATATTACTATGTCAATATAATTTTTATATTAAAAATACCATTGTTGAAAAAATAAATATCCAAAATATCATGATATTTACAAAATAAATATCGGACATATGGTGAACCCTGATCTTTACAGCAGAATATTAAAGTAAAAGAGATAAAAAAATTTAAAGATTGTTTACTCAGATTAAATTACAATTGAACTTGCTTATAACGAGCACAAAGCTCCCCCTACACCCTGGGATGTTTGCTCCTTATAAAGTGTTTGTCGAAAAAGAGTGCTCCTTAAAACGAGTGCTCGTTAAAAAAATAGTTCGTGAAAAAAATCATAAAAATTCTTCATACTTGCCTTTTGTACTCTTTTTAATCACTATACAGTTCCAAAGAAGTTAGATAATTTGCTTTGAACTGCCTGAATGCCTCTTTCTTGTGTCATTGTTTTTGAGGAATACACAAAACGCCCATGCATAAGCCTGTAGATGTTGTTTACAATGATTTTCAAAAAGCTTTCGATAAGGTACCGCATGTTGCTCTACTTAGCAAATTAGCTGATATAGGAATAGGAGGGAAAACTTTACTTTGGGTAAAAAATTGGCTGACCGGAAGGGAACAAAGAGTAGTTGTAAGGGGAAATTATTTTAATTGGAGTGAGGTCTTAAGCGGGGTTCCTCAAGGATCAGTGTTAGGGCCTGTTTTGTTCATTGTCCTTTATGAACGATATTCACAAAAATATTTCTGGGAACATGAATTGTTTTGCTGATGATGTCAAAGTTATGGGGACTGTAGAAAATGAAGAACAAGCAAATCAGCTGCAAGAGGATCTAGATCATATTACGGAGTGGGCTGATAAATGGGATATGGCTGTTAATGTTGGGAAATGTCAAGTGCTACATTTAGGACATGGAAATAAGTGTACAAGTTATTATTTGCAAGGTTCAGTCATTAGTCAGGCAGACAAAGTTACTGATCTGGGGGTCCTAATAAGTCAGGATTTAAAGTTTAGCCAACAGTGCAGCATTGCTAGCAACAAAGCCAATAAGATGCTTGGGTTTATCAATAGATCTATTTCAAATAAATCTAAAGAAGTTCTTCTGCCCTTATATAGAAGTTTGGTAAGATCCCATTTGGAGTATGCTGTTCAGTTTTGGTCTCCTTATCTTAAGAAAGACATTAATGTATTGGAAAGGGTTCAAAGGCGGGCTACAAGGCTAATAAGTGGACTTTCCCACTCAGATTATGATTCCAGGCTTAGAAGGCTAAAAATGTACAGTCTTGAGCAAAGAAGAGACCAAGGGGACATGATTCAGCTGTTTAAATTTATTAAAACGAAAGATGTTATGGGGTTAAAGTTTAGCACTGAAAACAGGACAAGGGGTCATTGTTTTAAGCTATTTAAGTCTCAGACTAACATGGATATTAGGAAAAATGATTATCTTAGCAGGGTAGTGGAACCTTGGAAAAGCTTACCGGAAGAGGTGGTAATGAGCAAAGGAGTAGACAGTTTTAAGAGGGCCCTTGATCTTCACTGGGGATTGTAAATTGACTACGACCAGTCTGGCTGGGCCCAGAGCCTGTTGCTGGTTGTCACTTTTGTATTTGTATAGTTTCTAAATGCTTCTTTACTCCACAAATTAAAAAAATTCTGCCATCACTTGTTCTTGGGATTTATGATTTAACACTAACCACCAGTTAACATCGGAATGTTAAGAAAGTTTACCGAAAAAGGACAAGCTGAGTTGGAAATCAATAGAAATTTGGGAATCACGAGATATTGCTCCCTTTAAGCGGGGCTTGCTCGTTAAAAGCGAGTTAGACTTAATATCGTACCAACCAAGTGCAGCGTTAGAAATTACTGCTGGTCTACTGGTCCCAGACCAGTGAAAGCTGCATCGGACCACCATAAAAAAATAATTGGTGGTCCCTGAAACCACCAACCGCTGTCTATTTTTGATCACACTGTGCTAAAAAAAAATTCAAAAGTGTTTGCCTAGCCAATGTTAAGCTATTTATTAGTCAAACCGTTGGTTGACATCTTTTACAATTATTTTTTTTTCCTTTTTCAAAAGTTTTATATAATTTTAAATCACATTTGAATTTTACTCAATATTTATCACACTTGGAGGGGAAAATAACGTCCTGAAACTAAGTAAAAATGATCAAATTAAATTTACAAATTTTTGGCAGCCTTTTTTTAAGGATTGTTTAATGAAATTTGTTTTCAGACTTGTATACTTGGCAATATTAAATACTGCCAAACAAAAATTTTAAATTTTGAAACATTCAAGTATATTAAAAAACCCTCATCAGTAGAAAAGTGTGCTTATCTGCTTTACATTGTCATTTAATATTAAGTGTTTGCATTGTTATTTAATATTATGTTTACCATTTTGAACAGTTAAGTGTTTTATTTAATGTTTAATCAATGAGCTAAAAATGAAAAAGTTATACTTAAAATAACTTAATAAATGTAATCATCACAAAGTTTAAATAATTTTTGATACAAACATATTTACTGTTTAATTTAAAACGGACCAGTGATGTTGTTTGAGGACCAGTACATATTCATTTTGACTGGTCCGAAGGACCAGCATTATTTTTTACTGATTTCTAACACTGAAGTGTTTCTGATTTCCTCGCTAAATGAAGTTCTCGTTAAATCAGAACTCCTTATAACCGAGTTTGATTGTATGCAAATCAAAATCCTTGCAAAATAAATGGCCAAACTAAATTATAGCTGAAATGAGGTATTTATCTATATTCCTAAAATTCAGAAATTATTCTTGTTTTTATGTTGCATATGAAAAAAAAAGTTCACATTCACTGTATGTACTGCATTAAGTATGTATTATTAATATAAATTCAACAGATTCAAAGTTAACACCATTTTATTTGTCTAAAGAAATAAAAGAATAACTTCAAGGAATTTTAAGCCAAAATTCAATATTTTAATCTATTTCATAATTTAATAATGGAGTAAATTTATAAGAGTAAAAAACAGTTTTTCAAGTCTTAAATAGTTATTTATTTTACAGTAAAATATTGAAAAGCAACTCTGAGAGAAGAGGTGAAACTTTGATTATAAAATGTAGTGTTCTATACACATCTAGATTTTTCACTTTCCTTTACTCGATGCGTTCCTTTTAAAGCGGACAATAGCTTAAATGAAAAAAAAAAAAGAAAAGAAAGCAAATATTTAAAAACACTAAGTAACTTACACAATCCCCAATAAATCAATAAAATAAAGGAAAATATTGCAAAGCATCAAAATTATCTTTGAAAGAATAGTACATTTTTAATATTGTACAGTTGAAACTTACTGATGAGAAAATGCATTAGATTATATTTTTTGCTTACCAAAAATGGTTTTATTTATATACATATTGATTGTATCTTTTATTTTCTATCTTTATGTTAACAACATTTAATGTCATTTCAAGACGGCATATATTTTTGAATTTTAGTATTGACGAATTTAAAAAAAAAATCTGAATCAAGTTTTAGGTAAAGATTTTGTATATTCCAACCCTTTCAAATTTTACATTTTAAAATAATGCAGGTACACTTATTACTGGAGTAAAAATGAAAGTTAAACTGTTAAAATTAGACTAATAAAGTTAAAAAGTGGAATAATGCACCAAGAAGTTCAAACCATATTAACAGTGCCGTTTTCACTAGAAACAAGACAGTCATGAATTTATTCAAACTTGCTTTTTAAACAAAATTACAACAGAGCCCAATTTTAGTGTTAGATAATTTAATTATTTCCCATGGACTTAACAGACAAAATGTTTTGCACTCATTGCATTTTCCCTGGAAAGAAAAAAAGCTACACAGCATTCAAAATTCAAATCCAATTTTACCTCATCAGTCCAGCAGTGAACCACGGATTAATTTCCATTTTAAATATCGACAATCGCTACAAACAGTGACGTAAATGAAACACTTCAATCACCTTAAAATTCTCTTCAAAATAATCAAAGCTAGAGTGGAAGAAATCAACATGAGAAGCGATGGATAACACACATTATGGCTGTTAGCTTAATTTGGCCTACAGAACTGATACATGAGTTGAATATAGGCAGAGTTAGTTTATGCAACGTAATGATACTGATTCGTATTATCTTTATCCCTCTGTAGATAATCCCGATCAATCAGGCTCTCGACACGCTTTTTCAACTCGGTGGGTTTTACCGGAAATTTCAACTGGTCGTATAGCTCGGTAATGAGAAGATTATGCGACAGAGACTTCCTCATTTTCATTATACGCACAATTGCAGCATCTATCTGGTACTGGCGGTCTTGGAAAACTCTCTCCTGAGTGATAGACTGCTCTTCCTGCGTCTCTTTCATCTGTATTTGATTAATTTTTATTCTATAATATTTATTTTTGAATTCGGCATTATAGATAAATTTGTCATCATCTTCCACATCCTTGCTTCGAGGACTCTTTTGCAAGACCCTGGCCTTACCGCAAGCTAACGACTGTAAAGTTCTCCTCAGTTCTCCATCTTCGATAGCCGTAGTCTGCTTTATCTCTTCGAAGGAATAAGAATCCTCCTTATTAAACATCAGAAGAACTAGGGCTTGAAACAAGGAGACTTGAAGTTCTTTGTTACCACCGGTGAAAACCGCTCTCAGAACACAATGGCCCAAACTAGGTTGCCACAACAGTTTACGTCCACTATGCTTACCCAAGTAAAACTTTTTGAATATTTCTTGATATTTTATCATATCAGGCGGCATCTGTACTTCTATTGGAGGGTAAGTCGGCCAATATCCCATTGTTAAAACACTAACAGTCATATCTATGTTGCCAGGAACTTTAACATTTTGTAAATGCTGTTTGAAAGCTCCCATCAACTCCTTAGATATCTCCATATCTTTGAACATACCTTCTAGTTTGCTAGTGAATGCAGCACCACACTCTTGTTTAAGTTTAGACAGCATGGATTTTTCGGCATCGACTGAAGCACTTTTACCGACCAGCAATCGTTTCGCCAAATCTTTCTTATAGAAAGCTTCAAATACATCTTTTCCATGAATATATCTGAACAACACCATAATTTTATCTAAAAGCATTTCTAGCTCCTCTTCTGTCGCTTCCTTGTTGCCCGCTCGTAGCTTCAAGTCGAGGTACTTTGCAATTAACTCGGCAGGCTTGTTAGGTCTTTGGTTGACAAAATATTCAAAGGCTTCTTTTAGAGTGTTCAAGAATTTTAAATTTTTCTGAAAACACTGATTAACGATGACATCTAACTGATCTTTGAACTCGAGAAGTTCTTGAACCATTGTTTTATCTTTCTCAGGATTGCTCACTATGACTCTTCCTTGCTTTTTTATGTACAGATTAAAGTGAGAACATAACTGCGGAAGTCCGTCCTTGACCCTAGAGAAAAGATCATACATCAGTTTAAGATCAACAATCCGGTTCTCTTCCAGCAGCAGATCGAGTCCCTTCTGCAACAGCGGACCTAAATGCTCGCCTAGCAATTGTTTCTCTACACACTGAATGAGAGGTTTCTTTGTAGACTGGTCGAGGTAATGAAGCAGTCTTTCCCACTCTTCGCTCAACCTCCTATCCACATGCTGCAAGTACAGAGGGACTTCCAATTCTTGCATTTTTTGCTGCCCTTCAGATGCATACATTTCCTCCGTAGTTTGGAGGAACTTTACCTCGAACACATCCTGATAAATTTGCAAATCCAAAAGCATTCTAAGTAAGTTTTTTAACAAACTTCTATCAATGGCTTGGCCGTTTCTTTCTTTGTCAACAATCATCAGTATCCCATCGACGATTCTGGTCTGGACGAGGGGATTTGAAACAATATGTATTCGAAACATATCCAATCCCATATCCCATAGTGAAGAAATGCCGGGACTCTGTAAAATGTATGTGCGATCAAGGAACAAAAAAATACTTCGAATCATGATCATTTGGCGACAATGATCCTGCCAAAACTCATTCATTAGTTTCAAAAAATATACACTGTCCATAGATTCTGGTAAAAACTGATCAACATTCTTTTTAATGTGTGTCTCACATAAAACTCTTAGGCCATCATACAGAAAAGCAGCCATGTTATTGGAGCATAAATTTTCCACGGCTTGATACAGTTCTTCCTGCGAGGTACTAATAGGTTTAGAAGTCTGAATAGCTACAACGGCATTTTTAAGCTTGTCCCAAGTCTGTTGTTTGTAATTTTCAGGTAATTTTGGTTTTTCAAAGTTTTTTATGACCAACTTTTTTGTAGCACCGGGTTTACTTAAAAGCGGAGAAGCATATGAATAGTTTGGAACAGAAAGTCCATTCTTTTTTGAGCTCACAATGTCACTCATTGCTTCGTGAGAATCCATGTTCATGTTTTTCATTGACCAATCAGAATCCACCTGTAACAGATTAAATTTAGTGCAATGCACAACAAAATAAAGAAAAAAAAGCAAGATGTTGAGTACTTTCTAAGTTACAAAAATTCAAATTTTCAAGTTTGTTTTTCCTTAATAAATTAAATATGCCAAAGATTAATAGTTTGGATAGTTAACTGGATAAAAATTACTATTTAAAAATAAAAAGATATGTTATAAAAAGATCATCATAAAAAAACTTTTTTAATCACATTTTCTCGAGCTTCTACACAATTTAAAAATTTCAGTCATTATTTAATTTACTTTAACAAATGTAACTAAACTTGAAATTGGATTTAAAAAAAAAAACATATTTCAAGTATTAATTCACCTTTTGTAATGCAATGTCTGAATGTAAATGCATAATTAATTATATGATTCAAATCAAATTTAAAATAGATGTCTTAGTACATAGCAAGATAAAATTAAAAAGTATCTGCTCATGCAACCAAAAACTACCAGCTGGTATCAAAAACAATATGCAGTGGGTAGATAATATTTATAAGACGATGCCTTTTGCTTTAAATCATGTCCATCATGTCCATAAATCATGTGCCATCTATGAAAGGAGGTGGTAATTTTTTTTTCACTAAAATTCATGTCCAAATTTTGAAGGTTACCAATGTTCAATATTAATTAACGATTTTCCTGCACGTTTAAATCCATTGGGATCCCTGGAATCCTATTTTTTCAAATATAAACCTTGAAATGGCCACTTCTGAAGCACTGGCCACTACCTGTCTGTTTAGCTTACTGTTTCTTTTTAACTATTATTTTTTAAATTTTCCTTAAGTGCTATTGTTTCAGAAATGCGTTAAGGGGCGCCCTAATGGAAGGCCACTGTAACATCTCAAAAACGTTCAAAAATTCCGCAAATTTTGCTTGACAATTTGGCGAATTTGGAGACATAATTACAAGATGTAATTTCTAAATGCCAGAGTGAACCTTTTCTTCAGATGCACTTGTGTGCACACTTTCGGTAACTCGGAAACAGCGTGCTCGAGAACTTTTGATGCAATGACTGAGGCAGTGGCGTAGCTAGGGAGCGAAGGGGGCAGTCCGCCCCGGGCGGTACTTTTTGGGGGCAGCAATTTCAGACTTGTGATGCAAAAATATTTAACATGTTTCCCAATAAGGAAATCATGCTTTTGATCGATTACTGGAGGCAAAAAAAAAAAGTCTCCAAATTATAAGGTTTTACTACGATTATGATAATAAAATCACTCTAATGCAAAACATGGGTTTTTCTCCAAGACATCTCAGCACTATTGTTTGTTTTTTGTCTTCCTTTGTCTGAAGCTAACAGACTGAGGGAGGTGGTAGTGTAAAGTCAAAGGACCATGTTTTTTTTTTTCTTTTCTTTTTGCTGTTAAGGTAAACTATAACAGAAGAAACAATAAACCTTTCATAACCTTTTGTAAAATGATGAAGCAACCACTTGATTTTAAGTAAGTTCCTAGAAAACCACTGTATTTAAAAAAAAAAAAGAAAACACTTTTTTTAAGGAAAATGACAACAAGAGTAAAAGGAGAGAGGTCTCAAATTGTGGCCAATTTCTTGCTCATTTTCAGGATAGCATTATTTGTTTCAACAATTGCTTTGATTGGTCATAGACTACAAAATTTTCACTAAGACAAAATGAATTTTATGTTTCTTTTATTAAAAAAAATTATTCACAACTCAAATAATAATTGCTTGTACTACTGTATTATGTCAAATATATCCTTTATAAAATGAGTTTTACATTTAGCCATTCATTTTAAGAAAAGGTTTTAATTAGTAAAATGATTTCTAGGCAAAACCTTTTACATTTTGACCTCCATTAGTGAAAAAGAGAATCATCCAAATTTGGTAATATAGCAGTACAGGATCTAGTGAAGGGGAGGGGGGTGAGTCTTGCTCGTACCCTGGATGGAAACTTCTGAGTTTGTCAAACATTAGGTGAGTCGCTCAAGCATAAATCCAAACTCCCCCCCCCCCCCCAACCAAACCCTCTGAACTCTCCCTCATAACGTTGTCTGTCAACAATGGCTGCAATCATGTTTTTAGGACACCATTTTCAAAAAGTTTCAAAGGGAGACGGAAAAACCATCTGACTTCACAAAATTTTTGGAAACATTTGGAGACTTAGGCCGTCAAAGATAGCCTACAATTGCGTTTTTAAAACTTCGTCATCGAAAAATTTCCAGAGAGTTCCTGAACGTTCCCTATTTTCTTTAATGTCATCAAAGACTAACATTGATTTCAAGTTTGAAAATATTCTGGCAGGAATATCCAGATAATGTTGGAGTTAGGGGAGACCCTTACGCCACTAGGTACAGGCTACATTTACGTGTTTTTCAGTATTGTTAAAAAGTTTTCCGGGCAGTTCCCCCCGAACCTTTCCCAATATCTTCACGTATCCAAAGATAGCCTAAAATTGCTTTTTTAACACTTCAGTTTTGAAAATTTCCCTTGAGAAGTCCTGACCCCCTAATGTCACCAAAGAATGCATAAAACTAATTTTAGTATTGAGAAAAAAAAAAGTCTGGAGGGAGCTCCAAGCATCTTTTCTATAAGCGTTACTCAAAATTAAATCTATATGAAGCTTAGGAAACTTATTTTATGCAGGTCATTTTAAAAACATGGTACATTATTGCACTTTTTTATTTCATTAATTATTTCCTGCTTTTTAGTATTGTGTGTCTGAAATATTCTGTTTGATTTTAAATACATTGATCAGATGGTTAAATTGACGATGGTGGAGTTAAATCAATTGATTCAGTGGATAAAATACTAAGCTTAAACAATAAACTACACCATAAATAACATTGTAACCATAAAAGACATTTAGCTATATTTAAATTTCTAAATTATTCTATTGAACCTGAGTTCAATACAAGCAATACAAAAAAATATGATACCATTTGTTTATCTGCGAACAAACTCTATTTTTTCTTGCATTTACAATGAAAGTTAGTCAATTTGTAATATCCCTTGCATAAATTGCTCGCAGTTCAACAATGATCGTGAATAACAATGAATTTTTAACTGAAGGCCCATCAATATTTCAGCATGAAATTGTGAAACAATTTTAATTCACGTTCTAATTACCTTGGAAGATAAAAAATTATCTGATGCAGAAAAAGTAGGGGCTTCTACAGAGTATCTAATTTTAATTTGTGCAAGCAATTTTTCTTCTCTATATTAATGGATTTATGCAAAAATGTTGATCAAAATTGGGAAAAACTTACAATTAATGGTTAATAAAATTGAATATAGACTATTCCATTGTCATCAAGTCTGGGGTCACATACAAAATTACAAAAAAATCCGATTACAGGAAGCAGGTATTAAAATTAAAAATTGCAAGATTCCACCGAAACAGACAAGAACCAAACCAAGTCAATAAAAACATGGTATTACGCCTATAGAAAATATAATCTTGCTGTTATTATGATCTCAAATTAAAGCCATAATAGAAACTATTTATTGAAAATAAATGCTGTAACGATGTGATAGCATAAAGAGGATTAGATCTGCCTTCCAAAATGATGAATAATATCTAGGGCAATGACAATGAAAGTTAGTGCATATAATATTGTGTATGAATATAAAGGCAAATTGAATACTTAAGTTGTCAACTACCTTTGGAGATGAGTCTTTTACTGCTCCATTGACCTATTTCTTAATCTCCCAGATCATTGTCTCCCGAAATATCACTTCAAAAAATATGAAAATTTTTGCAAAGGCAAATAGCAAACATTATTTTGTCATTTTTTCACTTTAGGCATTGGACAAGGATTCCCAACCTCTTCGCAAAATGGTCAGCCAAAGTAGAATATACAATATTAATTACAAGTACTTTGGACTTGGGGAAAAACCTCTTGTTCAAAACAAAGAATGATTGGCCAATCTGCGAAAAAGCCAAACTTTGGGCTCATGCTGTATTTACAACACTTGTTATTTTGTGCAAAAATATCGATAATTATTTTCAGTATACTTTTCTGTGTTTCTGTGTTTATTTGTGTTCTATTTTGCCATTGAACATGAACAAACATCTCTGATGGCACAAAAAACATTCCCAAGAAGTAGGGCTTAAAATTAAGAGGTCCGCTGGTCCGGGACCACATCCATTGGACCAGCAGAAATTAAACTTCAGTGGTCCATAAAACCAGTGAAGTTTCATTCTTGTTTTATTTTCAAAAATTATAAGTATCACATTTTTTGGATCTGTTTAGCATCCATACCTTTATTTACAATGTTTCAATTTTTCTTTGCATTAAACAGAAATATGCTGATGTTCCCTTCTCTTTCCCAGACAATCGGACATGTCTATACAGGGTGCGGCAAAAAAACTTGGATAAAGTTTGTACCATCAAATGGAAGTGAAGTTTTTTTTTTTTTTTAAATGAGTGTGTTTATTTCCTTTTGTCTCCCTCACTTCAGTTAGAAATCAATTCACAATCACCATTCTAGTTTAAGTTTTGTTTTTTGGCATTTTTATAATTTCAAAAAAACGATCTGCTATTTTAAAGCTGTTTAACCAAAGAGAACGACAGTTTGTTTGCTTGATGTACTTCGGCAAACAGTGTTTGATGCAATATGCTGATTCAAGATGCCTGAAAATGATTGTCGACATAGTGGAAGTGAACAAAAATGTGCAATAAACACTTCTGTTAATCGTAAGGCGAACACATGGGTGGATCCAGGGAGGGGGCCATGGTCCCCACCCAAAAACTTTCAAGAATAGTTAAAATCCCCTTTTTTGAGCAAAAATGCAAAACATTCCCCTGATAAGATAAATAACTTCATGCTGAACAGCAAAGAAGAAATAAAATCAAAAAAGCACAAACTGCATTAGGAAAATAATGAGAGGGGCAGCCATGGCCACCCAGAGAAAGCTTCAAAAATAGTTAAAAACTTTTTTTTAGAACTAAATTTTGAAAAAAATCCTTATTATTCCTCGAAGTCCCCCCTAACAAGAACATAAAAACAACGCCAGGGAGCCATAAAACCACACTGAGGAAAATTTCAAGTATAGTTTTTTAAACCCTCTTTCCTAGCTTAAATTGAAAAAAAAAAAAAAAAAACCTTCATTGTAATTCATGTGAATTGTAACAAGAATGGAAACAATGCCAGAGGGAGGGCATGGTCACCCCACGAAAATTTCAAAAATATCAAGTGTATACCAAATATTTGGGTCCATTTAGCATAATGGGCTCGTCTTGTTAGATGTGCTTACTTCCCCCATAGGGGAAAGAAAAGGGATATGTATTAGTAAGTGTCCGATAAGAGTCAATGACTGCACATTAAGTTAAAGTTAGATTTAAGTTTTAACCTGGATTTAAGCAGTGCTATGTAATTATTCTTCATTTTAATATGGGATCCTCCAAACCACTCCACTTCCTCTTGTTAATGTTACCAAAGATCGTCTACAAACCATGTTTATGAAATAACTTGTAAAAGTTTCCAGGGTAAGGTCTCCCACCTCTCCTTTTTGCCAACATTGTTCAAGATTGGTCTAGATTTTGTTTTAAGCGCTTGAGTTCCAAAATGTTTCCAGGATGAACTTCTCTCTCCCTAAAATCATTGAAAGTCTTCAAGAATTACCTTTCTGGAGCTTCAATTTCGAAAAAATTGCTGGTCCTCTAAAAGTTAGTCATGAATCATGGATTGCCTATATTTCCAATTTAAAGAATTCAATTTTGAAAAAAAATTGGAGTGGATCTCAGAATCTCTTTAACTTTTAATCTTACCAAAGAGTCTAGAATGTGCTTTTAAATCTATAAATTAGTAAAATTTCCTGAGATGGGGCTTTTAATCTCTCCTCCCCTTAACATCACCAAAAATCGTCTAAACAGTCTTTTTAGAGCAACAATTTCAGGCCCATTCCAAACCTCATCTCCCTCACCGAATAATACCTTAATATACTACCAAAGATAATTAAAATGCATCTTTAAGATTGCAAATTAGAAACATTTCTTCGTGTGGGCCCCCAAATGTCTTCTCCACGTATCATCACAAAAAAATTGTATCAAACTGCGTTTTCGGCTCTACAATGGCACAAAAAAATCCGTCGGAGAAACCCCAAACCTTCCTCATCTTAGTATTATTGGAGATAATGTTTGCGGTTTTAAGGTTTCAATTTCGAAAAATGAGAGGGGGGGGGGGATCACACACAAACCCTTAATATTACAAAAGACAGTTGAAATCCATTAGATACCTGAAATTTTGAAGTTAGCATTGGATCAGAGACCTTTTATCTCAATTTCTACACCTGCCATGAAAGACAATGATATATGACAATGTTTACTTGCTGAAGCAAATATATTACACATCGTGGGCGCCCATATAGGGGGGCAAGGGGGGACTCGAGCCACCCCTTTGAAATTAGATCTTCCTTGCTTTTAGTATTTTTTTCTTTGAAAACATGTAAAAACATTTCTTCTCCAGCCATTAATGAAAAAGGTATTAAAAATGTCAAATTTTAATGACTCTAATCTGTGCTGAAATTGGTTTCTATGGGGGAAAATATCCAGCCGAACCACGGGGAAAATATTTGAGCCGCCCCTTACAATTTTGCATATGGGCGCCCTTGCTACACATCCTATTGAATGTAAATACTTATTTGGTCAAGAACAAAAAGTTTCCAGAAGAGTCCATATGAAATTTGTTTTAAATCCTGTACATTGACTAAAACCGAACATTTAGAAGTAATAAGCATAACTTTTGTAAATACCCCAATGTACATTTTACAATCGACTTTAATGTTTTCAAATCAAATTAAAAACATCACATGAATTATTTAGAAACAGTAATTGGACACCTCCTCCCCCCTCCCCCCGCAAAAAAAGAGAAAAATATCTCTCAAGACGTGCTCTCCTAAAAATTTCAAAGGTGCACTCTGCGCCATAACCCTCCTTCCACCTCCATCCCCCGGATAGGCACTCCTGCATTGTGGAACATTGCTTTGTCAATTATTTTTTTTATGGCAAAATTTATGTACATTAGCTTCTACTAGTTTCTAAAGTAACAAATTTGCCACAAAACATTTCAAATCATTCCTTCACAACATAAGAATATCAAAAATGTTAGCCATTTAAAAAGTTAGCAATTATTGTTTTTATCTAGTTTGGTAAAACTTGCACACCAATGTACCCCCAACATGCTGGTCCACTTCACAAAGTTATATTAAAAAATTTATTCGTAAAAAGGTAATGAATTGAATATTTTCAAAAAATCTAGGATGATATCTGTATAAATAACACAGAGAATACATGCGCATTAGGGTGGAGTGAAAAAAATGAAATACTTCAACTATGTGTTGTTAATACTAATACTAGCTGCGTCGCCAGGCTTTGCTCGGTCTACCTCGAAAATAAAAATTATGTCTCAAGCGACGCGTGTTCAACACTCAGATTTGAAAAAAAAAAAAAAAAAAAAAACAGATTGCGGCAGATAACGGAAAAATAACCGAAAAGTAAATATTTTAAATCTTCTTCTTACAGGAAAAGCCTTTAAATAAAAACATAGAATTTTACTTGTTCTGATTAGAAAAAAAAATGGTAACAGCTCTTTTGTCTCAATGATTTTCTTCAAGCTATAAATTCTAATAAAAGTATTGTTGCGGAAAGTTGATATGAAGCACTGAATAATAATTTGAATGGAGGAAAGCCTTCCAAAAATAGGGATTTTATGTCGAAATCGTGTCTTAATGAATACTTTTTGATATATCAGCTAATTATTATCGGAGGATTACGTTAAATAGCCAAACAATGAAGACGGGAAGATTACGAATCCATCGAAACCTGGTTTGATGGTCAGTTCACTGCTGTTCGGGAGAAGAAACTTGGACACACATACATAGATGCATATGCTCAGTTTTTAATTGTATAAGATTCTTCCATAAGTAAATAATTATTTTTTACTTTGAATCACTTCTTTTGTTCACACCTCAATTTGCAGATCTCTAGAAATGTTTTTTTTTTTTTTTTTGATGTAAAACTGAGTTTAATGACTTTTAGATTATCTATGATGAAATAACTAACACTAGACTACAAAAAACCTACACAGTTTTGTAAAACTACTTTTACATGTTGTAGAGCAGTGAGCAGTATAATAAAATTATTTCTATATCTAAATAAAATCAGACTTCAGATGTCTAAATCAGTAACTCCAGCTCAAAAGGAAGTGTACTATAAAGAAATGCACATCAAGTTAACGAAAAGATCGTGTGTAAAATTGGCGATTTAAAACAACTGATTTCTTGCACACCAGCTTTTTATCAATAACATTTGTGTCAGAATTTCGGAGAATTTATAAGGCATACTTATGTTGCTTGAAATCCAAGAAAAAAAATGTATCGCAAGAATCTTACTGAAACAAAATGAAAACTAGGATTACGCCATTTAAAAGGATAATACGCAGTTTTACCTTGAACCCGAGTTCAATTTCTCCTTGAATAGTCAAGATGACTGCATGTGAATAATTAATCGAATCGACAGATTCTACATTAATGGATTAAAAATAAACAACATTCAACAAATAAAACTACTCAGTCAAGATGGACTTTTAACTATGACATTTTCTATTAGCAAAGAAGTGTGGCAGGATTGTTCGTTTAAGTTGTAACATGTAACACCAGAATGGCAAATGGATTGTATTTATAAACTTTTTTTTCACCTGAAACAGAAAACATCATTAAAGATTATGTTACCCGAGTAAAATTTAGACAACAAACAACACAATGATCTTACCTGCGAGTTACAGACATTTACATTCATTTTAACAACTCATTTTTCGTACAGCAAAAAGAAATATTGTTTTGCTTATCTTATTGTAGCAGTAATTTATATTTTCTAACTAAACAATAATAATACAAACAAATCATCACAATATAAATTATCACCGATAGATTGTGTCTCAAGCTCAATTCATGCCTCTTTGATTACGGTTGCGAGTAAGGAAGAACAAGGAACATCCAAAAACAAGAAAAGAAGCGCACGAAAAACAAAGAAAAGAAAGAAAGAAAAGAAAAAGACATCGCACGTGATATAGAAGAAAAAAGGTAAACATGAAAGGAAAAACACATTCAATAAACCTGAAAAAATGCAATACGACAGCAAAAGTATGAGGATTTGCATTCAAAAAACGGGGGTGCCCACCTAAGGGAGGAGGGGGGGATCGTGGCGCAGACTGCGCCATTGAAATGTTGCTTTAGGGGGGATTTTTCATTTTAGGGGGGGATCTTGCTTTTGGGTGGGGGGGGGGGTCTTTGCGGTCCAGGAAGATTGGGCACCGGGAACATTGGGTGCCGTTGGTGCCGAGCATACTGGGCTCCGAGAACATTGAACGCCGAGAAAGATGGGCGCAGTTTTTGGACACCTAAAATGTTGAACAGCGCCCAAAACCTGGACGCCAAATATTCTTGACGCACAAGTTCTCGGTCCCCAATGTTCCCAGCGCCCAATATGTTCGGCGCCCAATCTTCTCATTTCGAGGTGATTAGAGTCTGGAAAGCTTACTGATTAAAAATTTGCAATTTTATTATTTCTTTGGCGACGTTGAAGGAATTTGGAGAACTGGAGGGATTTCTCCATAGACTAATAATAACTCTTATTATTAGTCTATGGATTTCTCCTCTCGAAATAATATCGGCATTGAAGCACAACTCAGGACATTTTTGTAATGACAGAGGAAAACAGAAGGAGAGGAGGTTTCTTTCCGATTTTTTTTTTTTTTTCCAAAACTGACGTGAACTTTCGGCTATTTTTGGGAAGAGCAGTCCGGGGATCCTTCCCTGAAAAGCTTTCGAAATTTAAAAACGCAATTTCAGATTATCTTTGGAGACATTAAGTAGAAAAAGGTAATTAAGGATTTCCCTCCAAATATGTTCAAAACTGAAATCTTAAAGGCGCAATATCAGACTATATAATGTTAGAGAAAGAGTGGTGGTTGCAGAACTCACCCCCCCTCCAGAAATGCTTCAAAACTTAAGTCCTAAAAGCGCATTTATTATTTTAAAAGCCCATTGGTAATTTTAAAAACGTCAGGAGCAGGGGCGGACTGACCCGCCGGCCCACGCGTCCTCGAACATCTTCTTTGTAGGCCTTTTTTTTTTTTATTTTTATTAACTGTGTGCTTTGGGATTCTTTTTTCTTAAAAAAACCAAAAGAATCATGACGAACGGTAAAGTTTTTTCGCTCTCAAAACCTGTGTGACTGCGTTTCTTTCCTTTCTTATTCCTTGCACCCTTGAACCTGTGGGCCCTCGGTTTTTTCCGCCCTTAAACTTGAGCGCTTTTGGTTTTTTCGTGGCCTTGAACCTTTTTTAAAAATGTTATTTAATTTACGCATTGAGCGTGTGCGCCCTCGTTTTTTGTTTTCTCACAAACCTGTGCGCCTTCGTTTTTTGTTTTTTTTTTGTGCGCGACTTTGTTTTTAAACATTGAACCTGTGCCCCTTCTTTTTTTTGCCCTTGAGCCTCAGCTTTTTCTTTTCTTTTTGCACCCTCAAACCTGTGTGCGACTTTGTTTTTGTTTTCTTTAGGTTTTTTCGCTATCGAACCAGGGCGACTTTCATTTCTTTCTTTTATGTTTTTTGCGCCCTTGGACTTGTGCTAAATTGTTTTTTTTACAACATCAGGAATTTTCAGGTCCTCAAACCTGAGTGCGCTTGTCTTTTTCTTCATGTTTTGCCCCCCGAACCTGTGCACCTCCTTTTTTTTTGTGCCCTTGAACCTCAGCATTTTTTTTTTTTTTTTGGCACCCTCAAATTTTCTTTTTATTTTTTTATTTTACTTTATTTGCGTCCTCGAACATGTGTGCCTTTGTGCCCTCCCCCTCGTTTTTTTTTTTTTTTTGCGCCCTTTGGAAGTTAAGCTTGGCACTCTCTTTGTCTTCCCAGTCCGCTCCTGGTCAGGGAGACCGACCAGTATTCGGGAACCGTCTCCAAAACTTTTATGACATTAAAGTTTCAAAAACACTAAATTCAGTTATAGGTTGAAAGGAGAAGGCTCTCTCTCGGATATTTTTCGAAACTGAAGATTTAAATTTAAAAAAAAAGCACTTTAAACAATCAGACGATGTGCTCATCACCCCCAAGAGCAGATGTGTACTATCTTCAAATTTCACAAAGATCCCCCAGAATGAGAGCCACCCCAAAAAGAGGAAAAGAATACCCCAAAAATTCAATGGTGCAGCCTCCTGTGCCATGACCTTTGGTGGGAACCCCTGCTTTAAGGCTACGTCTGGTAAGGGTAGAGGAAAGACAAGTGAGGGAAAGGGGAGATCATCAACCCGAAATCATTTGAATTTTAAATCCCTTGAGTGGCACTTGAGGCTATGCTTGACCAATATATTGTGAACGAACGGGAAAGGAGGTCTCTTTCGGAAATTTTTGAACAAGTCCTAAAAAGGTCACTAAATTAAAATTCTAAAAGTTAAATTTTAGGATCTCTTGTTCTTGTCAAGGATGTCCTTGATTTAAATCCCACATCCCTTTAATTTTCGGAGGAGCCAAGGCCCTCTTGCCCCCCCCCCCCCCCAGGAAGCTGAGTTGATTTTTTTAAAAAAAATATTCTTTTTATTGAAAAGAAGAGAAAACCGTATCTAGGAAGATCGAGATTTTAACAAGAAAAAAATTAATATTTTTGGGAAAAAAACCTTTTTACTTTCGAAAAGAAATCTAAAATTTTTAACTGAAAATTATTGGATTGTTTATTGTGTGCCCCCCCCCCCCCCTCTCCCACCAGTTTCTTCCCTTTCTTTATTTCGTCTGAAAATAAATATTACGTATCTGAAGCCCTACACCCTCTAGAAATGTTTACAGAGCATCTCAAATTTCATTTCAAAGACTTCAATTTCCTGGGAGGTGCATCCAAACGCCTAAAAACATCAAAAATAGGTTAAAACTGTGTTCTTGGACCCCCCCTTTAAGATGATTTTTTTTTTCAAATGCCTCCATCCCTAGAGACATTTTCTAGTTGTGCCACTGGTTTGTCATCTTTATATTTCTCTGTAGGACATCAACGCATCCATGATCATTCACGTCATTTCCATGACGGGATACTTCTTCACTAACAAACCAGAGAGACCATTTACCATATCGTTAATGAATAGCTCAAAATTTTCAATGTAAAATTTTTTGACTGTGGGTTACCAATATCTGTATCCTAGCTGGTTTCGTCTCCCTTTGTCACTCCTGAAAAGTCTGCTTCCAATGAGCTCAGAATTGTGTGAGCTAAATAACAACCTTACATCTGAGAAAGAACTCTGCAATCGATCCCCATAAAAAATGTCTCCAGTGACACAAGCTTGCTTACTAGAACAGTGAAACCTGTGTAAGTTGACCACTTGTGGTGCACTACTTTGGTGGTCAACTTAGGCAGGTGGTCAACTTATAAAGGGGGTAATGTTTTTTTTTTCGTAATTCTTGCACCATGTATGCATTTTTTGACTAATTGACACTTACTCTTTTTGTTCAACTCACTTTCATTGTTTAGTATTACTTGAAACAATAATTTAAAATGTTATTCAAATATTTTTCGAGATTATTTTCCCTGAATGACGTATAATGTGTCATAAAAATTTAAAATTTCAGTAAATTGATCGAAAAAAAAAATTTATTGTTTATGAAAAGTTACTCATTTTGCATTAATAGTTCCTAAAAATTTATAGCTAATCAAAAATTACAAATTTTTCAGTTAACAACAAAAGCAAAACAAGTTTGGAGAATAAAAGGGTTTTTAGTAGTTTTCCCATGTGTCAAAAAGAGGTTTCGTCATGCTGCTGTTTCATTTAGTTGATAAAATGCTGGTCTGGCATCAAAAATATTCTTGGAAAGCTATAAAAAATAATAATAATAAAAAAAAATTGCTAAATAAAATTTTAAAAAATAAACCCAGTGGTCAACTTACAAAGGATTTTTTACAATACTCCAAACCAAACTTGGTGTTCATTAGTGGTCAAGATAGAGAGGTGGTCAAGTTACAGAGGGTTTTCCTTCATTATATAAGATAGGACTAATTCCGTTCCTGACAAAAGTGGTAAACATAGACATGTGGTCAACTTACAAAGGTGGTTAACTTTACAGGTTTTACTGTACACCTAATCACTGTTTGCTGCAAGTTATTATTTCATACAAATTAAAATGGAATTTTGAACAGGAAGGGAAGAGTCTACAGTGGCCCTTCCCGATCCTTGTTCCAATCCCAATTCCTGTCTCGGATTGTTTTACAGTAGAGATCAACGACAAATCAACAACGATGGAAAAATTCAAGTGCCAAATTTTTTAAAACAAAGTCAGTTTTGAAGGCACCGCCCACCTAACCTCCTTTGACCGCCCCCCTCCCGACTTTTTCGGTGCAGCAGTCAAATTCTAGGCACATTTGCTTATTTTATTCATTCGTTTTATGAAAGATATTTTTTATAACAAAAAGAATATTTTATTAGGTAAATTTGTTTTTTTTTTTTCACTTTGTCCCATGGCACCGTAGGCCTTGGCCCCGGCCCGGATCCAGATTTGGGCCTGCCTTGGTCACCGTGGATTGTTGTGCCACTGAGTTTAGTATATTAAAAATTAGATGCTGAAGGAAACAAAACTGAATACTAAAAAAAGGTGAAAGGAAATTTTCTAGGAAGACAAAAATTTTCATACAAGTAAAACTAATCATAATAAATTGAATAATCAATAGGTAGTACACTATTTTTGAGCATAAACTGTGGGTTATCCACACAAGCTCCACTTCAGAAACACTGTTCATTATATGTATTAACTTACTAAAAAATTTTCCATTCATTACTATAACTTATTATAGTAGAGTCTTGAAAATCCATGGTAACTGGGGCCCATGCCAGCTCGGTTTACTGAAAACTCGAACTATGCGGAAAATTTTAAGCGATTAAAATTGTACACTATTTGGACGACATAAGGATGGGTACCTTTTACTTCCTTATTCAACGAGAAAGATGCAGTCTTCCCCCAAAAAATTTCTCTCTTAAATTTTAATATAAATCTTAATTATCTTAAAAAAAAATTTGATTAGTTTTTTTTGCATAATGTCTAAACATATTTGTGTGTGTGAGTGTAGATTTGCAGGTAAGCAAAAAAAGCATTTTGACTGTTCCCGAATCTATTTTAATAAAATTTGTAAGATTTGAATGTGTATTCAGCCCACCTGGGTCCAGAGCCTGTTGCTGGTCATCACATTTGTAGTTGTCCCTCACAGAACCCAAAACATAGTCATAGAAGAGTTTAAATTTCTTATATACGACTCGTATGCTAATAGCTTTAAGCTATTCAAATCTCAGGCTAACCTGGAAATTAGGAAAAATTACTACTTGAGTAGGGTCGTGGGCAATTAGAATTGTTTACCAGAAGAGGTAGTAATGAACAAAGGGGCTGGATAGTTTTAAGAGAGCCACTGATCTTCATTGGGGATTAATAAACCGACTAGGACCAGCCTAGCTGGGCCCAGAGCCTGTTGCTGGTCGTCACATTTGTATTTGTATGTGTCAAGTTGTACACCTTCTCTTTCTCTTGCTGATTTTAATCTGATAGTCCAAAATGGCTGTTTATTAGTATTTTGTGGCAAAACAATGTTCATTTTAAGAACATTTTCATATCAAGAATTATCTCCAAGCCATGGAACTCCAGTAGTCAATGAATATTTCATGCTACATGGAGAGCGTTATTGATAAAGATCTCTCAATGTTTTTTATATCGTATCTGTATGTAGCTAAAGAATTTTAACAATAGCAAAAAAATTTAGAGTTTCAGATTTTAATGCAATACTTTTTTAGCCATTAAAAATATTGCATCAAAACATTTATGAAGCACCTCACATTAAACACAACCTTGCACTTTGGAGATTTGGACCCCAAAACTGATAAATTCAAGTTGGCAACAAATTAGGAGAAAAATTGTCAATGGTTGATAAGTACCCTACTTTCATACTTGTATTCAATATAAAATGCAAGAACATTAATTAAATTTAATAATTATAAGACTAATCTCATTACTTTCCAAATTCTTAAATTTAGGAAGAAAAATACTGGTATATGTTTTTATTTAATCGATGAAACGTTGCATTTCTTTTCGGCATAAGTTTTTGAAAGCATGTACTCTGTTAATAAAATTGAGTAGTATAGTCCTTGGTTAAACACGTGCCACAATGATTATGGTAAATTATTTGTTTTTATTTTATAGCCCTGGTGGCAGAATGTTTTTCAGCAATCTGCAACACAAATTAAAAATCTAAAACTAGTCTGCAAGGTAAACCAGGATTAGATTGGTCACATCACTATAAATCATCAACAAAGAATGCCTGAAAATCGAACATGCTAAATTTAAAACTTTATACTGCATGGATGTCCTGTTTGAAATTCTAGAGCTTGAGTATGCCCCCTTGCGGTGGTTCAAGAAATGAACCAAAGATGTAAATCATTCCATTTTTCGTTCAGGTTAAGACATAGGCTTCAGATAGTTAAGTCAAATTCGAACCTCGCTTTAATAAAATAAGCATCTAGTAATAATAACAACAATTTGTGAGATGTAATTTTCTTATCCATATTATTTAGAAGAATGAAAATCTTTAATATGTATTCTGGTTGAGAACAAACCATTTTAATATGAGGTGCGGCTCTTGGGGGAAAAAAAAGTTTGGGCAGCACTGTTCTATTCTATACAAGAACCTGTTCAGCTTCACAAATAGATGCTGAAGACTTAGCATCTTGCCTCAATTCTTTTATTTTTTCTTCCTGTTTCATTTTAAATTTTCCCCTAACCTTAAATTCAACAGATTCATTCAAAAGAAAAAAAAAACTTCTAATTCAAAAATAGTCCTGCAGAACTCTTTCAAAACTGCAAGAAGCGTCGCACCCTTTCTGCTACCCACGGATTTACAAAGCAATAAGAGGTGGATTTTCTAGTAATGCTGGTGTAACTAGTGGATGGGTTAAGAAGCGAACCTTGAAGCAAAGGATGAATTTACTGAAGACATTGAGGGGCAAAATTCTTGCTTTTATTTGGCAAAACAATAAACTGTATTATAACCAGTGTAATTGTAAACCAGTGAGCATTAGCGAGCCTAGGAAAGTAGCACCTAGTCAGCAAGAACATGAGAAGACAGCAAAAAAATGAATAAAATGACAAGAAATAAGCTTTTTCTACAAATTTATTTTAAAAGCAAAGTATGTAAAAAATACAATAGTAAATTACATCTTTTTTCTTTCTTATTTTTATTTATTTATTTTTTTTTTGACACAAATTTCAGGACCTGAATTAAAAAATCTTGTTTGAACATTCTGTTGATATTGACATAAAATTTAAACTGAATTATTGCATAAAACAGTGTAAATAATAATAGTCGATGCAACAAATTGCTTGAACAGTTTTAATGATAAAAATACGAAAAAATGCTTCACAAGATTTTCTTTCCAAATGAAAATTACTTTTTGCAACATTATACTATGTCAGAATATCATTCCATTACATTAAAATTGATTGCAGTTGGACAATTCTTGATCTTGAGAATAAATCGGTTACTATGGTCTTGGCAGGGAAAGGAAAACTCAAATATTAAATCAATCTGATATAAACAAAACAAAATGTATCTCAAATGAAAATTCTAACCTATTCAATGAAGTATTTAACACAACATGGTTATCTTCACCAGAGAATGAATGTAAGCAAAACAATGATTTTAAAATAACAAAAATCCGATGCTTTTCAGCAGAAAATAAATGTGCACCACACTTCACATATAACTTTCATAACAGTTACTAATGGCGAGCCACAATGTGCGAGCTGTAAGGTTTTCCCCAAATGTGTCCTAAAACAAGAAAAATAAAACATAAAATCAAAATGAAATTCAAACACAGTAAAGGGTGGCGACAGGAACTGGAAAAAAAGTTCCCTGACTTTTCCTTGATTAAGTTCACCAATTTTCCCTGATTTACATTACCAATGATAATGTCTTCCTTTCTTTGCCTGTTGTGAAAATGATCACAAAAGAACTTTGAACTGTTTTCTATTTTTAATTATTCAATTCCTTATTTATCGTCATTTATGTAAATTTTGATGTAAAGAAATTTATCTGGCAGGTGGCGCCAGATAAAATAATACCTTCTGTTAACAGGTAGTCGACTGCTTTTTTGTTTCAGTGGAAGCGCAACTCTGCGCGTTGTAGTGTGGATGGCAGACATCAATAAAGTCCGTATGTAAACGCATTGAGTTAGTTCTTGTACCTATGTGTTCAATCTCGCAGATAAAAAAATGGTCAGAATGAGATCGAAGAGTCTCCCAACATTTAGTGGCGCTCCGTGACGAGGATTATAGGAATTTTGAGGTATTTTTAGAAGTGTTTAAGTATTTGTCGATGTTTTCCGATACTTTTGTATTTTGATAAACGTTCGGAATTTTCAAGTTTCTTAAAGTAAATTTTTAGCAATTGTAATAGTTTGTAATTCTGTAATGTCGACATTGTTTTGCAAATTAACGTAACTTTGAATGCTAAAAATGGAATCTTTAAAATTAAAAGCATTGAGGGTTAAACGAACTGGTTTAAGAACTTCTTTTACGAAAACTGCGAATGTCGTAAAAGTAGAGTTAAGTGAGGAAGAATTTTCCTCAGATGTAGTACGAGATAAAATTACCAAGTTAACAAACGTACAGTTAGAACTTAAAACACTTGATAATCAAATTCTTGATTTGTTGGTTTCTGATGAGAATACTTTAGAGGAAGATTGTTAATAAAGAAATAGAACACTGTGAAATGTATTCTGATGAATTCATAACTTTGTCTCGGCAAGTAAATGAGAAATTTCAAAATCCTGAACAAGTTAAATTAGAATCGAGGTCAGCCGATAGTGCTGACATTTCCTTGAATAGGATTAAACAATATAGACTTCCAAAAATTGAATTAAAAAAGTTTGACGGGGAATTTATAAATTGGTTGCCGTTCTGGTCCCAATTTGAAAAAATTCACAGTGACCCTGATTTGTATGAGAGTGACAAATTTGCCTATTTAATTCAGTGTATGAAATTCGGTTCTCGAGCTAGAGAGTTTATTGAAAGTTATCCAGTTACTTCCGAGAATTATGATAAAGCTGTTTTCAGCTTTGAAAGAACGTTTCGGAAAAACCGGAACTATTAGGTAGAAGTATATGTCAGAGAGTTGATTAAGTTAATTGTTTCTAATGTTAAAGCAAATAGTAAGGATAAATTATTACTCGATAAACTCTATGATAAAATTGAAGCTCATTTGAGAGCCTTGGAATCTTTAGGTTTAAAGTCGCACGAAAATACAGCTTGGTTGTTTCCGATGGTGGAATCATGTCTTACCGAGGATGTTTTGAAAGCGTGGCAAAGAAGTTCGCTCTTTAACGAGCCTGAAGGGGTTGATGTTTCTCGCCTTTCCAATTTAATGAAATTTTTGAAAGCTGAAGTGGAGGGTGAAGAGAGGCTAAAACTGGCTCGCAGTGGGTTAGATAATTTTAGTCATAAAGACGGAAATCGTGAGTTGAAAGGAAAATTTAAGTTTCAGAAACAAGCTCACATTTCCACTGCTTCAAGTTTTCTTAGCACTAAGGATCGAGCTTGTCTTTTTTGTGATAAAATGCATGATTGTAAAAATTGTTATGGGGCACGTGCATTATCTCTTAATGAAAGGATAGCTAAAGTTAAAGAAAAGAAATGTTGTCTAAAATGTTTAGAGCCAAATCATATAGCAAAATTTTGTAAACAGTTTATTAAGTGTTTTTCTTGCGGTAAAGCGCATTTAAATATTTTATGCCCAGAGTTGAATAAACCAATTCAGCCAATAGAGGAAAAGACGGTAGCTGAAATATTGCATACAACTACAGTCGGGCAAACTTGTACCCCGGAGGTAGCTCTAATGACTTTGTGGGTAAGAGTAGCGGGAGTTAAGGAGTGTAAAGAAATAAGAGCCCTTTTAGATTGTGGTTCCCAAAAATCATACATTTTGGAATCATTAGCCACAGAGCTAGAATTACCCGTCGTGTCAAAAGAAAATGTAGCTCTTACTTTATTTGGGGGTACTAAAACTGAACCAAAGTTGCATAACAAATACAGAGCAAAATTGTGCTCGGTCAGCTCGTATAGGTATCCAAATTTAGAATTTGAATTCTTGGATCAGAAGGTAATTTGTGGGGATATACCTCGGGTACCAAAGGGTCCGATATTGAAAGAATTAAAGCGAAATCGGATTTGGTTGTCGGATTTAGGTGAAAATTGTCCTAAAATAGAAATGCTCATTAGGTAGTGACATTTACGGGAAAATTCTTACCGGGCGAGTTAAGCAATTGAAAGGAGGTTTAACCGCTATTTGTACAAAATTGGGCTGGACACTTTGCGGTGTATCAGATGATTTTCATAAAGGGACAAATGCTTCTGCCTTTTGTACGAATTTAGCAATACAGGATTTCAAGATTTCCGATCTTTGGAGCTTAGAAACCATCGGAATTTTGGATGCTAATCTCAATTTAAATAATTCTTTGGAGGAAAAAATAGCACGTGAGCAATTTTTGAATTCTCTCTCGAGAAACGAGGAGGGTCGTTATAGTGTGGGATTACCTTGGCTGGGATGCAATGTAGAATTGCCCTCAAATCGTCATATAACCTAAAAGAGATTGTTCAATGTCACCCATAGACTTAAATCTTTGAGAAAATATGAGGAATATGATAATATTTTTAAACAGTGGTTAGAAGAGGGTGTAATCAAAGCGGTACCAAATAATGAATTGCATTTTAAAGGGCATTATTTACCTCATCACCCAGTCTTTAAACCTAGTAGTGTTACGACTAAGATAAGACCCGTTTTTGACGCGTCATGCAAAGTTAAAAGATCACCATCCCTTAATGATTGTTTGGTTAAAGGCCCAAATTTAATCGAAGAAATTCCATCTATTTTGTTGGGTTTTAGAGAGAAAAGTATTGGTGTTACGTCCGATATTCGGCGTGCATTTTTGCAGATTGAGTTGAGGAAAGAAGATAGGGACTTTTTGAGATTTTTATGGTGGGAGAAAGGCAAGTTGAAGGTTCTTCGTCACACAAGAGTCGTGTTCGGGGTACGGCCGAGCCCATTTTTACTGGGGGCGGTTATTTCCTTCCATTTGTCGAAAGTACCGCCTGATCAAAATGACATTGCAAGAAAATTAGACAGAGCATTTTACATTGATAATTGCGTGACTTTAGTAGATAATGAAAAGGATCTCGTGGATTTTGTAAAATCCTCTACTGAAATTTTAGCTGAAGCTCGAATGGACTTGCGAATGTGGACATATGGTCCAGTAGAGAAAGATATTGAATTGGCGCCAGAATATTTGAGCGCAGATTCCCCGGCAGAGAATCCCGTTCTAGTTTTAGGAATTATGTGGGACAGAAAGTTAAATAATCTTCACGTAAAAATTGAGAACGTAGCGGTTTCAGAGAAAGTGACTAAAAGGGAGGTTTTGTCTTTAACGCAATCAATTTTTGATCCCTTGGGATTTTTGACGCCTGTTTTATTGCAAGCGAAGTTGTTACTACAGGAAATTTGGGAGATGAAAGTGGACTGGGATGCCCCTTTACCCGGTATTACCAGAAACAAATTTTTAAAATGGTATAATCAACTGAAAATTCTGAATGATTTGCGAATACCGCGACGTATAGGGTTCGGAGATCGAAGTACCTGGTCACTTCATATATTTTGTGATGCTAGCCAGCATGCATATGCAACGGTAATTTTTTTGAGGTCCGAGAGTGAAGGGGAAATATTTGTCAGGTTTGTAGCAGCCAAGTCAAGAGTTGCTCCATTAAAAGGAATTACTATTTCGCGTCTAGAGCTTATGTCGTGTGTTTTAGGTGTGCGCCTTTCTAAATACGTGTCGGAAGCACTCGCATTACATGTAGCTAAATATTTTTGGACAGATTCCAGCACAGCATTATTTTGGACACAAAGAAATGACGCATGGGGAACTTTTGTGGGTAATCGTGTTAGGGAAATTTGCTCAGTTACAAATACAAATCAGTGGTCACATATTTCAAGTCATTTAAACTTCGCAGATTTACCTTCACGCGGTTGTTTGCCTCTTCAGTTTTCTAAATCAGATTGGTGGAGTGGGCCTGTTTGGCTTAAAAGTCCTAAAGATAATTGGCCAAAATCTGAGGTTAAAGCATGTGAAACTTTAGTTTTTGCAGAACGCAAGAAAGGCATATGTTTAAATCTTAGTGCCGTAGTAGAAAGTGATAGAGTTAAATGGTACGAGAAGTTTTCTAAATTTTCAAAAATGATACGAGTTTTAAGTTGGGTAAAAAGATTCATTAAAAATTGTCAAAAAATAACGGTAATTCGAGAACCTTTCTTGCTAGATTCCGAAATAAAAGAATCTAAAACCGCGCTTCTTGCTCTTGTTCAGACGGAAAGTTTTCCGGAAATGGGAGACTCTATTGGCGGCATTTTGACCATAAGAGATCAAAGTGGTTTAAGAAGAGTAAGAACACGAATCGTCGAAAGAGAAGATTCCTATTAATTCCGGTATCCTATTTTGTTGCCATCGAAGCACTACATAGTGAACTGTTTAGTGAGAGACTATCACTTGAAATATTCACATGCTGGAACTCAAGCATTGACTGTTATAATGAGAGAAGAATTTTGGATAATAGGTGCTAGGCGCACAATCCGATCAATTGTTAAGAACTGTGTTCGATGTAAAAGATTTGCTGCAAAACCTCCAACTACTGGATCCATTCAGTTACCATTGGACAGAGTTCGTGATGCTTTCGCCTTTGAAGTCACCGGAATAGATTTATGCGGTCCGCTTATTCTCCGGAATAAAACTAAGACTTGGATAGTATTGTTTACGTGTGCGGTATACCGATGCGTACATTTAGAGTTGGTGTCATCCATAAGCACACAGACCTTCATACAAGCACTTCGGCGTTTCATAGCCCGAAGAGGTCGTCCGTCTATTGTGTACACCGACAATGGGACTAATTTTGTTGGAGCGTCAAGATTGCTGAGAAAAATTGATTGGAAAAAGGTGATATCGCTGGAAACGTTAAGCCCCATCGCTTGGAATTTTATTCCGCCCACAGCTGCGTGGTGGGGCGGATGGTGGGAGCGTCTAGTTCGTACCACTAAGGAATTATTAGTGCGAGTTTTGGGACAAGCATCCGTAACCTATGAGGAATTACTTACTCTCCTATGTGACGTGGAGTCGGTAATGAACTGTCGTCCTCTAACATATGTCTCGAACGACACGGAGGATTTAACGCCTTTAACACCTTCTATGTTTATACAGGACATTAAATTTTCAGGTACCCCAGATTTGGACCTGTTAGACCGAGATAAACTTTTAGTACGCCAACGCTTTTGCCAAGAGTTGCGGAAACAACTTCGAAGTCGTTTCCGCAAGGAGTATCTCGGACAACTAGTGCAGAGACATGGACAAACTCACTGTGAGCTGAAATTAGGGGACATTGTATTGGTTGGAAGCGAAAATCTCAAACGAATTAACTGGCCGATCGCGCGTATTCAAGAACTGTATACTGGAAGAGATGGACGGGTAAGAGTTGTTAAAGTAAAAACCCAAAATGGTACATTGACCCGTCCTGTACGAAAATTGTACCCGTTAGAAGTGTGCTCCTGTTTTAAAAATAGCATTATTTAATTTTTGATTCAAGCAAATCAAAAAGGTGGGAGTGTTGTGAAACTGATCACAAAAGAGCTTTGAACTGTTTTCTATTTTTAATTATTCAATTCTTTATTTATCGTCATTTATGTAAATTTTGATGTAAAGAAATTTATCTGGCAGGTGGCGCCAGATAAAATAATACCTTCTGTTGACAGGTAGTAGACTGTTTTTTTTGTTTCAGTGGAAGCGCAACTCTGCGCGTTGTAGTGTGGATGGCAAACATCAATAAAGTTCGTATGTAGATATTTTGAGTTAGTTCTTGTACCTATGTGTTCAATCTCACAGATAAAAATATGGTCAGAATGAAATCGAGGAGTCTCCCAACAGGTACTCCTGTTCAAGCAAATGACAAGCCTTCCCTACCTTCCAATTTGAGCTGGATACGCCCTCGAGTAATAGTATTACGTGAAATTTTATTTGGTAAGTAACGATTTTCTCAAAAATTTGAATAATTATTAAATAAAAAAGAAAAAAACCGACTGCGTGAAAAACAAAAAAAACTAAAAAGAAAATATATAAGCAAATCAGTTTAGAATGTTATTAAGTACTACTGAATTACTACACCATTGAATTGCTTTATAATCGATATACTCATAAGACAAATCATAAATTCAAAAGCAGAATAGAAGGATCAGCAGTCGGAGCCCATTCAAATTTTACGGGGTTCCTTGATTGGTCAAATGAATGGGACACGACTGTTAATCCTTCTATTCTGCATTTGAATTTATGATTTGTCTTACGTGTGTTTCTATTATAAAACTATTTCAATGGTGTAGTTATTCAGTAATACTTAATAGCACTTTAAACTACTGGGCTTATTTTTTTCTTTTTTTTGGTTTTCACGCACTCGGGCTTTTTGTTTTTATTTAATAATTATTTTTATTTTGCTCCTTTTTCGTTAATTTTCATTGACTTAGTCATTATGATTACAAGACGGTAAATTTCGTAATCTTGTCATTTCATTGAGAGAGATTATATAGTGAGGATTATTAAGTAACTTACGGTGGTGTAAAACTACTGATTATTAGTCCCACTAGGGACCAGACTCTGCTTAAAGCTACATATACTTAACCTTAAGCGAAAATTCGTGAACTTAAGTCAACCACAGCTGTATAAACAGCCTGTACAACTCATGATGTTTATCGATGAAGATGATGCGACGCGAGCTCGGAAACGTCATTTATCAAATCTTTCTCGCAAAACTAACAAAGCCCGTCAAGAAAGTACACGTCGCGGAAATCAGTCCCCTGAATTACAAACAAAAAACAAATGCAACACGTTAGAGGTGAAAATCGAATTAGTTGACTCAAAAAATTCAGGCAGCGAAAACGCTACATGCATTTGTCGTATGCTGTGTCGCACGCAGGTAGCGTGCGATTTTCTTCCGGATCTTACAATGTGGCGTTTGGTTATTGATATGGTGAAATTTGATTACTGCCATGCGTTTAGTGACACTCTCAAGGCAAAGACAAATCGACTGACGTAAGAATCATCGAAATTGGCCAAGACGTTTAGCCTTTACAATGCCACATAGGAACATACATACATACATACATATATACGTACATAATAGACTCATAAATACATTACCCTCCTTTACATCGCACACGCGCAGTTGGATAAAAATGAAAATGTGCATCAACTATAACCGGCCTCCCCTTATTTCTAACTACGTTTTAAATGGCCATGTATTTATTATTTTCCTACAGATTTGCTTATGAGTTTTCACAGGTACGCTTTACAAACCTCATGCCACAGATTAATTCCCAAATAAGTTTTTGTAAAAATGACTAAAGTGAACAGCATCAGTAAGAAACTAAGCTCCAGTAAAATATTGTAAGTAAAAAGAAAAAGTTTAATACCTTAGATAGAATATACTAGTCAGTTTCATTTTTCAGAGCCGGTCCAAGGAAAAATTGTACTAATTCCCAGAGATTATTTTCTGTTTTCGTTAAAAACAATTCTCCTGTTTCAAAAAATAAAGTAAAGAAATGCACAAATAAAAAATATTGAATAACGGGAAATGTAATAAATAAATGTACTAAGTAATAAAATTAAAATAATAAATAAAAAAGGAAGAACTAAAATAAACTAAATGAATAAATTTTTAACATAAAAGATTTTACCTTTTACGATATATTTTGTGGGTTATTTTCATAATTTTCAGTATTTTTTTTCTTAAAAGTGTATTTATTAATGTATACCAGGTACAATAATTACTTTCCTCAACACTTGAAATCATTTTTAAAAAGTCGAAAAATGTGCTAATGTAGCACTTTTTTAAGTAAAGTTAAGTCGTAAATAAAAACCCACATCATCCCAATAATGTTATCAGAAATTTTTAACCGGTCAACGGATAGAAAAATTGAAAGACATTGTGTTTAGATGTTGCTGCCCCTGTAGCTGTATTAAATGAATGGCTCTAAGTGAGTAGAAATAACATTTGGTTACCTGAAATTCTGACAAGAATAAATGTGGGATGAAAGGTTAATGCTTTCTTGAAGTGTTTATACCCACGGAATCTATCGTTTAATTTCAAAAGTAAGCAGATATTCGCACAATAGGCCTGCTTTAAGACCCTTATTATAGATTTCACCAAAGTCTTGAAAAATTGGGTATCCCTCCGGGCCCGAGCCGAAGTTCAATCCCCGCCGATGGTATGCCTCAATATCGGGGGGGAAAAATGATTGAAAAAGCTTCAGAATAATGACGTGTGAATAGTCGAATCACACAAGCGATATGTGGAATGAGAGGTTAAACCAGTAACTCTGTATTGATTAATGAATCATGATTATACTTCGCTATTAAATAATTAACGACCTATTGAAAATAACAGGCAAAACAATGTGACTGCGGTAGGTCTATCAAAGTAAGTTCTCTATTTTATTTATTACCAAGGCTACCAATCAGCGTGGTCACCTCACCCTCCTTTTAGCTGTAACAAAGAAGAATTGGCTTTTATTTTTTGCAACACATTCCTGCCAATCAAAGAAACCAAAATTACAGAAGGTAATTTCAATAAAATTACGAAGAAATGGGTAAACAGGTAGACGATTTTACGCAACATTCTGTAATGATAAATAAAAAATCAGATGCTCCATAAGTATAATTAAATTGGTACAATTTATACTTAATAGCATATCATTATAAAAAAAATAATTTTAAAACCATTGAATCATGATTCATCACAATGCGCGGTCTTTTTCTCGTTTACTAAAATAAGCATTTCTGTTGTTGTTGCTGCTGCTGACTTTTCCATGTAAATAGTCTAAATTGGACAGAAGGTGGTTTAAACAGCCCCAAAACATCAATGCTATTGTCTTCATTGAGATCCGCGCATGGATTCTCAGAAATCTGTTGTAGCTTATTTTGAATAACAGGGCAAGACAAAATGTGATCTGAATTTAGTTCGCTCTCGGGACAGTTAATTAAATTAAGTAGCTATGCATCGAAATAAATAATTCATAAATACATCACTAGCAATTTCTTGAATTATTTGTTTTAAATAACAGTGTAAGGTTTAATTGATTCAAAGCCCAGTACATTAGAGAGGCTTACTCGCAACATGACTTCATAGCTTCAGGCAGCGTTCGATATCCACGGATTTATATTACACGACTACAAGCTCAGTTCAAAATGGGAGGAGAACATGGCGAAGAGTTTGTACTACTTACGGAAGAACGGAAATCAGTATTAAAATGCGAAAAGCCTTTGCAAACTGCGGAAGAACTGGCTTGTCCTCATGCATTAATATTCAAATGCAGAGTGAATTTTAAAAGTGTCTTATCTACAAAATGTTGTAGCACAAGTTGTCGAATCTTTTTCTACTGAACAACGGTTCTAGTTTTGTATAATAACGTTTGATTATGTCATTTCGAGAAAATCATATCTGGTTCTAGTATTACAAAATATAGAATGTACAATGCCTATAAAAAATATTTGTAGAATTTTTCAGAAGTTGGAAATTGGCCAAATGAAAAATTCGCACCATGTGGCATATCACATTCTTTTCCCCGAGCCCTTCAATTATTCGTAAGTCTGACATAAATGAACTCATCTAAAAGCTAAGCAAATTATCATGCGTGTAAAAAATAAACCTAACTGATTTTCTCAACTTACAAAACAAGGAAAAAGTGCATCTCAAAGTTACCTAAAAACTACTACACTAACGCTCCCAATAACGAGAATTCAAACAAATTCACTCATGAAAGTAACAGAAACAGAAATTTTAGAGTACAATTATTTTGAACAAGGATTTTCAGAAATCCTAACCAGCACTTGGAATGTATCATAGTCTAGAATATTATTTTCCAAAAACCCACTGATTTTCCATTTCCTACTTTTATTGATCAAAGTACTTAGTAGAAAGGAAGTTCTTCTTCGTGATTTAAAATCATACATTTATTCATGATTTCATATCTCTAACGACGTTGTTTCATTTTGCCTTTTCTTTTGAAAATAGTTCTTTTTCTGTTATCGAATTAGAAGAACGAAATATTGATTGAAGAAAGATACATTTATCTTATGCCTAGAAAAAGATAATCTTAGGAATAAGTTACGAATATTTTTTATGATAACCTGTCAATATTATATCTTTAAAAGTTTTATATAATAATTAGCGGGCCTAGAAAACGTTGTTCTGCCATATAAATATTTTCTAGCGAATATTTTGGTTCTTAATTAAAAAATGACGAATGTAATACTAGTTTGCTGGAATTAAATCTTTGACAGAAAGAGGAATGAAGTGCTGAAGATGACGATCACCGACAAAAACAAAAAAGAAAAAAAAATCATTTTCTCAATACAGTAATACACACACACACACACACACACACAAATACAAATAGACAAAATTCTTGTGTCGTTCAAAATGTGGCACAGATGCAGAATAAAATGTCAAAATGACGCGATGCTCCACAAAAATTTTTTTTGCCACCTTCTGTTTGTCTACAAATAAAATGTTTGTAATTAATTCAAGCGAGGCTTTTACAATGATTTTTGACAATTAGTTTTTACTATGATTTCCAACAATGGTTTTTTCAATGAATTTCAACAATGGTCTTTACAATGATTTTCAAAAACAAAGTTCTGGATAGGGACATCCTGATTACCTAGTGGTATGAAATATACTTTACGACCTATCTCATACCTACCACATACACCTAAAAAATGTCATAAAAATCGATCGAGCCGTTTCGAAAGAGTTCAAACACTAATACCGTGACAGGAGATTTTATATTAGATAAAGCAATATTTTAAAGTAACAAATAATTGAAATTTTATTATTTAAAATAACATGTACCATTAATAAAGTAAATATTAGAAATCTTGTGATGAAATGGAAACAAAATGGGAGTTATTAAACGTTTCGAAATTTTATTTTCTGGTTCAAATTATCATTATATTTTCTAAAATTATGTATCAGTCTTCACATGATTTATAAATACCCTCATAAAGAAGCGGTGTGACGAAGATAGTTTAATAATAAAATTGGAGAACGTATCAGCCCCTAAGCTTCTTCTTTTACTTCGAAGTTTAAACGCTTAATCGCACTTACAGAAATCATTCGTAGGTAACAATTCCCTCAATTACGATGAACAGTAGCCACCGGATAATTCGGACCCCGTTTGTCCGGATAATACGGTTTTCTTTTTTTTTTTTAAATTTGGAGAATGATCGTCAAATTTCCATAACATTAATTTATTTAACCCTCTCACGGGCAAGACCGTGTAATGTCGTTCATTGAGTTCCCTTTTCTTGGCAATCCAACTTTTGAATCAATTTTTTTTCCTCGATAGGGAAAAAAATTGCAGAAGATTTTACAATAACAGAAAACTTTACAATAACAAAGTAAACACGTTTACTGTTTATGTGTAATTCTATGTGTTTCATATAAAAGCGATTTCCAAAAAGAATGTTTTATTTTATTTATTTATTTTTTTCCATTCTCTGGATAATCCGGATTTTCGATATTCTGGATTGGGTCAGATCCCAATTAATCCGAATTAACGGGGTTCGACTGTATTCATCATATTACGACTTGCTTTGAAAAGGTATCTAACCACTCAGCTAGATTCCACATTAACTTACAGCTTAAAAATATTGTGATCAATTTGCTGTTCAACAATTCCATTGCACAAAATAGCTTCTTACTTTAGTAACGCAAAAGATATTTCTTAAAACAGTTGTATCGAAAGTTAATCAACGTCACAAAAAATCTTTAGATAAGAAAAATATAATAATTTTAAAAAAGTATATATCGTGTATAGAGAACAATCGAGACTGCTCAAATACACTCTAAGAATCCGACAACCAAAGTGACAAGTTAAGTCATATATACTTTACTGTGACAGTTTTTTTCTTATCATGTCACGCAAGATTTTTTGCAGACAAATTGTATTATTCGCTTCTCAATGTTACATACACGCTATAATCTGACAATGATACCAAAGAGAAATGCTCCAATAAACTTTTCTTTGTATCATTTTTCAAGAATAACCTTAAAAGAAATTTAGTGTATTTTTATTTTCTAATAAAGGTATTGACACAGAAATGCTGTTAAATTCACTAAAATAGTGCACAATACAGGTTTGTGTAAGTAGTACATTATTTTTAATAAAATATCATCGAAGTATATGGACGACTTACAGTAGGAATAAAAATTCATTCGGCTGTATTTTATTAAATATAACGAGCTGATGTTAGCACCACATGACTTCCTTTTGCTCTAGTTCAATGATTTTTAATCAACACTTTCAGAAAAAATGTCAACACTATAGTTTTACCTGATTCGGGTACGTCACTAACATTAAGGAATCTAAAAACATTTAAAATATTTTAACTAGTTTTCCGCGAACCGATGCAAAAAAGCGTTTAACAGAGATAACGTATCCCAATTTTGACAACTTTAATGGATTCAATGAAAAATTCTCTACGTATCGCCAATAGCGCCAAATTGATTCTAAATTCGAAAACCAAAAGTTTGGCGTTATATTGCCAAATGTTCGCCAAATTAAAACATTACTTGAGTTTGCACTGAAATTAATACCGATTTTCCCCCCAAAAGGTATAAAGGACCCCTTTTGGAATAACCGAATGAAACCAAATAGGGAGGTGCACAACTAGACTCCATTAGGAGTCTACATACAAAATTTCAACTATACATGACATACCGTTTTTGTGTTATGCGAGATACGTACATACATATACAGGGGGTTCCGTTTTAACCTGCAATACCTTTATTTTCGCTAAGATGCATACTTCCAATTGCAAAAATATTCAAAATCAGATGCGGAGTTAGGATATTAAAAGTTTGAAGAAAAATAAAAATGAGTCAAAAAAACAACAAAATTTAACTTTTTATACGGGCCCCAGGTCCCCTAACTAATATTTAGAAAAATAATCTCCATTGAAAACTATTACTGACACAAAACATTTGTGCGACCAAAACTCAAGGAGATATTCAAATTTAAAGTTTTAAGGGACCATACAGAAGATTAGATTGGAACACTATCGTCCTTTCAAAAGAATGACAGGTCGTCAAAGTAAAAAAACGAGGTGTATTTTTCATTGCTATTCAAAAATTCATGCAAATGTTATATCGTAATACCCAAAAACACGCAGCAAAACCTCGAACAATATAAAAAAAAAACACACTCTGCCCACATATAATTTAAACACTTGTTAACTGCTATATTTCCCCCCAAAAGGTGTTATTGACGGCGAGTGTAAATTGGTGTAAGTTACAAAACGCTGCGTTTCATATCTCGGTGAATATTGGTCGTACTAATTTCAACCTTTTTGTGTTGGCATTGTTTTCCAATGGCGATTATTTCCCTAAACATAAGTTAGGAGACCTGGGGGCCCGTATAAAAAGGTATTTTTTTATTTCTTTACTCATTTTGTTTTTTACTTCAAATTTTCAATATCTTAACTCAGCATCTGATTTTGAACATTTTTGCTGTTGGAAGTATGCATCTAGGGCTAACGGTTGCGACAATAGAGATCTTGCAGGTTAAAACGGAACACCCTGTATACAAACGTACATATATTCGAGGGTTGTTCAAAAAGTATCAGACTTTTGTTGGTTAAAAGTGCATTTATTGGACAAGAGCTACAAACCTTTAATTACCTTTAACTACTTGTGATGGATACACTTTTCCCAGCGCTTCTGCCACTGTTCAAAACATTTCTGGAAGGCATCTTCCTGAATGCTGTTCAGCTCGGGCGTCGTATTCTGTTCAATGTCTTCTCTTTCTTGAAATAAAGTTCCTTTCAGGGGCATTTTCAGCTTAGGAAATAGCCAGAAGTCATAGGGAGCCATGTTGCGGGAGTACGGCGCATGGCGAACCAGAGGAGTGTTGTTTTTTGCTCCATTGTCAGCAACTTTGGAGGAAAACAACTGCAGACACTCTTCTCATCTTCAAGTCCTCAGTTAAAGTAAAATGTACTGATCCAATGCCAACTTCAATTTCTTCTGCTAGTTCTCGGACTGTAAGAGGACGGTCCTCGGTGACTATAGCTCACACTTGTTGAATAACATTCTTAAACCGGCTTGTCAATGGCCTGCCTGGACGCGATTCGCTTTCTTCTCACGTTTGACCATTATTGAACAGATTGTACCACTCTTATTCAAGTACTGCTCGGCAGACTCCCAGTAAGCCTGTTGAATCTTGCAAATCGCCAAGATTTTGGAAAAATTCAATGCAGTGATGCTGCTGAAGTGTCTCTGTCATTTTATAAACTTGATGACAACCGACGAGCACAACTGAGAGGTCTCTACTACTAGGCTGACAGCCAGCGACTGAAGTTTTGTCTTGACATGAAACTGCATTAGGGCGAATGGCAAGTCCCCTCTACATCCCCACTAAAGTTTGACTCCAGCGCTCCATTCGTTTACGCGGGAGGACAGAAGGTCCGATATTTTTTGAACAGCGCTTGTATATACGTACATTCATACATACACACGTACATTCATATATAAATAAGTACATACATACTTACACACATACAAACGTGACGAGAAAACTCGCGGTAATTCACTTGGGGATGGTCAAAATAAATATTTCGGGCATTCAAAAACTGAGCAGAGAAAATACATTTTTAAATAGAAGTAAAATATTAAAGTTCTTTTTAGAAGTTTGCTACAAAGTTTTTGGTTTAAGTTTATTCACAGTACTCCCAGAATAAATGACTCCCTTTGTTTTGAAATGCCAACGCTTCCTAACTATTCATGAACTGCCAGAATGGGGTGGTTTCCTTCAGTCAAAAGTACTACTTTTAGTCATTGAAATGGATAGAATGAGCAATAAAATAACATGAACCCAGAAAACACTTTCATTTTCCCAACAGTTTTTTTGAATTAATTTTTTTAAATGTCCGATTTTTCAAACAAGGCGTGGTCTTGATGACGTCACAAATGATGCACTTTGCCGCATCTTTCTACTACGTTTCCACGTTATGATAATCAAGCAGCGAATTAAAATTGCGTTCTACGCTTATTATCAACCATATCGTTGCCAATACACGTAAGTAAAAATGCGAATAAAATATTTTGCACTCTGAATGGCAATACTGAATGGTATTTCATCATTTGTGATGTCATTGGCAGAAGACGTAAACAATGAAAGCGCTCCGATTTAAGTAATTTTTTAAAAATATTAAACTTAGTCAAATTATTTAAAAAATGGTCAAGTCCAATGTTTTTAAGCATGCTCTTTTAGAAAAAAATACTTTTAAAATTTTGGAAACGACCCCATTATGACTTTTTCAGCTGTTCTTCCAGGGCTGTGGTATGATAATTTTATGCCTATTCTATAAAAAAAATTATATTTCAAAAAAGCATGTTTTTCCAATCAGCGTTAAGGAATGACTTCACGTGAAAAACCGTGCTACTTGTTTTTACCCCTCATTTAAAAGATTAAATCTGAAAACTATTTGCGAGAAATAATAAAATAAAAAACTCGGCAAATATTTATTGACATGTTACAATTTATACGTGCACTAACTACAAAGAAGCACAACTCAGCGAGTTTTCTACACTGCATTGATCTTTTGGAAAGCAATAGACTTTTCCCCCCGCTATGCCATTCTTCTAAGGTTTAGAAGCCATTTACTCTTACGAGAGATTTCAGTTGAGTATGTTATAAAATCCGTTTTATGTATCACGCCCTCAATAGCAAATCCGTGTAGAGGTAAAAGTTTTAAGAGATAGTTCTTTTGATATTAAACTCAAACACGTTCCTTTAGTAATTTGTGATGGTATTGGAATCATTTGTTAAAAAGCACGACAAAAGCTAAGATTTCTTTCCTTCACTTTCTTTTAAAAATCTGACCCGAATAAAAGTGTAGAACATGGAGCTTGAGCATTGTTTACTTGCTTTCGTGGCAAAAAATTTACAAAAAAAAATAGTTTTCTTTACCACCTTGCTTGCTCCTTTTACTTTAGTTATACTGTAACGGATCCGGTGCAACTTCCAGCTTACTTGAAAAGACGACACAGTTCTTGAGAAAAACACAGGAAATTTATTTACATTATGTACAGGAAAGATCGTTAACAACTGCTAAATTAATCATCAGCAATTAAACAAATATTACACAACACCGTAAACTCAACGGTTACACACGTATTTACTTCTTAATACGAAAAACAACACAGCGAAATGCCTCGCAATAAACAGAGCTAATACACTCTCAGTACCAATTCCCCATCGAGACTGACTTTTTATCATGCCTAACGGCTATTTATTGAAATCGAAAGAAATCTCTCAAATATTCCAGAAAATCGTAGACGGTTCTACCTCTACCTTATTTCTTTCCATTCACAAATTTAATCATTCAGAAATGTGGGGACCGTATACTTCTGCCGAATGTACGGGGGCTGTATGTTCATTAAAAGAAACTATTTACAGGTTACGTTACTACAATAATTTTAGATGGCAGATAATTTAATAAACGCCAAATTTAGCTAGATTACAACAAATTAATCACAAAAATAACTAATATTTACAGAATTTGTAACAATACATTTAAGTGAAAGCTTTTAATGTCTTCATAGTATCTTGATATGGCGAATAATATGACTACTTAAAGGATCTTTTATATATGTATTAATTTAATTAGTAGGTTATTTTGCATTTCATTAGAATTTTTAATAATATTTAACGTCTTTTATTTGTTTTATTAATTTAAATGTTAATGGTTTTTGAGCAACCACGAGTAGCTTATCACCCTCACTCGATCAAAGTTGATGTTGCTCTGATTTTTCAGATTGCCATGACGACGAGAATAAGTTTTAGCTAGTTTTATTTTAATATTTGTTAAGAGGACAAATTTTTGTCGCCATGGTTGCAAATCTTTTGCGTTCATTCAAGGTTTAACTTAATCATATTTTACTTTTTAAAACGGGGAGGGGTGTGAAATTACGTTTTTCAGGAAAAACATCAACATAAATGAATTTAAAAAGCAAACTTTATTTAACACAAAATTTTCAGATTACTAATCTCTATCATTTAAGATTCATAAGAAATTAAAGTATCATAAATATATGCACTGCAAATTTAATCTTTATGATGAGTATACAGGTGCAAACTTGCCATAATATCCAGATCTTTATTCCCGCATCTTGATGAACTCATTTTTTTTATGGATATACTTCGTATTATCTTATCTAGAAAATGATCAGTCATAATATGACGAGTGCGAATTTCTACTCCATTTCCATTCCAATCCATTTGTAGAAACAAGAACTCACGTAATAGGGTCCTATCGCAACCCGTGATAGCGAAAAACATAATTTGAATTCAAAACGTCACAATTACAATGATTTCATTTATTTGACTTATTCTTTTTTCACATTGTAACGAAATGCTTAACTTTGTTTTATTGCTTGTGTTATTTAACAGTAACATTAAATCACAAAATAGCACGTAATTTCGCTAATGGGTTGCCATAAGCTGGTAGAATGTCACCATCAAGGAAATCGGTAGTTTCCAATGGTAATAAATATTATTGCCAATATGTAACTCTAGTCTAACAATTAGCTCGGAACTGGCCCGCCCTCTACACTATTGTGGGAGTCATTCGGTTTCAGGATAACTCATGGTTACAAGAACCCTTCAATAACACTACAGTCTAATATTTCATACACTAAGCTTACTTGCAGATTTCAGTATATTTGCTAAATCCTGATTAAATATACTGAGTTGTTTGGTGATTTTTCTCAGAAAACAAATTGTGATTTAAATTGCAAGTAAGGAACATTTTAGTTCAAAATGTTTCCAACAATGTTGAATAGATTCCTTCCTTCAGGGTGTTCAAACACAGCAGAACAGCGAGGGGGCGTTTTGGAGATCGTTTCGTTTTGGATCGGGCGTTTTGGAGGGATCTTCCCAGAGCCCTTGTTTTTTCATATCTTGTCCTAGTAGCAGAAACAGGGCGACGCTGCGACTCAAGAGCAGGTCAGAAGACTAAGCATGTATTATTATTTTATACATTATTATTATTTATTTTCGTTTCGTTTTGGTTTGGAGATCGTTTCTTTTTGGATCGGGCGTTTTGGAGGGATCTTCCCAGAGCCCTTGTTTTTTCATATCTTGTCCTAGTAGCAGAAACAGGGCGACGCTGCGACGCCCGTCGCAGACTCAAGAGCAAGTCATGTATTATTATTTTAGATACCAAAAACTAACCGGTAAACGTCATATCATATTTATTATGTGCATCCTCATATACATAATAGAGAATCCACTAATCGAGTAGCGCACTGAAGTCCTCAACAATGAAACTTGCGCCATAGCATGATAATTTGATTATAGTTTTGGTAATGTTTCACATGCAGGAAAATGCTTCTTTTTGACAAAGCTGAACTGGATCTGGTAACTTAATTGTTTTAATGGTAAGACTGTCATTTCAGGGGGATGAATAAACGAAAAAGAGGTTAATAATGAACGCTGTCTACTGGAGTTTAGGGTTAATCCACCGGATTTAGGGTTAAAATATCAACTATCAAAAAATATCACCTAACAGGCAGTTGCTTCGTTCAAATGTAAAAGCAATTTCCATCCGTCAAACTTTAACGGGCGATTTTCTAGTATTGTAATATTTGAGACTAAACCACTGAAAACTACTATTGCGTAAAACCTTGATTTTCTCTAATGCAGTTTTTTTTTTTTTTTTAATTGTTTCTCTTTCCTTGCCGGTTTGCGCTATGTCAAAAATACGACATTTCATATTCTAGCGCATTTAAATATGTTCTAACGTGTACATCAAACGTAAAACTTATGAGGTCAAAAGCTTTAAAGAGAAGTTTAAGTAATTTATTTCTATTTTTATTGTATTATCAGTAAAAAGTTACTAGAGAGATCCCCTATTTGAGTTTATTTTATTTCTAACTTTTTAGCCTACGTTTTACTCGTAGTTTTCCCATCAAAAGGTTATTTCTGGCTGCGGTAGCGTTCTAACAGCCAGACTTGGTCCTAAGATACTTTATCAGAAAGAAAGTTGATCATGCACAAAATAGTTTATTTTATTATTTTAAGGTTTTTTAGTTAGCAGTTAAAACTTTAATAAATATCTTGTATGAGATAAAATCATACCTTTGTATCAAAAACCCCAAACCATAGGTTATAAAAAAATTTCTGGGAAACAATCCAAAAAAATGTAGAGATTATAAATACATTTTTACTTTCTTTGCGACGAAAAACAAAACATTACAAGTTGAAAAACTAAATTAATTTCTACGTCAGCTCAACGATGAGATAAAAGATTGGTGATTGATTGATTGTATTGTCTTAGTCCATTTATCACATTAAAAATCTTACGCGCTTATTATGTGGAAAAAGAAGATCCTCAAACAATTTTATCTCTAATGCAAGAGATTAATGTCGGGAGAAAGAAATGACTTACTTTTTCACAGAAAAATAAATAAAAAGCTGGATATCTTTTAATTGGGCGGCAAGAGTGGGGTGGAGAATTCTGTGCAAGTCCTCTGTTATCTAATTTTAATAAATTAAAAAGAAGTATATAAAGATTCAACCGGCACAGTGTGTGTTGGAGGGAAAAAAGAAAAAAAATATATTATCCATTCAAAATAACATTTAAAGAAGCTAAACTGAAACTATTTAATACCCAAGCACGGAGTTTAACATTTTAAATGAGAACAAATAAGTTATTTATGAGAGCGATGGACCGAACTGCTAAAGTCCCATAACCGTTGTATGTTCAAAGACTGGTCAAAGTAATGCAGTGTTAGGGTTAACAATTTACAAAAACAAAATGGAGGTATACTCTTGCAGGTAAACTGTGGCAGGTATACGTGGGCAGGAAAAAGGCAGTATTTGTAGAAATGAGTTTTCGAGATATTTGAAGTAATGTACGTTGAATTCAATATTAACAAGAGAGAAATGTTTTAATTGAACGGGTTTTTTTTTTCGCTCTTTTTTCTCAGCGGAAAATAAATAAACAAGTTTGTACAATAAAGCTAACGTAGAATAAATGACAAAAATGCAAAAAAAAATGAAGAATTTGAAGTTACTGCTCTTTACCTGCCCAGGGCAGTACTATACTATGCAGCTGTCACAAAATTGATTATTGTACGCAGGAAAAGAGGTTCGCTTAGCTCTGACTCTGAACCAACATTTTGTTACATTTTGATTTTCCTCATGTTGAAACAGTTTTAAAATATTATAACATTTTGATGAAAACCTTGACAAAGTTAACAAACAGAGCAAATGGAGCAGACATCGACACAATGGCAAACAGTTTTTCTTTCGCATATAAAAGTCCTGTTTTGTGTCAAAAGAATTACTTAATCGATGAAAACAGCACGTTGAGGTAATTGAAACCGATAGCATAATTGCAAGAACCACAAAATCGTTAATGCATTCAGAAAAAAAAAGAGTTCGTTAAATTGCCGATGAACCTTTATTTTTTCCCTTTGGTCATCGAATGCGTCGATTCGTCTCTCGTCATAGACCTGAAGTTTAAGACGTTTTCTTTTCCTCCATTGTTTCGTGCGTGATACAGTGTGACGTAGAATTGTGTTCTGCATTTGTGATAAGAAGTAAATAGTTTTAGCTGTTAAAGTAGTTTTAATTGGAGAACCGAGCTTTACTTGGAAAAAAAATCAAAGAAATGTCTACTCACACGGCGTCACATCATCTTAAAAGAAAGAAAGATTTTACTTTTAAGATTTCTAACGGGGACTGTTTTTACTTTCTTATACTAAGTAAAGGCTCCATATAAAAAATGTATATCAGTATTTAAAGGAGTTTATTCAATGGCGGTTGACACCTCACTAGTTTTCCTGATAAGCAGGATAGCTAAGTATTTAAGCGTAGGACCTTTTTTAAAAAGTAATGGAGTTTCAATTTTAAGATTTCTAACACGGACTGTTTTTACTTTCTTGTACTAAGTAAATGCTCCATATCAAAAATGTATCTCAGTATTTAAAGGAGTTTATTCCTTGGCGGCTGACACCTCAATAGTTTTCCTAATGAGCATGATGGCTAAGAGTATTTAAGAGTATGATTTTTTTTCCATTCCATGGCCGCAGACTTAAACCCGGCTCCTGTTGGTAGAATTTAAAGATGTAAAAAAACGTCATGGTCCACGTCTTATTGATATTTGGTAGGTTGAACATCTGTTAAGCAGGACCACATGCAAGAGATGGTGTATAGGATTCAACATCCTCTAAAATTTTTCCTCCAAAGAAATGCTTTCCATTATTTATTTATTTGGTCACAAAATATTATTGTTGTAATTATTACTATTATTTCAAAAATTAAACCAGTATTGCTAAAATAATCTAAAAACTCAGCGCTTTACCCACAGTACTCAATTCCATGGTAGTTTTTAGGAAATTCATTTATTATGTAATAATCTGGCGTTTTCTTTTGTAAGCCCTGACATATTTTGTGAAGAAAGTCAACTTCAACGAATTTTCGCCATGCTCCTTTATGAAAGAACGATCACAGCTCCTGGACGACTTTTTTTCAAAAAAATTTGTAAGATAGTTTCTAAAAATTAATTACGCAGTTTAACTTCCAAAAACTTGAAATCAAAATATAGAAAAAGGAAACGTTTTACTACGCTTTTTAGTAGATAATTTTGGTATGATCAATCCATTACCAAAGTACCAAGTACCGAAATTTTTTTTTAAAAAAAATCGGAAACCCATTAAAAACTCACATTAAAATGACATTATATTCATAAAAATTTGTATGAAGAGATATTGTAGTTAAATTTGATATTTAAATCATAAATAATGTAAATCGACGTTAGTCGGAAAACCACTGAAAATTACAGCACAAAAATAAAACTTTTTCAAACATCAAACATTTGCCGAAAATTTCGTTTTAAACTTGATGCATCTGTTTCATCAACACCTTATTTTCCCAACTACGAAGAGAAAGAATCTCAAGTTTTGGTACAAATTGTAAACATTTATTTTGTAAAATATGGTGAAATATGAGGCATCAAAAAACCGAGCCATCTCCTAATTCTCGGGGAAATCGAGAACCAGATATCCCTAAACTTCGAGTTGCATAAATTGGAAAGACATATTTTTTATCACGAAATAGAAAATCAATGAAACTGCATGATATTATTGGGGGGATATTTTAGAAGATTGAAAATTTCTTCATATTTCAGTTGAACGCCTGCAATGTATCGAAGTATACTTTAGTTATTGGCAAAACAATTTAGCAAGGAAATTATCTGTGTTTGTAGTGAAAATTGAATTGTCATTTTTGAGACTTGTTAAAGAAAACTTTTAAGAGTCTTGCTTCATAGGTTTGCTTTACAAATCCGAGGTTTAGGCTATGAAATATAATAATTCAACTTTCTATTTGTAAGTAGAAAAAAACTTTTGGAATACTTGGCTTCAAATCGCAACTTATAGGATGATTATTATTAAAGTTAAGATTTTAAAACACACTAGTATAAAAACTACTTCTCAAAACAAGGGCATGCACAGAAATTTTGAGGCCGGTCACAAATCAGTTTTACTTGTCGTCCCCCTCCACACTGTTTAACCCTATATATTTCCCCCCTAATTTTGAAAATCTCAGTCCCCCTCCTCAGGCTCGGGCCAACAGATGTCCTTTCTTCCCCTTCCCCCTGTTCACGCTCCTATGTCGGACTGACTTGATGTTTCGCCCTAACAGTCGTAGGGCCACAGGAAAATGTTTGGCAAAGAAAACTAGTATATTGTGGCCATCACAAAACTTTCTTCTATATCTTTCTCATAATTCTGATCCCTTCCCATGCTTGACGAGGAAACAATATTCTCAACAAAAACAAAACTACACACGCCAAAACTTGACGACCATCCCAACTCCCGATGTATCTCAACGGCAAAGCAAAGAATGAAAGTTGAAAATTATTTTAAAAGCCTTGCTTAAAATAATTACAAACATTCATTTCTTAACAAACACAAAATGGGAACAATTATTTTCCGACGATTAAAATCACGCGAAATACGCAGACGACAGTCTATTACGATTTAGCTTTCTTATTGTTGCAATTATAAAACTGTTTTTATTCACACAAAAAAAATCAGCCCCCCCCCCCACACACACACAGAGCGATTGGCGCCGAAATTGAACCTACGCCTGTTAACATATGGATTCACATTTATTCCAAATTTCATCCAGAACGTAACATTATTTCTTGAGATATGGTACTCACAATGAAAAAAAAAACGGAAGTTCGATTTCGCTACCCCCTTTTCAGCTATTAACGCCAAAATAAAATCAGCTCTTATACCCTCTAAGGGCTACTTGTCGATAAATTTTTATTTGATTCCGTTCATTATTTTTTTGAGGTACAGCAGTCACAATTGACGACAAAAAACATTCTATAGCTCAACCCCCGTTTGAGCTATTGACACCAAAGTTGATTCAGCACCTGTAACTGTTACAGGCAACATATGTAATAAATTTTGTTCGATTCCGCCAGTTACTTCCTGGGGAATTGCAGGCACACATAACTCAAGAAACGCGCCATTGCTCCACCCCCCTTGGAGGAATTCGCACCAAAACCAATGGGCACAAGTTCACATAGGGGCACACATGTGTACCAAATTTCGTTCGATTTCATGCGGTAGTTTTTGGTGTCCAGAAATGGTCGAAATGGACTCAGCACACCTTAAAACGTTCGAATCCGTCAAAATTCGAAATTTTGCACGAATCCAATACAGTCGGATCCCGCTACAACGCGATCCGACTTACGCGAAATGGCTATAACGCGAGTTTAACGCGAATTTTTTAATGCGGACACAAATTATTCGCCTGCAATAAGAAATTTTCCGGAAAAGAGCGGCGGAGAGTTAGAATGGACTTCGTTGTCACTAAACATTGGTTTTATGAAGGGACTTTCATCTCTTTAGCATCACTGAAAGCGGAAGTTCACCCACTGTATTAATCTAAACAATGCTTTGCTCTCGTTTATACAACTAACCGCTCCGATTCTTTACTTTATTTTTTTCATTTTACATATGAACGTTGATAAAATACATTCTGATAACATTCTGATCGCGCTGCATAAACCTTCTTCATTTTTTAAATTACAAATATATTTACTATATCTATACTGTTAAGTGCTATAATAATGCTTTAGTGTACATACCGTAAGTACCATACTGCTTTATTTTATGTCAAATAATAACGCTTTTTCTAAAATACAGAAAGAATCGGTTCTTTGTAAAAGATACTGCAATATATAGTTAATAAATGGTTTGAAACAATATGAAGGGTTTTTACAAACGTCTGAAACAATTGAGTATGTTTATAAAAAATTACTAAACATACCTTGTTCCACAACACGAAATTCCGACTTACGCGAGGTGTCTTGGAACGCATTCCTCGCGTAAGTCGGGACTCGACTGTACTTTCTTCTATATATTAGACATAGAAAACAGTAAAAAAAACAGTTTCAAAATGTACCAATAGATGGCGCTGTCAGGTTGACCAAAAAAGAGTAGGCCTACTAAAGGGACTCAAAGCAACGGAAATGTTGTTAGTCGAAAGGAAGCTTAAATTCTAAGGGTACAAAAAGTTTATAATTCAACAAAAAAAAAATATTCCGTAGTACAGATGAAACAATAATCACGTTACCAGAAAATAAGGAGCTTTTGGAAATAAACACTTTACACATGATTAATGAATAAGTTGTTCAATAGGACCCTTAACTTGTTTCTTATCTGGTTGGAAGAGTAAAACGGTAAGTTTTAAGAGCAGACGATAAATTTAACACTTCATTTTATCACAGCTATGTCTGCGGTTCGCATGTCGTATCTTAGGGGCTGTCTACAAATGATGTCACGCTTTAAGAAGGGAGGAGTTTCGTGACAAGGAGAGAGAGAGAAGAAGTAACAAGAAGTGTGACATCACGCATTTTTTATAAGAATACGTTTATGAAAAATTGCGTAACAGGTGACAAGGAGGAGGTGGTATGAAGTATGACACTTTGCGACAAAAGGGGGGGGGGGTTAAACTATGGAACAACGATTCTCGAAAAACTGTCCCGTGTGTAACACAAAGTTTTTAATTTTTTTTCAGCTAACCAAAGCCTTTAAAAAATATTGCTGTTGGGCAATAATACATGCTTTAATATACTATCAAAGTAGAACAGTTAATCCAACATTTAATTAGTAGTTACTTAAATTAAATAAAAGAACTTAGCGTTACGAACGGAACTTTTTTTCGAGAAACGCCCTGAAATAAATGTGATGTTTATGAACAGTCCCTTAAAAACTAGCATTTATCTGCAACACTGTCGACCCTGAGCGTCATCAACAATGAAACTCACGCCACGGCATGATAATTTGATAATATTTTTTGATAATGTTTGAAATGTAGGGAAAGACTTTATTGCGACAAGTCTGAACTAGATCCGGTCACATGACGGTTCTACTGGTAAAACCGTCATTTTAAGAGAGCGAAGAAAAGAAAAAGTGGTCGGGCAATGAGCGGTATCTATTGGAGCTTAGGATTTATCCACTGGAATTAGAGTAAAAATATCAACTATCAAAATATCACCAAACAGGCAATGGCTTCGTTCAAATGTAGAAGAGTAGAAGGAATTTTCAACCGTCATGCCTTGACGGGCGACTTTTTAGTCCAACAAAGAGTTTGGGAACTATTTTTCCCCCTTGTTGAACGAATTCCTGTGGTCTCAAGACAATTGTGGTTAAATTTCAAGTCATTCTTACCCGCAGTTTTTAGACTGGAGGGTTTTGAATCGTAACATTAATTATAATCACCTAGACTATTTAGTCAGGAGCAGCAAAAAAAAAAAAACCGCATTCACTATTAAAAACTGTTCCTTCAATATAGTGCTTTACATGCAAAAGTTGAAGTAGATAAGAATATGGTTTTGTTTTATTTTTTCTAAACTACGCAAAAAAGAATTCGGTGTTCTTTAACTCAAAAAAAAAGTTTTGATACGAATCATTATATCCCCAAAGCAATATAATGTCTCACTTTAACTTACACTAATTTGAAATTCTACCTCTAATAAAATAAAATAAAAGGAAAAATAAAGCGTTTTAAAATTTCTCTTAAAACTTTATCTTATTTACTTAATAACGCGTAGAAATTTCATAAGTAAAAATGCATTTAAAATTCATAACAATAATTTAACTATTCATAACTATTTTGAGAAAAGTTGATGTCATCTTTTTTACTTAGCAAAATAAAATGTAACCATGTTTAAAGATCATACTATTACAAGCATGAAAAATATTTCCTAAGAAGTCGGAGCAGCTGTATTTCATAGAAATAGAGACTTGTGGTTTTCGCTATTTATTTTAGTAGAACGTATTCTTAAATCAAAAAAGCTGGCAACTATTTCCATATTAAACTTTTGCTTCAACGTAAAGAAATCTCAACTATTTCTGTTACTGCTCACGTTTGTTGTACTCGATTCAAATGTGACTATACATTTTAAGTAAGAAATTGCTTCTTACAAAAACACGCATTCTGTCTGCGCTTGTTCTGATTTTTCACTTCCATTCCGGCTCTGCGCGTGCTTCGTGGAAATTTTCAGGAAACAATAACACAGTTTTATTAAATACTAGTGGTATCCGCACTGCTTTGTCCGTAGTAGAAAATTAAAAGGTCTTTTGGCTCACCTGTATATTTACAAATAATGTATGGTGAATTTCTCGTCAATTGGCTTGCCCATGTTACGGTTCCACGTCATAACTTTGCTCGGGAAAATGTTCTTAAAATTGGAATAGAAGAACAAAATCGAATTTTTTAAAAAATCGCCTCGAAGTGCACACCTTCATGCTACAAACTAACTTTCTGCCACATTTTATGAAAATCGGCCGACCGGTTTAGGCGCTATGCGCGTCACAGAGATCCAGAGAGACTTTCAGTTTATTATTAGTAAAGACAACAGTTTGGGAAAAGAAATAACATATCCTTCTTATATGAATACTACTAGCTTTAACCACACGGCGTTGCCCATGATAAGAATTTAAAAGAACATTTTAAAAGAATTAAACATTTCCTCCTTTAAAAAATCATTTTGCTTGGCTAAAATGCACACATTTTCTAACCTAGGATCCCAGCATATTCCATTTAGAACTAAACTTCCTCATTAGAATAGAGGCAGCTGCTCTTCAAAGCCCCTTATCCCTAACCCCCGAGAAAAGAGAAATAAAAAGATACATTACATTTAGATTAAAACAAAAGTTTGCTCTCCGTAGAAAAAAAAATATTTAATAAAAATACGTATTGCAACTACAGAAAAATGACCTACGCTCATCCATTCTAAAAATTCCCATTTCAGAATAGATCTTACCATTCAATAGGATCTGTCCCTACCTACAAATCCTTTTCTTGGTAGTAATATAGCCTTTCTATATAGCAAAACTGGCGAAAAAAAGTTCAGTCTTAAAATTCGTTTTCAAATTCATGGTCTTAAACATGGACCAATTCGCAATTTCAGAACTCGATTACACTACCAAGTGATGATTTACGAAACTACCGAAAATGATAAAACATTGCTTTCACGTGTCTCCTTTGGGGTACCCCCTTCTCCCCGTAATACTAAGTGCCTACTACTTTCTCGCTTTTAACATAGAGCAACAGTGCCAAATCGAAGGAACGATGATAAGTAAATTTTGGTACAGCCGCCAATGCCACCAATCGGAAGGTATTAGAAATTAATAGCTAAGAACACAATTGGTTAATTTCTAAATTGCAATTTTGAAATTAACAAATTAACATTTTGGATCTATCCTTGTAACGCCATACTGCCGCAAGGTAGCGTTGAAAATTGTACCGGAAGTCAGCGCGAGCGTTTGACTGAAGCACACCCAACTATTGAGGACATTCCCAACTAAATATTTAAAAATCATCAAAAGCTTTTTTTACGGGTTGTTTTGCAGGGGTTTTTTTCACTTATTTGTCTGCATACGACTAGAGTTTAAGACTCTCCTATGAGTCTCATTTTCGAAATTTTTTTGCATTGTAAAAAAAAGTTTAAAACATTGGAAGTATGGAATGTTGCATAGTCAGAGACACATCTTAGATCTTCAGAAAAGAACCTTCCCGTACTATTTAATTTACATTCACAGACATCAGTAAGATTAACCCCTTCAGTCGGAATTATGAAATATTTGACTTAAAAATTTTGATATTTGGTACACAGTGTACTATGGTAAAGGGTATCTTATAGACAAAATTTTGAGTTTGTAGTAGAAAAATTAAAAGAGTTATGGCACGTCCAATATTCCAAACTTATATTTTTGAATTTAATATTTCATATACAAAAACGATAAAATACCAAACAAACTTCATTATAAAATGTTCTACAAACAATTATAATATAAGCGTTTGAAACGATTAATTAAAGAAAAATCAGGAAAAAAAACCTCGCTTTTCAGATGAAAATCCATGGTTGGAAAAATGAGTCACTCTGTATCTCTCAATCCTTATATGTCAGTGTTGTCAATCCCAAAACGAAAAATTATTTCACAGATTATAATAAGCAGAATGTAAAGAGTCAACTACAAAAAAATCAACTAATTAAGGCAATTATTAAAAGATTAGCAGCTGTTTAAAGTGTATGTCCGGTATACCGGACACCAGATCTGAAGGGGTTAAAAGTATGCTTAAAGTACAGCGTCATAGTTTATTTCTTCCTCTGGGCACAGCCCCCAATTTTATCACTTCTTAATATAGTGAAAATGTTTTTTTCTTTTTTTTTTGCTATAAAACAAGGGTGTTTTTTTTTTAAACATGAGTTCACGATATTGTTCAATTGTACGTAACATTGTTAACTCATATATGCAAAATTGTTGCAATTTATGCTTGAATAACGGGACTTTTATCATTCACTTGTGAGTAACTTCAAATTACAATTAACAATTCTTCAGATTGATACTACAATTTCTATTCAGTTAATATTAAAAGCAACGACGCACCAGCTACTGGCCAGGACAATTCAATAAGCCCCATCTAAGCGCTACATTTATCTGAAGGCGCTTTATCCCGAAAGGAACATAGAGCTGCAAAATCGGCACTTTTCCGAATCAACAAAAATGCCGTTTTAACCAAAAGCAAGCCCTGAAGTAGCATTTAGTTGATAAATTGTAGTGGATTTTCTACTTCCAGTGACAAATTTCGAGTAAGGTTCAGAAATCAAGCTGCATTTGGGGAGTAACGTTAAGAAATCCGGAGGCATTTAGAGAGGATTTATTCTGTATCGAAGCGGATCTTCCTTGAAATATTGATCTTGAGCTTATAATCTCAAACATTGTTAGAGAAGGCTGCAATAAAAATAGATGCGAAATCTTCTACCCTTTTTTTCCCCATTGTTACAGCTTTTAGATTTATTTAGAGTGCATATGTTTTTAGAATACTCAGAAAATAATTTGCAAGACTTTGTTTAAGGTGCTTTACCATTTTGCCACTGCAAAATTTTACAAGCAAGCATAATTAACACAATATACACATTTAAAACTTAACAAATGTGAGTTCTAAAAATTCTAAGGGGAATTTTACCAGCATGAAGATTTAATTTGTGGTGATATCATTTTTTGCGAATTGAACAAGTATCTTTTTAGATGACATTAGGCAATAAGAAGCAAAGGCATTTTCAGTTTTTGAGTAAAACACGTTTAAAGCTCAGGCCTTAGGTAAACTTTTATTTAAAAGTTTGTCTTTCTTAATCATGTTGTATAGCAAAACCTACCAGGACAACTAACAATATCTCTTGTACCAAAATAGAGGAGAGGTTCACCTACGACTTGCACTTTTAATGTCGGTACTTACATCCCTTTGCTTCTCACAAGCTCATCCTAAGATAAGATTATAGAAACTTACGTATAGTATCTAAACGAATCTAATGGCTGAAACATAAGGAGAAAATGGGGGAAAACCGATATGCAAAATATATTGTCCAAGGTTTGTCCAGGTCAACGGAAACAAGTGACGCCTAACCAGAAAACCGGAGATACACAGAAAAAAACGTGTTTGAACGCATAAACTATTTTTTCTGGTATCCTGGTTATTGAAAAATCAGTCGGAATTAGTCACAATCTGAGGTCGGCCAAACTTTTTTTTTTATTGTTTTTTTTTTTTTTTTTTGAGCAATCACGATTGCTTATTGTTCTTATTTGACCATTTTTGGTGTCCGTGCCTTTTTCAACTTGGATCAGAAGCCTCTGCAGCACCACCGCCCACCGTCCTCTGCTGGCGGCGCGGCGCGGCTGCTCCGGTTTTGAGCTGTCCGCTTCTCCTGGTCGGAGGCGTCCACATCCTACACACACGCACGTTCACACACATACACTCACACACGCCTACGTGCACACACACAGGTCTACGCACACACACAACTATGCACACGTAACCGCCCAGGAGGAGAGGCAGGCTTGGGGAGGGGGGGACAGGAGCTGTTTCTAGAAACAATAACTCCAATGAGTAGGGTCCTGTCTCAGTTCGTGATTGCGAAAAACATAATTTGAATTCAAAATTTCAGAATTCAAATTAATTTTCTTTTTATTTATTTTTTTCAGTGCAGCACCTGTGGCTCTAAAATTTGATATTCAAGCATCATTTTTTCTTTCTATCTGGAACAGCACCACGTCTTCCGATTTTGAACCGAACGTTAAATTTTTACTAAATACTAATTAAAAAACCATCATTTCGCATATGCTACTCCATAACACATAGCGATAGCCATGCCATCGCTACTACTGAAAATGGTACATATACTGCTATCTGTCGATGTCCCTTCCACCGCAATTTACGCAGCTCCCTCACCAAGTACGGGAGGTTAATACGCCGGACCCTATACTACGTGAAAGGGAGTGGAGTCTGGAGTAACATACAGTAAAACCTGTCTACAACGATACTGTTGGGACCTTAAAAAATATTGTTATAGACAGGTTGTTATAGACAGTTTGGTTATTCATGTTAAATTTTTGCTGGGACCAGGGAAAATATCGCTATAGACAGGTTTATTGTTATAGACAGTATCGTTATGCACAGGTTTCACTGTACTAGTATTCGTAGCAGAAAGCGTCTACTCTTAAAATGAGGCAAGGAATTGGTCGATTTCACAACTTAAAAGTTGGAATGGAATGAGACAGGTCAAAACAGATTATGTTACTTGGAGATAATTTAGGCGATACTTGTATCCATCAACAGTTGAAAAAAGATTAAAACATAGAAAATAATAATAATTTGGGCAAGTATACATCTATCACTTCGTTAATTTTAGTAGTAGTTATAATGAGATAATTATTTTCTTTATCATGTAGGAAGAGTAGAGAGGAATGTGAAGAGGGCTACTTGCAGTGGCGTTGCCAAATAGGGGAAAGGGGTTCATGCTCCCCCCCCCTCCCACGAAGAAACAACAAAAATATATCTAGGGTTACACAGGCAGGGGACTAAACCTGCACTTTTCTGCCATCAATTTCGAAACATTTCATAGGAATCCCTCACCCTCACATGAAAAATTTCTTCCAACGCCACTGGCTGCATTAACTGATTTTGTTCCGGCTTAAACGCACCAGTCCCAATCTTCTCAATTCTCAACTACATTATTTAAAAACAAATAAGGACAAGGTATAATGAACTTTGTAATTCAACGTGACACTTTTCTTCATTAATGTTACTGAGTATTTTTTCTTCTTTACTTCAGTTAAGTAATTTTCTCTTCTTTACCAAACCAAAATTTTTCTTTCTCCTGCCTTACGTATATCTCTCTCTATCTCTCGAATAAATTCAGCCTTGTCTCTACCAACATCCGATTTCTACCTCTTTAACACGAAAATTATCGCCTGCTTCGTCGCGAGTACATGCTTCGACTTCAGCTCATAAATATTTTCCATGGTTACGCAGACCCGCGTTTTATGCCAATTACGTCTTGGCCACGAAATATGTAAACCCTTTTTCCTTCCCAATAAGCTGTAAGCCAGATAAATTTCCGGAAACATTTTCTCTTTTTCTAAAGCATGCGTAGCATTAAATATTTATTTATTTTTTTATTATTTTACGTTGTGGTTTATTGGGCACATACTCACTGTATTCGTAACTTTGAGGGCAGCCACTGCGCCATCACTTCTTTGAACAAATTAACAATATGTTCAGCTCTTTCTACATTATTATAAAAAGCTAATCAAATTATTACAATCCATGTGAGAAAAAAAATTATGTCTTGCATTAATCAATTTTTAAACACTGAACAGTTTTTAAAATGTTTATGTTTGAATAACATTTACATTTTTATATTGAATATTATTTAAATACTGTTTTTGACATTTTATTTATACTTAAATTGCTAAAACTAATTTTACTACTTATTTGTGCTTATTAAAACTTTTAACTTTTTATTGAACATGTTTTTACATATGTACCAAACAATATTTGCAGTGCTACATTGAGCAATACTTGCACTTTGTACTGTAAAACATTTATTGTGATATTTCGAATGACATTTACGTTGCTATATTTAAAAATCTTACATTGTTTTTAGTCAAACTACAGATAACTAAAAATTGGCCTAAATTTTACTAATGCTAACTATTTTCTTAAATTTATTTCCTGTGCTATTCACTGCTTTATTTTTGCATGACGTAATCATTGGCATTATTAAAAACAGTAACTTATGTGCATTGCGTTAAGTTAATGCGCAAAAATTGTAACACGTTTGCAATTCAGGTCGTAACTGAAGGTCTAACTGGCAAATTGCCACATAGCTTAGCCAAGTACCATTTGGCAACCGTTTGGATGCAGTGGGGCTGAACTAAACTTGAAACTTATCGTTCTTTGCAACAAAAAGCTGTTTCAAAAAGTTTAAAAACTTTTATTTTGTTGAATAAAAAATATTAAGTCTATGTTCACTGGCCCACCATTACAGAGTCATTCAGCTTTTGAATAGCGTCAATGTTAAAATAAATGAACATTGCAATTGTTCTCGCCTCTTAAAGGTTGCATTGCATTTGATAAATGAAATTGTATTGCTTTAATTTTTTCAAAAAAATAAACTTAGTGGAAAACAGCTTAGAAAAAGTAGTATTGTAAAACATGCTCAATTGAGCATATTTAATAGAATATAGTAAATTTCAAGATGAGTTATATTCTCCAAGGACAACAAAGGACAAAACTTGTCAAATTCTCAAGAGTACAATGGCAGGGAAATATCTTTTACCTTGTGAAATAACGGCAAGAAAATCTAAAGGGTGTCATTAATAAAGTTTTTTTTTTCAGTTTAAATCTGTATTATACGAACAATTTGTCTTAGAAGAAAGATGCGAGATTGTTAAAAAAAGATCTATCTGTCAATCATCGCTTCCAGCGTTCTTTAATCTCCTTCACAGCGAACGTACAAGAATAATAAATCTTGCCGAGTTTCAAATTTAAATATCCATGATGTTCCCCTGATTCTTTGAATTCTCCCCTACTTTTTTTTTTCTTTTTCATTGCATTATACAATCAATAAAGTCCAAAGCGAAACTTACGTCTCATTCTTACTCAAGGCAGATCGAATACTCATATATCTTCTAAAAGTAGCATGTTCGTTCCACTTACGGCCCAAACCTTTTTAATTCTTCTTCTGGCTTTCCATTTTTCAAGATAGCTCTTTTGTTGGCTACTGTTCGAGTTCTAAAAAAAAGAAAAGAAAAGAGTTTGAAACATTGCTACAGTGAAAAAAGCATTTAAGTCATTGACCACAACGTAATTTAACGACTAAAAGACATCTTTTTTTTTCCTTATGAACTCTAATGTCTGTCGTCAAACGGTCTGATATCTATCTTAAAATCGATGGGGAAATGTCTCAGCTGATATTCTTAAGCAAGGAAAAAAACCAATGGCTCTCAGTTCCGTTTCGTCTTATTTATTTTATTAATTTTCTATTTTTGCTGTTCAAACTGTCTACTGCTCATACTCGTTACTTTAACAGAATGTCTTTTTATGTAAAAGCTCACTATCTGCATTGAAAAAGAGGTCCCTGAAACCTCGAAACACGTGTGCGCGGTAATCTGCTAATTTTATGCGTCAAAACATGGTTTACTACCAGTTACATGACCATTTGTATTTTATTATAGTGCTTAAACATCACAAATTTTAATTAATGTCGCGCGGAATCACTACTTTTTCATTAATGAATTGCAGAACTCGATTCAGAGTATAATTTTAGAATTCGACTAAACAGAATGAAAATTATTCTTAACTATGTCACAGGCGGTTTTTTTTTTTTTTCAAAATGCTAATATTGTTAATGCTAGTTGTAAAACAATTTAATTAGTCTCAGAATATTCCAAGCATTAGTGAACACAGTACTTTCACATTAGAAACAAAGCTGGCTGTTTTGATATCAAGGAAAAGTTAGGCTTTTGAAAGTAGTTTACATCAGTTACTTATTATCAAAGCCCTAAGTCATAACATTATAACTTTGAAGAATATATTGCAGGGGAACTGATTTCCGAAAACAAATTTATGTGCAAAACAGGCGGACTGGCACCGGTCTGTAGAAAAATTTACCCGATTCTCAGAGATTTTTATCTATTGGCATAAAAAAAATTTGCATAACTATATATACATAAATGGCTACTACTGAATGTATGTAAGTAGGTCCGGGGTAAGCTTCAAAACTATTGGACCGATTTTAACCATTTTTTCTCCATAGATAGCTACATTATCAGGAAGCAACATTGTTAAAAAAAGTTATGATGGAAAACAGTAAATTTCATGCAATTTCCCCATTAAATGATTAAATGTAAAACTCATTGTTACAAAAATTCGTTGCCTTACAACAGCAATATTAATAGTAATCATAATAAAAATTTTGAATCGGGGCTTCTCTGGAGCAAGAATGAAATTTCTTGCTTTCTTAGGATTTTTATCCTCATCTATGCCAATAATCGATACCGGGACTAAGTAAAAAAACAGTTGATTTTGGCAAAAGTTTGAAAAGAGAAAGTGTTTATTTTCTAAAACTACACAGGCCTGCAAAATTCGGGTCATGAAAAAGTGATTGTACGATAATGAGTGACTTTTGATCTGTTGGGTGCGCTGATTTCAAGTATGACATCCATTTTTCTCATGGTCTTTAACATATAGGAAGAAAAGTCTATTTTTTACTACTCTGGGAGAAAGAGTCTTCAAAATATTTGTAAGTTGATTACTTATAAACGAGTTTATGCATCAAACATACAATTAGAAATCAGTTACTAAATACAATATACATTAATTTCATAGAAATACCAACATCGTAATAATTAATTATAAAGATTCAACTATAAAGTAAGGTAGTTTTTTTTTTTCAACTGGCGCTTTTTTTTTTTTTTTTTTTTTTTTTTGCAGCCAAAGACTACTTAATAATGTTTTTCGGCTTTCACCATGTAACCAAAATATCGCCATTCAAGAATCTTTAAAATTTTTGTTAAAATGTAAAATAATTCACTAACTAAATTAGGCAAATCTATTAACTGCATAAAAACTTCCATTAATTTGTCTTAGTGCGCAATTTCAAACACTCGCCAAGTTTTACTACTTATTTCGGAAAAAATTTTTTAGCATTATTTTATGCTCAGAAAAATCTCAGTATTTGGCGACGATATCTCATTAACGAAAATTAGTAACAAACAGTTTGACAAAGTAGGGAGGGGGAGCATTATCCAAGGTATCCCAAAAAGATTACCAAAAATTTGGTAACGTTTTAAGTCGCACCAAGAACCCAAAATAATTGACATTTCCCAAAATAATTGAGGCAAGTATAGTTGGAATACGGGCGGTTACATTTTTTTAAAACCGTTTGTATTTCAATAGCCATACAGAAAAAGTTTTAGAATATGTTCAAAAAAATAAATAAAATAACTGATAAATCTTTTTAAACAAGTAAAATTTCATATTCTGGAAATTCTTCAAATTTTTATATGCTTAAATGTCGTATACTTCCGTTTCTAACTTCTTCTATTTAGTTCTTTATACTTATTGCTATTTCATTTTTATGGGTAAGGAAGAAGCTCGATTTTGAATCACATCAAAGCAGGGTGCTAAAATTATTTCATCATAATGTTAAGCAGTCAGTGCGATTTTCATTTATTTATAACATGCCTTGAATATCACTGATCAATTAAACGTGAACATTGACTTAAAAGAGTGCCTTTTAAAAGTACAATTCCACATACTTGATCTTTCATCATGATTAGTCACAGCAGTAACACCTATAAAAATATTCAAAATGTCGCAGTTGCTATCATTGGACCGCTAGTTGTTTTCACGAATAGCCCACTTGACAAAGTGTTTCATTTATGGAAAATCTCAAATATTGTTGTAACTTCAGCTCAATTACCTTTGAAATTGCTCAATAGTTTTAAAATAAATATGATAAGGAAAAAAATAATATCAGTAACTCATGAAAACTTATACTTTATCATAATTTCAATTCAGAATTTCATATAAAATTGATTAAAAATTTAAAACATGATAATGCAGTTTCAAACATTTTTTCTGTTCCCGAAAAATGCAAAAATTAGTAAGGTATGGGCCCAGTGGACAAGTGGAACGTGTAATGTACAACAGTAGCTTACAGAAATGATGGTATGGACCATAAAGAAGTCCCATATCGAGTCCTTAAAGCAACTTTAAACAGTCAGATAAACGATAAAAACCGGTTTGGTGTTACCTTAGTCACTTATTAGAAATGTAGGAGATAAGATCTCCGGAATAGGAATATGATTAGTGAATCACATTTTGAAACTAGAGAAGTTTTTGGAATTACTTCCGTAAATTTGCGGTTATTGGCCTTTCAAGAGGCTGAGAAAATACCATGTCCACAAATTTAATCAAGACAAAAAAAATCTGTTAGTACTATATTCTCTGGTAGTTTGAGACTTAAGCTTCTGGTTTCAGTAATAAAATGATCAATAAGTTCTCTGACATTTTAGAGAGCAGAAACAATCTTGCGTCGAACGATAATTTTCAAAATCGATTAAACAAAATTCTCAACAGTTCAAAAGAGGTTGAAAAGATATTATTAGCCAAGAACAGTGTTGCAAAATTAGGGAAAATATCAAGTGGTAAACGAGGTGTGATGACAACAGCTGTGTGTTGTGTGAGTGCTGTTTTTTTTTTTTTTTTTTTTTTTTTTTTTTTTGTGTGTGTGTGTTCGTCTTATTCGAAAATAAAACATATTAGAAAATAAATCTATTTTTCTTTAACTTATTGTTATTTTTAGTGTTTATTGATCACCTGTTATAAATACTTGTAAGTTACGCATTGATTTTTTAATTTGAGAATGTGGTTCATCGATGGTCCATCCATAGCAACCGGTAGTAATGGATGGACCACATGCTAACATATTTGCTTTTATTTTCTTTCTTTATTGTGTATACTTATCATGAAAGTGAATATTATTATTAAAAGAGAAATATGCTGAGAAATTGTTCCAATAATTATTGGAAAACTTGAGTTGGATTTTCTTTCTTAAAAAATCGAAAACTGTTATGTGGTTCATTCACGGCAACTTTCCCCTACTATCAAAGAATAACAGTTAATCCCATATTTGATCAATAGTTACTTGAACAAAATATAAAACAGCGTTACGCACGGACATTTTTTCGAGAATTGCCCTACTGGAGTTTAGGTTTAATCCATTGGAGTTAGGATTAAAATTTCAACTATCAAAATATCACCTAATAGGCAATTGCTTCGTTAAAGTGTAGAAAAAGAGAAGCAATTTTCATACGTCATACCTTGACGGGCGACTTTCTAGTCAAATAACCTTTTACACGATATTTTTTACGTTGATTTTGTGAATGATTTTCTCAAGTTTTTGTAGTTGATTTCGTGAATGATTTTCTTAAGTTTTGTAGTTTTTCTCAAAGGCTAGGAGTTTTTCTCATAGACGGACATGTAAAATAGTTACAATAATTACCTATTCTAATGTTAAATATTACTGAAACTTAATCAAAATAAATCCTTCAGTAATGATTCATTAATACCTTTTTTCCCCCTATTCTTTTTGTCACAAAGAGAGAAAAAAAAAGAACGAAAAGAAATCGCACCGATCCACAGAATTACTCTCGTCGGGAAATTTCAAGACATTTCAATTTCTCTATTTTAATATGTAAACTCATATCTTTATTGTTTTCTTGTGTTTATTGGTATAAAATCGAACAAAAACTCCTTTTGCAAAAAAGTTGTAGAGTTATAAAAAATGAAATTATTGACTTTATTTTTAGTGCCCTGGTTAAAAACCACCTGGTCGTTAAAAGTCACTTAAAGCCACTTAAACAGTGGAATGCAAAACAAACTTTTTTTAACTACTTTAGTTCGACTTTAATGCAGCAAAATGAAACTTCAAAACAGTTAAAAACTCCCCCTGATACACATCAACATCGCAAGATTTCTATTATTAGCAATAATGCATAGAATATTACATGTCAGAGGAGTACTTTCAAAAACTTTAAAAACAGCTTCCAAACTGTAACTTCAGCATTATTGAATGACGCAATGTTGCCATTTTTTGTTTTTAATTAATATTACAAAATATAGCTCATAACGTTGCTGAGAAAATGCAGTAGTGGGCGTTCTAGGACTCTTTTTTATTTTAATGTGTGGGTGTTTTTGTAGTAGGGGAATGTGGAGCAAAGTAAAATGGTTAAGATGACGTAGCTTTTTCAAAATGAACAAATTGGAAATTAGTTTTGAAAATTGCAGTACATAAAGAAAAAAACAATGTATTTTATAATAAAACTTGCATTGAAACAATATTTTTTATTTTTGACAATAAAGACACAGCGCTTTCAAAAAAAGGTGTAAAATTTTCCCTTGTTTTTTTTTTGATGGGGCATAGGGAAAAATAAAATATTTTTATAATGAAATATCTTCTATTCGACTGTAAAAAATACTTTTGATAAAATGACTAAATAAATAAAAGGATAAATGAATAAATTAAAAGATAACGAAACATTAAATATATAAACTAATTAATTAATAAATGAGGAAACATAAATGGGTGGATAAAATATTGAATAAGTAAGAAAATAAGTGAAATATTAAATGAAGGAATTTAATTAAATTAATTAATAAAGGAATACGTAAGTGATTTAGTAAATGATTGAATGTGTAAACGAAATGAACTATCTTACTTTGCCCCACATGCACATGACTAATTCTGCAAAATATTTAAAACACAAATAAGCTTAATATTAACTAAATAAATACTACAACGAAATTAGTAGGTCTCAATTAATATTTAAAATGTTAATACCCAGAACTTTATAATTGCAAAAATAATTTTTGACTTACAACAATATTACAATTTGAGTATCAACTTTTGAAAACTGCTTGTATTATCATATGCTTTGATCTTTCGAGAGAATGATTTCCTGGTAGGAATAGACTACATGTGTACTTACATAGTTAAAATATTACCAGGTAGGTGGCGCTAAAGGCAGAGTAAATATTTCACCATTTCACTTTGCCCCAGATTCCCTAACTTTTGTGCGTTTTTTTTTTTTTTTTTTGGTTTTTTTTTAATCTATTTATTTATTTTTAGTCAAAAAACTAAATTATTTGAAATGATACAAAGTTTACTGACAAATTTCTCAGATACTGTGAATGGCAAAATACTTTAAAAAATATGAACAATTTCTCTTCCAGTCTCTTATTCAACCGAACATTTAATATTCAAGTGAGACAAAACAACTCACATATCCAACTTAGTTTATGCAAAATATGAATGTTAAGAAAGGATACAGCAATTATTGCTTGGTTGTTCACGAAGCGAGTAAACACTAGGGGAGACGTTAATGAATTTTTCTTAAGGTTAATTCATCTTAACATTAATGAATTTTCTCCTCTGAGAAGTCAGCATACTGAAGTGGTAGTTATGCGGATAAATTGAAAGAACACAACGATGTGCTGAGGAAATTATGGTTGAGAATGCCGATTTTCATAAAAAGGCGCATCTGATGCAAGTAAATTTGTTTACGATATAATAGAAGCTGTTTTCCCTAATATAATTTATTTTAAAAAGTAATTTATACGTATAATTGGGAAAAGAATTAATTTGAGCATCGTACATCCAATACAACCACTGTTAACATTGCCATTACTTAAATGGAAGTAGGGGCATTCGGCAGTCATTTAGCATTTAGTGGGAGATTTTACAAGTTCAACCTCAAAGGAAAAAAACAAGGGAAAAAATTGAAAACTTTCTGCCTGTCAACAAAACTATCAGAACTAACGATTACTTTATATTTTTCTGCTTCAGTTACAATTTTTCGAATTATTTTCAATTATAGTTCAAAAACGAGATTTCGCGCGCCAGCAATTGACCACTTACCTCCAAAAATTAAATTACGTCCGCCGGTAATTGACCATCTTTTAAACATAGTTTTTTATATTAAAGTTTTTACTATGTATTACGAAAAGCGACTTTCTTGAATTTTTCTAGATGTCTCTGTAATGGTAACGCCCTAACCTCCAATCAAAACTTGAGCTACAACTATAAATTGCACTTAGATCTAACAATCGGATTAAAATATCTACTTATTTACAACTTATGTATCTGCTGCTATCTACTTATTTATCAACTGCTTGAATGATCAATTACTGGTTGGTGGTCAATTACCGGCGAATTACACAACGTTGCAAGTGATGAAAATGCAGCTGAACAGTATTACGGTAGTATCATAGTCCTAGATGGATTTTTAAGGTATAATTTTTAAATCATCAAGAATGTGATTTTCTCGATCTGAAATTATGCACACTTGTGAAAATAACAAGGGGGGAGGAGCTGTCTGTATACACTTGCAGCGTCTCAATGCTTAGGATAATAAATATAAAGAGAAATTAGTACAGTACAAAAAATAAACACGAACGTTTAAGAAGAGAACTAAATTGCAAACTACTTAATTAAATAAGCAAAGTGTTTTTTTATCTAGTACAATCAAAAAAAAATCAGAAATAAAAAAAAATGATTGGTCCTTTAGAAGAAAAAATTGCTATTGCAAACTGTTTCTTACTTCGTAAAAAATGTAGAAAAAACATGAGGATTAAGCACTAAATTTACTGAGGAAATTTCCCAAAACTGTGATGAAACTTTCCAAACATCAAGATTATCACTTTTTCTTGAAAACTTGTGAGCAGTTTTACTCTTTGAGTTTTCACGCTGAGATGAAGAAAAGGCTTCCGCAGGTTTGAGACAGCAGTAAGTTTTTAGCAAGATTGTAATTTCTGTCAAACTCTGATTTTTACGCATATTTAATTTTTGCACGCCAATCAATTTCCTCCATGGATTCTGTTTTGTGATCATATACCATGCTGTTACCCGACGTTGTTTCACAAACAAAGGATCCATTCATATACCTAAAAAAATATTCTTATTAAATAATTACGACGTTGAATTGTTTGACAGTTTCGTTCTTGCTTTTGACAGTTAGAGTTACATTTTATACGTGAAAAGAGTTCAATATTCAATTTCATTTTCGAACAAATGTTAAGTACGTTTACAAGACTTCTTTTTCGTTTATGCCCTAGGAAAAAGACACCGTTGAAGTTACACAAACGTTAAAAAACAATGACCTCCAAGAGAAACCACAAAGGGTAAAAGAAATAGAGTTGGATCTAGATTCATTTAATTCCTTTTTGATAAATGATACTTATACTGAGCTGTATAAAATAGCTTAACTAACTACATAAATGATTAGCCTGCATAAGGCTTGTATTAAGGCCAACTGAAGGTTAAACATTCTGCCTTGGAGTATGAAAATCTGCTGTTTTTCGACTTTATGTTCATACGATTAATGTTAAGGTTTTAATTCATTGTTTAGTTTATTTGGCTCTCTAAATGAAGAATGAAGAGTAGAAAGTTATTGTTTGTCAGATTACATTAGTATTGGAGATCAAGTGGCTGATGATGAAAAAAAATTCATTGATCTCTTAAACTATTTACCATGTATGAACTAAAGCAGGGCTTTCCAAACTGTGATCCTCGGACCCCTTGGGGGTCCGCCGACAGTTAGATGGGGGTCTGCGGTAAACTTCGAAAAAAAAAACTATATAAAAACTTTAAATGATATTTAAACAATGCTTTTGCATCACTGTCGAAGTATAGAGTTGTTATTTCAGCACTACTACTCGACATATCAAAATACAATGCTGCAAGATTATGCACAGGTGATGCAAATCTATGTAGCCTGTAGTCATGCGAATTGTGAATATCAATGTTTCATTAATTTCCGGGAATAAACTGGGGGGTTTTTTGGTGGGGGGAGGAAATTTTGAAACTTTCTTTAATCTTTTTTCAACACGATTTAAAAATTTTATTGCTTTTTACTGTTGTAAATGCAAATCACGTAACTTTTTTCTAAAAAAAATGTGCCAAATCGACTGACACGAGCATTATAACTACCCTTTACTGACTAATTTTTTATTGCTTTGCAATTAAATATTTAACTGATTTATTTGTAGCAATATTTTTATAAACACTACCAATTCGAAAACCATTTGATATTAGTTTGCTTTCATTTCCACCATTTTGTGGCGAGTACAAGGAATATGTCGTTGAGATATCATACAGTGCGACGCAAAAGTTTAGACAATGAGCAAATTCACACAGATTTCAAAATCTATTTATTCAGTTTTCCTACTTTAGTCTAAGGTGCTATGTATACTATATAATATTTATAGCAATGAAACGTTGACTTGTGCATTTTACAAGTTTTTACATTGTAACAAAAAATCTCAAAAGTTTAGACACAAACGAAATAAAAATTAAATAAAACAGTTTTAAAACCTGCTTGTGCATCCATTCTTCTTTATTAGTTCATAAATACGAGTTTCCATCGAAGAAACTAAATCCTGCATGGTTTGGGGCTCAATTTCGTACCATACTTCCTCAATAGGTCTCTTAAGTTCCGATACAGAAGTGTAGGGTAGACCGACCTGTGAATGAACAGTTAAGCACAATTTCATTTTTAAAAAATCCTAGTAATTTTAAATTCTATACCATACAGATCATGATAGTTAAAACATTTTAATTGATCTATGTAAATATCTCTAAAAAATCGCAAGAACTGAAATGGCATCGCTTCCAACTTTTTTAGGTGTTTAGAGAAAAAATGGCACAACGACCCTGTGAATGAACACCTCGAACCAGTAAATGAACACAAATTGCTCCAGTGAATGAACATGATAAATTTTTATTCAAAAAGAAACTAAGTTTCTTTGAGATCTATCTATCTATCTATCTATATAACTATCTATATCTATTTATCTATCTATCTATTTATATAACTATTTATATCTATCTATCTATTTATATAACTATTTATATCTATCTATCTTTTTATATCTCTATCCATCTATCAATATACCTTTCTATCTATTTTTCTATCTACACATATATCGCTCTACCTCTATGTCTATTTACCTATTTATCAATGTACTTATCTATTTTTCTATATATCTATCTACTTATTATCTACTTATCTGTATCTATCTATCTATCTCTTTATTTACTTATCTATATACTTATCAATTTATCTATCTACTTATCGATCGCTTTATCTACTTATCTATCTACTTATTTTTCTATATATCTACTTATCTATATACTTATCTATCTATCGACTTACCTATCGATCTATCTGACTATCTACCTAACTATCTACCTATTTATTTGTATGTACATCTAAATATCTATTAATCTATTATCCTAATCAATCTATTTATCTATCTACCTGCTTTTTTACCTGTCTATCTATCTACCTATCTATCTACTTGTCTATATATCTACATACTATCTATCTTTATATTAGTCTCTCTACCTAGCTATCTATCTCTATATTAGTCTCTCTATCTATTAACCACCACCTATCTATTTATCTATCAATAAATCTATCGATCTATCTATCTACCTACCTATTATATCTCTATATTTATCTACCTATATATCTAGTATTTACCTCTAATTTTTTATATATCTATCTCTATATCTTCTATCTATTTACCTATCTATCTATATACAAACATACATACATATCTACCCATCTATTCTCTCTCTTTATATATATATTTCTATTTATCTCTCTATCTACCTGTCTATCAATCAAGCGAGATAAAGATATAGAAAGATAGATATAGGTAGGTTAATATACAGATAGAGATATAGATAGATAAAAGATAAAACTCAGTAAAAAGTGCATTGTTTACAAACACAAAAATAAAGAAATTATAAAATATGTAATGAAATACATAAATAAATAAGCATATAAAACTATCTGCATTATAAAAAAGTACAATAATGAAAATATCTCAAAGAAACTTCAAATTTCTTTTTAAATCAAAAGAAATTTTCCCATTGTTCATTCACTGGGTTTTCGCAATTTTTCGTACCCAGTGACTGAACACCCCTTTACCTGAAAATCTACGCATTCTGCATTGACTGAAACAATTTAAATCCATATCCTAAATATGTATACTTAATTTTTCTTTCGTAGAGTTAAAAAATAAAATTTATCGATAAAAATAATATGTATAAAAGTAATTGCTAGCACGAAACCAGCCTTATTATTTTGTAAGAGAGAAAGAACGATTCACGGAAGTAAAAATTTATATTTTTTTCCAGGAAAAAAATACGTATCCAAAGTAACCAGTCAGGTGTCAGATAGCTTAGAATATCAATAAAGAACGCTTTTGTAGTGAATTCATTCAGAAAAAAAATTTTGGAAGCTTATTTTTTTTAAAAAAATGACGCGCTGTTCGTTCACTGGGTGGTGTTCACTCACTGGTCGGTCTACCCTATTGACTACCATTGCTGTAAACTTTGCGATACATGATGCTCCAAAGATTCTCTATTGGGTTGAGGTCTGGGATACACGCTGGCCAATTGAGAACTTTTATATTATTTGAATTTAACCAAGATTTTGTGTTTCCTGCAATGTGAATCGAATCATTGTCTTGCTGAAATTCCCACTGAGGGTCCCCTATAAGCTCAGCAAATGGTAGGAGATTATCCTCTAGTGTCTTAGTTGAATGCTGTGATGTTTGGCGACCACTGGTCAAGGTCAAAGACACTTGTCCATTGTAGCAAAACGCTGCCCAAACCATCACAGAGCCACCATTTAGTCGGCGACTAAAAAAACATCTGGGTTCCTTTTGTAAGTCATGCCAGTACGATGCCCAGCAATCTGAACCATCCAGATTCCACTTTTTTCGTCGCTAAATATTACTGATATCCATTTCGATCCATATGACATATGATTTCGAGCCCACAACATTCGTTGTGACTTATGATGTGGCTTTAGAGCTGGTTTCTTTTTCATTTTGCAGTGAACCATTGTCCCTTTTTCCAAAATTCGTCTACGAATCGTATCCTTTGATACCGAATACCCCAAAGAGCTTTGAACTTCACAAACAGTCATTTGTCGGGTACTTGCTAGTCTTTGGATCTGACGATCATCCCGTTTATTCGTCACACGCGGCCTCGCAGATCTGCGTTTTGCTTTATAATTGCAGTGACTTGATAAAACTCGATAAATAGCTTTCTTTGATCTATTAATAATAGCCGAAATTTCAGGAACAAGTTTACCTTCAGCTTTCAACTGCCAAATCTTAGTTACCTCATCCGCTTTAATCTGCTCAGCTCGCGGCATCTCGACTACCAAGTGTTATAGTTGGCAGACCTTAAGTGCAAGAGGTCTGTGATGTCATCTCTTTTAAAGTTGCATATACGAAAAAAATTCACAGAAACTCGTAACAGTGTTTAAACTTTTGCAACAAGCAAATTTCTATTTTTATCCAAAACAGTATTGTTAAGGCATATCAAACAATTGTATTTTGGTTATAGTATTTCAAAAGAGTTTTTGAATATGTTTGCAGACTTTTGTATTTCTACTATCGCAATTCAAAATTCTACAGCTGAAGAACGTCATTGTCTAAACTTTTACATCGCAGTGTACAACTCACGTACACCTCACATACGCTGCATAAAATACCTTCATTGATTAAGGATTAAGGTCTGCCATTCAAAGATTCAATTTCTTCCTTACGTTCAATGACTTGTCATATAATTTGCCTGAACAAAATCGATTTAAAACGTTATATTACAATCGCTTCACTTAACATTGAGAATATCTACTATCTCTCTAGGATACATAATTTCGATAATACATTCATTACTAAACTCGAGTCCTAATGGTAAAGACATTTCAGAACAGTTTCAAATCCTGCATAAATCGTAAAGAATCGAGTATCTTGTAAATCGTAATTAGAGCAAATTAATAATGGACTGATTACCTCAATCTCCTATTCCTATTGTGCTTGCGGCTGCAGGGGAAGCGGAGCAACTGATGAGGTAAGGATTTCTGTCTTTTGAAAAGGCAATTCAACGCTCTAATCATCGATCAATACCATTCATTCTGAAATTTCGATGTATAATAGCTGTACGCTGAATATATTAAACTCTGGAATAAAATCATTGGTTTCTGACGGAAATCATGTAAGTTACACTTTTAAAAAAAAGAGAAAGTAAACAAATTTTAGAGGCACATACACATATATTTATACACAGCCTGTTCCCTGCTATGAGTTGAGTATTGTTATGTTTGAGTATTGTATTGTTGTCCCTTGTTATGAGTTCTATAAATATTTTCATTCAAACTGTATGCAATTTAATAAAAAACCGCGTTGATTTCGATGCACAATTCACAGGCTTCGAAAGATAACTGATCAGCAGATTGAAATTGTTGACAGTAACTGTTTGTACCGAAAACAAGCAGCAATATTCCAACATTAGCAACCATTGCGTATTTGTAGCCAAAAGAAATATATTCAGTGCAATTTCAAAGGCTGGTAAAGTTTACTTGTCTAAGGAACGAAATCGTAACAAGTTCCAAAATAAATTTTACATTGAATGTATATATTTTAAAATGTCTTCCATATTTAAGTAAATTTATAAAATTGAATAAACATATTTACTCATACTTTTTAAAAATATGACAATATTAGATACTACTTACGACATAACTTCCGCTTCGTTTATAAGATATAGCCAAACTTAAAAACTCGCAACAGAAAATATCCCTAGAAAATGACGAAAAATTTCTTCAAGTTTATGAAGTAATTCGGTGTACACATGGGTACTTCATAAGAAATTGTTTAATTCGTCGTTGATTAAACAACATGCAGTTAATCTGAACAACAATCAAATCAGCACTCGGTTACTGGAGACTTTTATACTGGAATGGTTTGTAAATCCCAATCGTACGCTGCTATTATTATTTTTAGCAAAATTGTTGAACGATCAAAATTGTACGATTCGAACATATATCTTTAATAAAATTTATTAGCTATCATTATTGTACGCTTCGAATGTGTTTTTTTACCAAAATGTATTAACAGCGTGGAATTTTTAACGTTGTGAAATACTTGTAGCACCGTTTGGCGAAAGGCTAGTTAAGAGCTAGCGGTCGACTATACCATAGTATTTCAAGAAATGTTAAGAAAATTCGACCTTCTAAAAGGATAGATAGGTCAACTTCAGCTTTCCTATACCACATATTTTTACCGTGATTTTTTATCGGGAATTTCTAGTTTCATATTCCTTCTAAAGTATGAAAATAAATTTCAATAATAAAAGTAATATTTAAAGATTTAAGCAATAGCGGCACACCAATAAATTTCACTATTTCGAAGGAAAATTTTGCTTTTACTATAATTTACAAAACTTTAATCATAGACTCTTTACTTACTACAAAAACCAACTAGTAAGCATATCATAAATATTTTACACCTATTGTATTACAAAATTATTCCATTAATTTTGACTCTAGTGCCACCTTTTGATCGCAAATGTCACTGTTATTTTTATTTTTTTATTTATTTATTTTTTTTCATTAAAAAAAGTCCCAGAGTTTTTGTGCATTTCAGTGCAAACCGCATCGTTTTATTGTAAATGGTTCAATAATTATGAGGTTTTAAAAAGTGCACTGACTTTTGTGCCGCTCTCTATTTTGTCAACCACTTTGAAATCATCAAAGCGATCGCTACTAAGAGTTGAATGGGAAAAACATTTTTATGTGGCCCCAAGTAAAATGTTACAGCTCATCTCTTTTGATGTGGTACTTAAAAGAGTCAAATACCTTTCTTTAAACACTAGTACAAAACTGCACTTGCAACATTAAGTAAAAAATGAGATATCAGATAAGTCTCTTCACCCTGTAGTTTTTCCAGTAGAAGTTTAGTATGAAATTGCTTTATCTAGTGTCTAGAGAGATATATTTGCCTAGCATCTAGTTTCAAATGAAATCATATTCTTTTATGTTGTTATTTTGCTGAAAAAGTTTCGAAATAGTCTTGAGTATCTGAAACATTTTAATTCAGTCCCAGGTTTTTTTTTAATCATATAATGATATTTTAATAGGAGGATTTCATGTTTTCCTCTCAAGTTTTCATTTGCTTGATTTGTGTACAAAATTGCTATCATCATTCAAAGTTACTAACTTATTTCGTTGATTATAGCAATTTATTTTTAAAAAAAAGCATGAGAAAACGTCACAGTTGGGAGCAAAGCGTACTTAGCAGCGTACATGATGGTGTGGTGAGGCGTTTTGTAGCTTGCACAATGCTGGAAAGTTAGCTTTACCCCTATTACATGCTCAATAATGCCTTATACTATTTGGGAAGTTTCTCAAGAAACCTTCAATTTGATAAAATTTATTATTGTAAGAATTCACACTTATTCCGATGTGATTTCAATTAAAACGATATAATATTACTTTCATAGTTTTAAGAAGAGTCCGTAAACTGTTTACGCGTAATGTTAAACTGCGAAACTTACAATTTTCAGTGTTTTCAAGAGATATCCAACAGTAGGGTAAGGTCACCAGTAACAGACAAGGGTCCACTAACAGACAGTCATAAGTTTGGATTTAAATGATAAGTATTTTATGCGGGTAAAACTGATGTTGCTGTCACCCATGAATACGGTGCAGCCATGTAGCGTTATCAGAGAAAATTTTATGAGCCAGTTGGTATTTATAAGGCAGTGATGGAAGGTTATGAACAGCCACCACGAAGTCACAGGTCAGTTGGTGTTTCGTGTTCATTTGAATTTTAAAAGGCTTTAGTTCAAAAAATGAAAAACGATTGCACATTTTGAAGAGAAAAAGGGAATTTTGTCTAATACTCGTCCTTCCCTCTTCCCGTCTGTTACTATCATCAGATTTTTCGGTGTCTGTTACCGAGGTTCGGGCTTTTTTTTCAAAATTGAGCAAATAAAATTAGAATTAACTAATTCAGAGGATCCAGAAATAGCCGAATGATAATTAGATGTAGTTACAGAGAGAAAAAAAGTTTTAAAAGTCTAAATACATTAAAAGGCTCAAAACATTGAGATAATCTCGATGTCTTAAGCATATCTGTCACTGGTGCCGTTACTCTATACTGTAGTGAAACTTTAAGGCAATTCTGTTTATTTCGTAATTTATTAAATTAATACAAATATTTACTTTTTAAATGATAAAAAAAATTCTTTCACCATAAATACAGCTGATTAGAAAAAGTGAATCCAAAAGCAAAAATTTTACTTCAGTAACATTACGGAAAAAAGTGAAATGTGGTGAAAATTTGAAAGTAATATTTGAAATAGTTTTCAAGAAAAAGGAACATGAGATTTTTAGAAATAACTTTTTGAGAAAATCGCGTTTGAATGTAAAATTATGCGTATATTTTAATGCTTTTCTTCCCCGTTAATATTTAAATTGGGTTACTTTTAAATCTATGCAGAAAAAATAATTTTGTAAGGGAATCAGGCATGAACTTGCCTGCTCTTACCCATTGAATATTTAATAGACCATGAGGATCTTGTCGAAATAAAGTAGAAATCAAAAACTCATTGACTTGAAAATTATTGACAAAAGATGACATTGAGAACCCTCCATTCTTGCCAACTCGTAATGAGAACTCTCCATTCTTGCCAACTTGCAAAACCTTCTGAACAAAAATGTGAAGTTTCGCAAATATACTATTTCATTACTTGCATGCTCCAATTGTTATCTTCTAAATTTAAAATTCAAGTTCTTTTTATCATTAACTAGCTATTTGTTCAAATATCAGGCTTATATAAAAGAAAAAAAAATGTAAAATTTCTCTTTAACGTATAGAAAAGAGCAATTTTATGACTAAAACTTAAAATTAGACTTTTTTGAATTCCGAACTTTCGCTATTGTCATTTATAGGCGTAAACTTTCCATTTTGACGGATTTTTTGCAGAAAATCTTCTAAGGGGGGATCTTTTCCATGGGGGGTAAAAACCCACATGTGAATTCCTAATGGGATCTCAAAAAAAAAAAAAAAAATCTCAAGAGGACCTCTCTGCTAAATTTGGAAAAAATCCGATGTAAACTCTGATCTTGCATAAGGAACATACACACATACGCAAACATCAGTTTTTGTATTGCACCCTGACAAAAGTGACACAACTCAAAAAAAAAAAAAAAAAACAGCATTGGAGAAAATCAAGGTTTTACGCAATATAGTAGATTAAAGAAATTTCATTTCAAATTTTAGTACGCCCAAAAAAATCACATTGTGATGTTTGATGGTTAGTTTCTGTTGTCAAAATTAATATTGCATATTTAAAGTAAGAAATATTTTCTTCTAAATTACAAAGTTTTATTTCTGTACGACTATTGATTATATTGTTTTTACGCCACAACACACCATCTGTAAGCCAACTTTGTGCTAGTTTTGTGGCAAGAAAAAGCATTTAATTTAGGTTTTAAATCAATAGCTAGTACGGTTTTTCTAAATTTTGAGTTGGGACACTTTCCTTGCCAAGGTGCGATATATCGTCACCTCAAAGCAACAGTAGGATATCTTACTGTTACTCCTCTCTGTTGCTCTGAGGCGATGACAAATAGAAGATAAAAAATATTCTGATTCTTCTCGTCATAAAAGCAGAATATTTTAATAGTTCATATATTATTCCCCCAAAGCTAAGTAGAATTTCTCACAGCACTATTGCGCTTAATTTTCATGAAGTTGAGAGAAGGAATAAACTCGTGCCTTTATTCACAAACTAACAACTTTGTCTAGTCAGGATGGTTAACACATATAATTAGTTCATACATTAACTCAACTCTCGTTCTGTAGTAGAAATATCGATCCCTTTAATAGGGTCAAAGATTAGAAGGCTCCCATTTTCAGTTGAATTACTCATGGAGCATATATATTACGAGATAAAAGATAACTGCAATCTTAACAAATTTAATCTTTACTAAACGTTAAAGCTTCAGGCAGTGATTATTATGCAGGTTATATATGTATTTATGAGTACATTATGGTTGTAAATAATTTGTGCTTGTTTTAATATCGTTTCTTGAGAATTTGTGTTTTGTAAATTGTTTGATGAAGTTTGGAGAAAGGAATTCTCAGTAGTACCTATTTTCAATCTTTTGTTTTTGTTTTGTTTTTCTTAATGCTTTCACTTGACTGGAATTGGTGTTCCTTTGGCTTTGTTTGTCTCTTCATATGACATAAACTCCCCTGGTTCCCCGGCCTAAACACGCACGCACAGCATCCAAAAACCAAAAACAGCATCTAGCACTCAACATGCAGCATTCAGCTCCTGCATTAATTTGAATTTTGACATCTTGAATTCAAATTATGCTTTTTGCTGTTATAATTGCGGTATCAGCCACTTGTAGAAACAAGAAACCCAACGAATAGGGTTCTTTCGCAATTCATGATTGCAAAAAACATAATTTGAAATTAAAGGCGTCAAGAATCAAATTGATGGTAGAGGCAGGCTGCTAGATGCTGCAAGCTAGATGCTGGATTTTTTTCATGCAATCATCTCAGAGCAACAGTGACATCTAATCCCAGTAATAACAGTAAGATGTCCTACTGTTTCTTTGAGTCTCTACATTTCAGAATTAATTAATAGATTTATGAAGAGAGGACCTTTCCGGGCTTATTGGCCGTGGTCTGAATGAAAACGAAGAAACACCACAATATATAGAAAATAAAAAATATTCTTTATGATTCTTTTTGTCATAAAAGCAGAATTTTTTAATCGTTCATATTTTATTCCCCCAAAACTAAGCAGAATTTCTCACATCACTTCGGTGGTGTTTCTTCGTTTTCATTTAGAACACGGCCAATAAGTCCGGAAATTTCCTCTCTTCATATTGACGCCGGCCGTGAAAGCCTTAAGCAGTTTTTAATTAATAGAGTGTTTACTTCAATGACTGATGATTTATTTCTCTAACTTTTCATATTTTTAAAATAAAATGTAGAAATTTTATTAAAAATCTGTATGGCATTTTTTTTGTCAAAATTGCACTGTTAATGAGACATATAATTTTTTAACATTTAGTTAATTTCCCATGACCAGTAGACATTTTCGATTTAGTAGTAGTTGCTTAAACCGGGACTTTCATTCTTCATGTTAATTAAAAGGAAAATTTTTACGTCAGTTTCGGCACTTCATATTTTTCCGGAGCAAGGAGAGGGGGAGCAGACATACATGCATATGCCCATCTAAGAAATACATAATTTTTACTTTTTTAATGATAAAACAATTACAATGTTCACTGTTTATAAATTCGTTAAGTATAGCTCCTTTTCTCCAGGCATACTTATAGTAATTTTAATCAAGAAATATTTTTCCGCTGGTTAATCGAAACAAAATTGGCCGATTACAGGTTATCATAAATATGAAGGATTATGGCCGATTAATCGGTGCATCCATAATACTTAAGATAAGAAAAATACAAAAAAAGAGGCAAAAAGGATTGAAAGACTCTTTTTTAGTTAACGTGTTTAAAAAAGATATTGGCCAGCCGTATAGATTACAAACTAAATTGGATTAGAACTCAGTGCTAATAAACACTTCTTCTGTCTGAAAAGGTGAGGAATTTCCTTGGTTTTAATTGAAAATCAGACTCAAGAGCCTAGAAAAACAAGAGAAGATCTATTCACAAACAGCAATTCATTTCTTTGTTTCCTGGACTTTATATGCATTCTAATAATGATTGTCCAAAATTAAATCATATGTAATATTGTTATATTTTGTGGTTGAAATTATCCAATTTTTTTTTTTTTTTTTTTAGTAACCAGCTTCAGTCCCATGTTGTACTACCTGTATCGACAACAAATGGGACTTCATATCAATGTTCAAAGGGGTTGTAGAACCACGAAGGTTGAGAGAATCTGAAATAATGAGAATGTGCATTCTAACAGAAAACATATTTTTCCTTTAGGTAATAAATCTGAAGTATATGTTACGGGAAAAGTCCGATATCCAGTAACTGTTGATATTAGCCGGTGAATATAAACATTTCCGTACCAAAAATATCGGCGAAAGACCGAATATTCCCGGTGAAAACGATGAACCCGGTGAACACCAGTGGTTCCCGGTGATCGAACCACTGGTGAAAATCGATAACTGGTGCATGGTGGCGTAAAAACGATGTAATTAAAAATGACACATCATTAAAATGCCAAAATTTACAAAAAAAAATTGAACTTTAAGTATGCATTAGAAATTTAGACAGCAGAAACTAAACAGTAATTATCACATCATAGTTTTTGGCACAATAATATTGTAATATTTGAAAGTATCGCTTAAAACTACTTTGCATAAAACCCTCGATTTTCTCCAATGCTGTTTTTTATGTCACTTCTCTTGCCAGAGTGATTTACATAAACCAAATATAATTTGATGGAGGGTTTTTTTCGTTCATCATTTTTTTAAACTATTTTTATCAATTTATTTATTTTACTCCTCTTTCCCCCCCCCCCTCTCTTTTTCCAAAATGCGTTATACAACAAGTACTAAACATATTAATTTATTCTAAGAACTACGTTTATTTACAAGCAATATATAATCTTCGATTAATCAAATTCCGGTCCAGCCTGCAATCTGCAGTAATCTTATAGAAGAGTAAGCTGAAGCTGATGAAGTTAGCTAGCCAACACGAGCGCCCTCGTTTAAGCACGCATCTATTTATCGACTTCCGTGAATTTGGTCTCGAGTTCTTCGAACGTATTAGGCTGTTATTTTTATGTTATGTATTTATTTATTTATTTATAATGTTGGATGGCGTCGTATTGCTCCCGTATTTCCGCGAATTCCTATCTGCTTCTGTTTTGGTGGTTAGCTGTTAGTGATTCTGAAATGAATAATTACAAGCAAAATTAGAATTACAAAACGGCCATTCGAAACATCCTGCAGGAACTTTTTGTGTTCAGAAGTCAATTTATTGTATGTGAAAGGAGCTGTCAGCTTAATACATCACAATTTAATACAGGATTTCCAAAACTGTGAACCTCAGCAAACTTCGAAGAAAAAAAAATGTTAAATTTTTTTAAGGGGGTCCGGGACGGAAAAATCGTCAAATTTTGCATTTTGTATTATCATTCAAAAAAACTTTTACCTTTTTTTCTAATTAAAAGGACATGTGAATCTTGTTTCTCTCTAAATTAGAACAAAAGATATAATTATTTTTATAGTATACGTTTAATTAATATTAAATTAACTTTAAAACTTTAATCGCGTGTTTCTTCATGATACCTTTTTTTCCAGATTTCTTACATTCAAACTCTTAAAGTCAAGAACTGATAAAAATAATGCAATGAAATTTGGGGCAGATCTTTTTCAAGCATTTTACTTCAACTTTTATTCTGCAATTTTCAAAAGCAAAAAAACGTTTACTGCAAAAAATATGATTTTTTGAAATAAACGAATCTTAAATTTTTCGAAAATTTTCTTCGAATAGGGTAGACCGACCTGTGAATGAACAGTTAAGCACAATTTCATTTTTAAAAAATCCTAGTAATTTTAAATTCTATACTATACAGATCGTGATAGCTAAAACATTTTAATTGATCTATGTAAATGTCTCTAAAAAATCGCGGGAACTTAAATGGTACCGCTTCCGACTTTTTTAGGCGTTTAAAGAAAAAGTGGCACAACGACCCAGTGAATGAACACCTCGAACCAGTAAATGAACAAAAAATTGGTCCAGTGAATGAACATGATGAATTTTGATTCAAAAAGAAACTAAGTTTCTTTGAGATATATCTATCTATATATTTTCTATATAACTATCTATACCTATTTATCTATCTATCTATCTATATCTATCTTTTTATATCCCTATCCATCTATCAATGTACTTATCTATTTTTCTATCTATCTATCTACTTATCTATCTATCTATCTATATATCTATCTATATATCGTATCTATCTATCTATATATCTATCTCCTTATCAGTATATCTACCTATCTATATCTATGCACCAATCTATATTTATCGGTTTATCTACCTGTCTATATATCTACCTACTATCTATCTCTATATCGGTTTCTCTACCTAGCTATCCATCTCTATATTAGTCTCTCTATCTACCTATCTATCTATTAACCACTACCTATCTATTTATCTATCAATAAATCTATCGATCTACCTACCTATTCTCTATCCCTATATTTATCTACCTATATATCTATTTACCTTTAATTTTTTATATATGTATCTCCATATCTTCCTCTATCTATTTATCTATATACAAACATACATACATATCTACCTATCTATTCTCTCTCTTTGTATATATACTTCTATTTCTCTCTCTCTCTCTCTTTTTACCTGTCTATCTACCAAGAGAGATAAAGATACAGAAAGATAGATGTAGGTAGGTAGGTTAATACACAGATAGAGATATAGATAGATAAAAGATAAAACTCAGTAAAAAGTGCATTGTTTTCAAAGACAGAAATAAAGAAATTATAAAATATATAATAAAACACATAAATAAATAAGCATATAAAACTATCTGCATTACAAAAAAGTACGAAAATGAAAATCTCAAAGAAACTTCAAATTTCTTTTTAAATCAAAAGAAATTTTGCCATTGTTCATTCACTGGGTTTTCGCAATTTTTCGTACCCAGTGACTGAACACCCCTCTACCTGAAAATGTACGCATTCTGCATTGACTGAAGCAATTTAAATCCATAGCCTAAATATGTAAACTTAATTTTTCTTTCGTAGAGTTAAAAAATAAAATTTATCGATAAGAATAATATGTATCAAAATAATTGCTAGCACGAAACTAGCCTTATTGTTTTAAAAGTGAGAAAAAACGATTCACGGCAGTAAAAATTTCAAATTTTTTCCAGGAAAAAAATTCGTATCCAAAGTAACCAATCAGGTGTCAGATAGCTTAGAATATCAATAAAGAACGCTTTTGTAGTGAATTTATTCAGAAAAAAATTTTTGGAAGCTTATTTTTTTTTTTAAAAATGATGCGCTGTTCATTCACTGGGTGGTGTTCACTCACTGGAAGGTCTACCCTACTTTCTATTTTTTATTGAATTAACATTTTTTAAATTGCCGAATAAAAATTTAAGCTTAGATATTTCTGCATATTTGAAGAGAAAATTGGAGAAAATTGAAAATTGACCAAGAACATTTTGAGTCTTAGCGATTTTAAGCAACACAATTTTAAAAAAAAAATTTTAATTTAAAAAAATATATTTATGTTATTATTTTGCTTATTAAATAGATGGTTAATCAGTGAAAAACATTTCAAAACTCTAAATTGTATAATATTTTTTTTTTCAAAGTGTGTCCCGAATCTCCTAAAGGCGCCTTAGTTTTTTCGCAGACCTAGTGTGATCCATTAAGAAGAGATAAAATGGAGGGAGTGAAGACTTTCATTCTGTGAAACAAAGACACCAAATCACGTGACAGGTTTTAAAACGAAGCATTGGAAGAAATCTTTTTCTTTCTCTAGGGATATGTTTCAAACATTAAACGATATTTGAATAATGCATTTGCAGTTGAAAAGCAGAACTTTCACCCTCGAAGTATGGAGGTATCACTTGGGCACTACTTCTCGACCTAAGCATGGATGATCGAGCCGTTTCCTCCTTTGACAAAACCACGCAGTTTGTCATCATCTAAATAAGAACGTTTTTGAAAGACAACTTCAGACTGCGCCTTTAAATCTACTTTCCAGGACAGTTGCTTCAATTTTCGCCTTTATCAGGAACACAAAAAATGTGAACTGCTGGTTGCAAAAGCAAAGTGTGTTCTTCCATTTTGCAACCTCCATATACAAATCGAGACTTTCAACCTATACAGTAGCTAAAACTAGCTGTAGAACCTGTGTGCTGAACTTGGTATTCCACCCCGTCTATTAAAAGTTATACCTGATGTATTAAAATTGTGCCAGCTAAAACAACCTCACTCTTCCCATTAGTTCAAAAAAAGCTTAATTTTAACTTTTAATCAATGTGTTACATACAGTCAAGTACCCATACTTGGGACAGTTCCCTAACTAGATATATTTTGCCGGATTAGTTTAGAGGACTGGTACACCTGTCATTATTTCCCCAGTAAGAAATAAATGGTGTTACAGAATAAACAAAGTTATGTTTTGAGGCTATGTGAGCTAAATATGATGTTTTAGCTTTTTGGGTTAGTTTAATTATTTTGAAAATTTCAAAAAAAAAAAAAAAATACGATTTTAAAGTATGGAAATAACTTTGGTTACCTACGCTGACTGAGCAGCATTAATTTGAATTTGTTTTACACTTCATCTCGGCTATGTACAGCCTTATTTGTGCGAATTAACTTCTACTTAACTAATTTAGTTTAACTAACTAACTCATACATTTGAGAAATTGCAAATACGTTCCAAACTTGGTACAATGTTTCAAGTTAGGATACTAAAACTAAGGCATAAAAAGTAAGGAATATTGGGGAAATTAAGTGTATAGTTGTATTAACAGAAACGTAGAGATACAAAATTTTATGAATTGAGGGCTATTCTGATGACAATGAAAGTGTCATACCATAACAGGACGGAACAGTTATCAATGTTAACCTTTTTTTTAATATATTGATAAGAAAAATACGTTTTGCCAAAATATTACACATTTTAGTTCTACTAATGAAAATGAGTCTCAAAGTATAGATGAGGCTAATTTATTTGTAGTGAATTTCACGTATTATGAAGGAGTGAAATGAATGTGAAAAGATGTGAAATAAGGTACATGGAGAGCTAAAAATAAGCTGTGTTAATAATTGTTTGGGTTCACCAATTGCTTTCATGCTTCCAAATATAGAGGGAAAAGCATAAATGTGTCGTGCAGTAGCAAAACCGGCCACCTCCAAAAAACTAAATTTTTGGGAATTGGAAAACGTTTATGTAAATGATGATGGTATGTGGAGGGAGGTATTTACTCATATTTTCATTTTGGATTTGGCCGATTTTGCAACTCAATTTGGAGTTGGCCGGTTTTGCTACTAATTTGAACTGAAAAATTGCTGTACCAAATTTAGATATTGGGATTTTAGGGTACGATAAACATAACTCTCAAGAATAAGAAAATATAATTTGAAAAATCAAACAGACCAGAACAGCTGACCAAAATTATTTTTAAGTATAATAAAATATAAAAAATAAAATAATATCAACATTTAAGAACTACAGTCTCATACTCTTGCATCATTATCGTCTTCAACAGGCTCACTCATTTCTTCCTGATGTTCTTCATAACTACTGTTTTCTTCCTCCTCGCCTGTGCTTCCATCACCTTGAGCAGATGATGTCATCAAGATTGTTTTTGTAAAAAATTAAGCGCCCGTCAGTCTTCCAGTTTGACCCAAAATGTTTGGTCAGTAAGTTTTGGACATCGCGCACTTTCTGAGGCTTTACCACTAAATCTGGAAATACACATGTAACCTTACTGGTTGCAATTCTTCTCTTAGTCTTCACAACAAACTTTTTTTGCTCCAACCTCAGATCTATAGAAAATCTCTCCCTGAACCAGCACCTTATTATTCTGCTTAGTTATGAAAAATCTCTTCGTTGGTGCGAATTTGAAATGCCATTGTGCTGGGGGTTTGAAGATGGTACTGCTAGTTCTCTTCCAATCAAGTGTAGTCTCTTCCTTGCTTGTACACTGTTCGCTTTCCGAGAAAATGTCGTCAAATTCTGAAGGCTGAACGAGGGTCTCAATTTTTTTCAACTTCTTTTCAATTTGGGCGAAAACACGATCTGGAATGAATGACCAGGAATGGGGAAAATGACTTCCACTTTTTTAGATGGGTTGGGGCGTAACGAGTCATCCAGTATTGAAGCATGAACATTATTGTTGTGTTTTTGTTTTGGCCACCACAGCCGTCAAGCAACGCGCACCTCTGACCAATATAAAACACGACGACTATGAAGCACAGGGAAGGGTAAACAAACTAAGGAACATTCCAGATCTGGATCGGCAGCGTCATCTAGCGGATATGTACATGGCCGGTTTTGAAACTCACAGACGAGAGGATTTGGTCGAGTTTGCAGCACATCATGATTTTCAAATGCATGTTAAATAATGACTTTGCCGGTTTCGCTGTGACTTTAGGCATCCAAAAGGTGGAACACGTATCTTAGCACCCTAAACACTGAAAAAACATGTTTCCCAAAATTGAGGAGTTGGCCGGTTTTGCAACTACACGACACAAATATTACATTCAAAAGAAATTCAGATGGATAAGGAGACTCAATATTTTCAAGGGCAAGTCTACATTCTGAAATCTTTGAACGTTTACAAGATTATATTATTCCCATCTAATGATATTTTTTTCTTTATTGAGTAGTAAAATAAATTTCTTTAAAATGATGGTTGGTGTCCCAAACGATTATCTACTGCTGCATACATGAAAGAAAGATCAAAATGTTAAATGTTCTAAATTAGGGAGAAGGTCCCTAACTTGAAACAATTAACTTTTTTTGTTTTATTTTTAAAATGGACATAACTATACATCTATACCTCGTCCTGAGGTGAAGTATCATGGCACATCCTAAAAATAGAATACTTCGTTCAAATGGAAAACATATGATTTGCTACTAAAGGTAAAAGCTCAAAACTGTCCCAAAAATGGGCACTTGACTATACTGTCTTCTGTTTGGCAACTTTGTTTTCGTACTTCAGATTTTGTAAGAAAAGTTAAGTATTGTAAGCCATATACCTATCGGATAAATAGAGATAGTAAGAAATCTAATAAGTACTGGTTAATTAAATTAAGATCAATTAACTAGAAATGTTATCTAGCAGGAGTTCGTACCGAATATTGGTCCATAATAAGAGTCCGATGGCTATACAGTTTGGGAAGCCATCACTTAATATTATATCAATCGATATTCACATAAGCTTAATGTACCAATAACAATGTCAGTTACAATGCAAGTTTTTACGAATTCTCTCATAAAATGATTTAACCATCATTAGCTGCGTAGTCCAGCGTTGCATGGTCTACCTCAAAATTAAAAGTTGTGTCAAGTAACGCATGTTCAACAATCAGAGTTTAAAAAAAAAAAGAAAAAAATAGCTTCCCATCAAGATGTTGAAAAGAGAGATTTCACGACTGAAATTAAAATAACTTTCTTTAAAATTCCATTAACTCCGTTATTGTTAGTATTAATAAGCGTAAACAATCCGTTTCACGGATTTTCTGGCGAAAATACCCTGGGGAGGATAAGGGCGAAAAAAACCTGAATGAATTCCTGAGCAGCAAAGATCCTCTGGGCCAAATTCGCTAAAGATCCGATGAAAACTGGATTTGTTTAAGACCCCCACCCTTCCCATCATTGGGGGTTTTGCCTCTCCCCATAGGGAGACGAAAATCCCTTATGATTATTTTTTAAACTACAAATTTGAAATTTTCCTGGGGAGAAATCTTTCCCAGTATTCGAGAAACGTTTGAAATAATTTAGAGGGAATTAATTTCCTACACCTTATTACTTTTATGACATCGCGATGGTCATGCTCATGTGCATCTATGGCCAGTTATATAAATGCTTTCATAGTTTTTATTTGTCTTTTGCACATAAGCCAACTTCAAATTTCATTGCAACGCACATGTAGTTGTTTCTGAAAATTATATTGTTACAAATTCTGTAAATAGTAATTATTTTTGTGATTAATTTGTTGTAATCTGGCTAAATTAGTCATTTATTTCATTTTTTTTCATCTAAAATTTTCTAAGTAACGTAACATGTAAATAGCTTCCTGTAATGTACATACAACCCCCTAACATTCGAATGATAAGATTTGCTAATGGAATAAAAAGAAAATATGAGAAAGTTCTAGAATTTTGTCGAACTTTCCAAAGCAGTATTAAAGGCGTGTGGCATTTGAATGGGAGAGTTAGTTTTGCTTGTGAATCGTAGCAGCTGTGCGCTAATACACATAGAGCTAAATACATGCTCTCCAGCATGTATTTAGCTCTGTGTAGATTAGCCTTTGGGCTGTTTTTTCGCGTATTTTGATCTAAATACGTGTGTGACCGTTGAGTTTACTGTGTTAATTGATATTTGCCTAATTGCTATGGTTAATTTAGCAGTTGCTAACGATATTTCTTGTACATAGTTGTAAATAAATCTCCTGTGTTTTCTCAAGAACTGTGTCGTCATTTAAAGAATTTCTTGAAATGGCTGAACTCGTAACAATATAAGAATTCCATGTTCACGTGAAACTTTTTTTTTTTAGGGAGGAGGGGGGTGACACCACAAGTTACCACCCCGGGTGTCACGATGCTAGTTACGCCACTGGATATTGTAATCGGTAAATATGCCCATTTATGGAACATTTGGAAACAATAGCTGATCTAATTAGGACCCACAAATTTGAATACTAATATAAGCTTACTTTATGTCATTAGAAACATCAAATAAGCTTGTTAACTTTTAAATGTTAATGTACTTCATGCTCGATGAGCTATTAAACGTTTAAAGATTTATAAAAATGCATTGCAATAAAAATAATTATGTACGTACATGAGTTTTTTAACAAAATAAAATCCAAAGGGAAGACTTACCTCTGCTGTATGAAAACACATGTCTACATCTCAAACAACAGCGGGCAAATATGTTTTTCTTTATTTTGTGTATTTGCAGAAAAGGGTTTTAACCAATCTAGCTATTTGTTCACTTGCTTTCTTTAATGTCCTATTAGCTTGTGACACAGAGAGAAAATTTGTAGTTGACATATTTCGTTACATCAGATTTTACACAATGTATTTGCTGCAAAACCATTACTTTTATGTTCATTCTTGTTTAAAAAAAATTACAGTTATTTATTTATTTATTTTTTATTTATTCATTTATTTATTTATTTATTATATTTAGGTTTTTTTTTTTTTTTTTTTTTTTTTTCAAATTGATTCACAGCTATATAAATTTTAGAAAATGTTAAGTTTACAAGAACAGTATTTAGCTGTTAATAACTGAAAAAAAAACCTTGTGTTTTGATATTGTCAAAACAGAAAATAAGTAAAGAAAATGTTGAAACACCAGAATCAATATTCCAAGTGTTTTAACGTTCCAATTATTGGTTCATTTATTCCTTAATTTCGGCATTTTATCTCTCGTTTCAAAAAACAATAGCAAAAACTTAAAAATCACTGTCTGTCTTTTCCTACAGGGATAATTAATTACCTTATTAAAGAGCGCTTCAAAAAAACCAAGTTCCTAGAATATTGGCAGCAAAAACAAACTTTTTCTGGCGCTTGACTGGCGGCACTTAGTGCTTGCTTTGGCGATCTAAAAACAGCTGTTATTGCAGCAACCCTATGCAGCCCTTGTCTTTCCGCCATGTGATGAGATTAGTGAGCGGAAAAGCTGCTAGGTGCCGCCACAAGTTGGAAATTTAGTTTTGCTACATTTGAAAACTATGTTTTACCTATAAATGTGTCCGGCGCATCGTGCAGAGAACTGCGCAAGTTGTTTTCGCAATTGATTGCTCCTCGCTGCATTAATTAACGAATGAAATTACTATGTTTTTCCCTTTTAGGACAGTTTACTAAGTTTTCGTGTGGAAAAACGGAACTCTAGAAAAGATGATAAATTATTTCATGTGTTTGCTGCAGTTACGAAACGTTGTTTTGTTTCCATAAGACTGCATACATTAGGCTTGATTTATTTCCCCAACAGCCCCGAAGAGTTGCCATTTCACTTTATTAAAAAGAACAAAAACTATTTTATCTATTTAAACTTGTTTATTTTTTGCATTCTAAAATCAAGTCATGAAATTGACAGAGTACAGGATTGTGTGTTCTGTAGAGATGAGCAATGTCGTTTTTTTTAATGACCCATTCGTCAGATATCGTACGTTCTCTTGACCAGTTCATTGAACTTGTTCGTTTGAACGACTTCATTCATTTAAAAATGAGACATGCTCACGTATATCCGACATGTTTAATTTGATCAGAAAAAATCTTTTGAGGAAACATGACTAAAATTACTTAAAAGTAAGAAAACATGCCTATAAAAAATTAACCAAAATATATTTTAGTTAGGTTCGGATGTAAAAAGCCAATTCAGGGTGGCGACAGGAACTGGAAAAAAAATGTTCCCTGACTTTTCCCTTATTAAGTTCACTAAATTTCCCTGATTACGTTACCAATAATAATGGTTTCCTTTCTTTGACCTACCTGAAAAGCATTGCATATTAAATAAAATGCAGCGTTTAGAACAGTTTAAGCTGTTAATTAAAAACATATTTTGAAAAGATGCTCTTTTTTTCTTTGGTAAAAATTAAATTATCGACAAAGAAATATTGTAGGAAATCTAAAACAAATACTTTACTTCCAGGAACCAGTAACATAAGAATTCTAAGAAATTATTAAAACCCCTCTTAAAGACATATCTAACCATGATAAAACTAAAAAATTTAAATGGAAATAATCCTGAACTGAATTTTCAAGCCGTATAATTTTTGCTGCAAGAATAACAAGTGACAGTTAAAGTATAGAAATAATGTAGTTTTACTTACGTAGATAATACTGCTGTGTGCAGGTAAACGACAGTATCTGCAGAAATAAGTTTTCGAGATATTTGAAGAAAAAAAATGTGCTGAACTCAGTACTAACAATAGGAAAATGTTGGAAATAGACGTTTTCTTCGCGCCTCTTTTTCAGCGGAAACCAAATAAGCGAATATGTACAATAAAGATAACGTACAATAGATGATAAAAATGCAAAAAAAAAAAAAAAAGAAAAGAAAATTGTGCAGTTACTGCCCTTTACTTATACACGGCAGAATAGACATATTTACGTGCAAAAAATTGAAATCTTTCAACAACCAGTCATATTGAGCTATTCTCTAATCAAGAACTTAGGTTTTATTGAATGAATACAGCATTTTAACTATTAAAAAACAATAAAAATATTTACTTGTGTACACAACTAAATTTCAAATGATTTCATTAGTTGTCGAAAAAAAATCTTAGATTACTTTAGTAACAAACAACATTGAAATTCAAAAACCGTTATTAATTTCGAAATATATAAGGATATGGTTTTAAAATAACAGAGTTTTAAAGTCTGAAAAAAAAATCCTTCGTGTAATTGTGACAGTGAATTATACCATGGCAAAAAAAAAAAAAAAAGATTTTCAGTCAAAATTCAATTTTAGCAAAACTAATTAAAAACGCCAAGTGATAACTTCAAAGACTTTTTCAGCATTAATTTAAAAAACAAAGATTTTTTCTTGAAATCGTGATAACAGTATACTAATTACTTCAAGACAATGAGTAAAGGCAAGGGAGCAAGTCATTAAAGACGGCTTTCTCTTTGCCTGTATGGTTGTTTATTTTACGTAGCTTGGAATGCTTGAAAGGAAAATTCAAGTAAGGTAAAATAAACAACTTTACAGACACAGAAGCAATCTTAGGAAGCTCATCCTAAGATTGAATACTTCGATCTGGAGGAAAAAAGATGCACAAATATGCGGTACTGCATAATCGCACCTCATTAATTTTACTTTTTTGAAACAAATAATTGGCGGAAATTTGTAGAGAATCGAAGTACTTCATTTTGCAAGGAAATTTTTTTTTTCTTCATTTGATCAATTTTCCCTGAATTTTAGTTATTTTTTCAAAATTCAATGATATTTCCCTGATTTTTTCCCTGAGTGATAAAGTTCCCTGATTTTTTCCCTGAGTGATAAAGTTCCCTGACTTTTTCCTGATCTCCCTGATCTGTCGCCACCCTGCAATTTTATACATTAATCGAAAAAAAATATCAAAAGCTCCAGGCGGTGTACTTGATAATTTAAAAACAAAGGGGGGGGGGGACTCACCTGGATCTTCAAAATTATCTCGCATTACGACATGGGAAAACATCAGAAATAAAAAACGCAGCACGTATTGAAAAGAGGGGAAAATAAACAGTAATATAGGGAAACGGCACCAGTAACAGACAGTCATGAGTTTGGATTTAAATAATAGGAATTTTACGCGGGTAAAATTGATGGTGCTGTAGCCTATGAATAGGTTGCAACCATCTAATATTATCAGAGTGAATTTTATGAGCCAGTTGATATTTACAAGGCAGTGGTGAAAAGTTATGAACAGCCACCACGAAGTCAGCTGATGTGTGTGTTTCATGTTCATTTGAACTGAATAAAACTTTAGTTCTAAAAATAAAAAACTTTTGCACATTTTGATGCGAAAAAAGGATTTTTTTTTTTTTATTACTCGTTCTTTCCTCATATCTGTTACTGGTTATCATCAGATTTTTCGGGGTCTGTTACCGGAAATCAGAATTTTTTTTTCAATTGAGCAAATAAAAATAGAATTAACTAATTCAGAGGATATAGAAGCAGCCGAACGTTACATGAGCAGTAGTGGCATGAAGGAAAAATACAGTCGAGCCCGCTTATTAGAATATCGGTTAATAGAATATTTCGCTTATTGTAATACGTTTTCAATGTACCAAACCAATATAATGTGTTGTTTTTATCCCGATTAATGGAATATCCCGCTTATAAGAATATTTTTTGGTGGCAAAATGGCTACTCCATTAAGCGTGTTCGACAGTAGTTTTAGAAGTCTAAATAAATTGAAAGCTCAGAAATTTGATTTAACGTGAGAGCGATGTCTTAAGCATGTCTGTTACTGTGTGTGTGGTGCCGTTACCTTAATCCCAATAAAAAGTTCTGAGGATACTGAATGTAAAATTAACTTCTTTGCTAGCTTGGCGACTAAGAAGTTGCCAAAGAAGAAAGCCAAATTAATATAGATGGTAGTTAATTGGGACATTATAGATGGGACACAAAAAGATCGCCAGAAAAGAGGTAAAAGGCATTTTTAGAAATAGTTTTGGTGACAGAAAACGTGAAAAGGATTTCAACAGGTGATTGCATATCCTGTTTACTTTTGTTTAGGGCGGGAAAAGTGCTACAAGATAGCCAGTGTCATTGGACCGAATTTATGTAAAGACCTAATTTAAAACTTAAGTTCGCAGCCAATACTGGCAGTAAAGCAGTGCAATAATACGCAGCTACAGAATGGATGTGACTGTTAGTCTGGGAGAAAATAGTTTCCCGTGAGATTTTTGTGATACAACTATGAGAGTTAGTTTTTCTGAAAGGTATAGGTACGAGGAAAACGGATTTGGATGTTGCCAACCTCGAAAATGGTGCAGGAGGGCGGTTATAACTGCGCAGGAGGGCAAATGGATTTCCGTTGAATTTTTGTGATACAATTATGGGAGTTGGTTTGCCTGAAAGATATTGACACGAGGAAAACGAATTTGGATGTTACCAACCCTAGAAATGGTGCAGGAGGGGGGGGGGGGGTAAGGTCGGGGGAGTTATACCTGCGCAAGAGATGTCCTCTTAGCTTCAATACCATGTCATTTCTATATTCGTTTAATTTTATGCTATACTTGTTCATTTTCGTCATTTTACTTGCATTACACTTTGCACGTCATTTTACTTGGACTTTTTTTTTATATTTAATTTAATCAATTATCCTTTCTTCACTAGGGTACAGACGTTTTACTTCCAAAGTGCTTTAAGGCTTTTTGGGGACTTAGTCGACTGAAACATCATAACGTATAGTCTGAGTTTTTTTTTTTTTTTTTTTTTTTTTTTCTCAAGTGATTAATTTTCCCTTCGCTAAGTTCTAAACATAAAGAAAAGAGAAAATAATAGTTTTTCATAAGATCATGTACTTTGAAACACTTTAAAATTCGTTGTAACACAAATGCAGTTGCTTCTGAAAATTGTATGACTTCATGTTTGCATAGAACATAAAAACACTTTTTTTTTCGTTTGTTGGGAGGGGGTGACACCACAAAATACCGCCCCGGTTTTTATCCATACTGGGTACGTCACTGCATATAACATTTCTTTTCTTTTGGAATGATACTATTTGCTATTTTACTTTATTTGATCAGCAGTTCATTAACTTTTTAGCTAATGAATCACCTTAATGGCAAAACTTTGGCAAATCCAACAGAATTTTTAAAAATTATCTGCCTTTGTTACAAAAGGACGATCCAAAAGCGGTTTGATCCGGAGAAGTATTTTCAGTTTTTCTGCAAGTGAAGTGAAACGGTAGGGGGTGTCTTGACACAGAGTTTTATGCTAATCCACCTTCTTTAACGGGCTAATTAATCGACAGAATTAACTTCAAACTAGAAATTTAACATAAAATAACTGTCAAGCAATTAAGCGTTCCGGTACCGGTTTTATGATTGATTAATACTAACAAAATTATTAGTAATGCTATGCTCGGCGATTTTTTTTTTTTTTTTTTCTTTCTTTTTTTTTTTTCTTTTGCGTCTGCAAACGTATTTTACTCATTAAAAGTCGGAAAGGCAAACGCTTTTTAACTTTGTATTTGAAAAAAAATAAAAAATAGGCATAATTGAAAATGGGGAAAACCCTATTTGAGTTTTTAAATATTTAATTTCAACATTAACTTGCTTTTTTTAATAGAAAAGTTTTAACATTCTAAATGGTAAAAATAAAAGTACAAATATCATTTTTCCGTGCCTTTTATTTCATTTTTATAAAATTGAGATTTTTTTATCGCTTTGACATTATTCCTCGAGTTCTGTTATTCCTTATTTCAGACCGATGTTTCTAACTAAGACGAAACGGCAGTCTCTGGATGGGAGCCAAGCTGTCGGTAAATTACATGCACAATCAAGTATAGTCTTTGCTTTTTTTATATATTTTACTCATCTACAATGAATTTCACCGCTCAGAAAAATGTTAAAGAACATTGTCACTCTTTGGAAAAAAAAAACATTAGCTATATCTATATCTACGGCTTACCTGATTCACGTTCAAATTGTATCTCAAAGATATGATCATTCGTGAAAACGTGGGCCTTTTTATAAAAAAATAGTAGGAGGTTCCCTAAAAAAAGGGGGGGAGAAATGATAAAAGGTTTAAAATGTTATAAAAATGTGTATTTATATGTAATATTATTATTTAGTACGTGATACAATTATTCCTTAAATTAGTTGTAACAAAAGACATTTCAATTTATGTTTCGTAACCATCGTATCAGTTTTACTATACTATCGCGACTTGATTTTTAAACATCATTTACGGATAATTATTTAAAGCTCTATTTGCTTTGTTAGTTACGTGTGTCCCGAAAGTTCAAAGACAACAAGGCTTTTATGTTTTACAAGTTAAAATGAGAAGAAACTAATTCAAAACGATTCAGATTCATTAAAAATATCAGTACAATATTACTACTTTATAAAAACCATATTACACAATCACAGACTTTGTGATAAAATTTTAAACTTCAAGTTTACTGTCCCAAAAACTGAAAAGACAAATCATTATTTTTCTTAAATGGTCAAATTTTTAAGCAATAATTTATAATAACTTCAAAAACTCAATCAGGCATACTTAAAACAACAGATTGAAGAACTTTTGGCTTAAATGAAAACTACCTGCGTTCAATTTGCAGCCTAAGATCTTAAACTGCCTCCCATTAGCGTATACATCTCAAGCTAATATTCTCCAAAGGTTGTTCCCTATTGGGTTTAGGGCGGAACTTAAGGCTGGCCAGTCCATAAGAGTTACTTGGTTTTGTGTAAACCGCTGCAATGTAGATTTAGACACGTGAAGGGAGCAGTTGTCTTGTTGAAATATCCATTGGTTCCCACCAAGTAATTTTCAAAATGGAAGTAACTGTTCTTCAAGCGTTTTCTGAATATCTTCGGAACATTGACGACCATTCGAAAAATATACATCGGTTATTCCATTGAAAGAGAATACTCCTTACACCATGAGTGAACCTCCCCTTGTTGCCTGCTGAGAAAAATTGGGGGTTCCTTGCGAATATCGTATCAGTAAGATGCCCAACCATCAGGACCATCTAAATTGAAATTTTTTCACCACTAAAAAGAACACTTGACGATTCATTTGTCCCATTTATGTGATTTCAGGTCCGCCGAACACGAGCATCTTGACGCTGTTCTGAAAACTTTGCCTAACGAAGTACACTCCCGATTATCGGCGGTCGATTTATCGGTGGGTCTTTTCACCCTTTTTTTTTTTTTTTTAATTGTGTCATTGCTTGCTTTTAAATTTTACATGTATACTTTTTTCAATGTTATTAGATGGCAATGTACCAATGTTATTAGTTATAATTTAAATGTATGTGAGAGTGTTATTAATATTTTTAGCTGTTATATACATTATGTATCGTTTTCAATCTATAATTCGAATAATCTGCGGCTTTCGCTTATCCGCGGTTACCATGCGACCCTATTCCGCGGATAATCGGAAGTTTACTGTAGTTTACGATAAACAAGACATGCACCTGCCTGCAGTCATTCTTTGGCTGTACTGTTCATTTTGACACCGGAAAGTTCACTTTACAAACTAACCGTGTTGACAGGTTCAGGGTTGAAACTAATCTCACCATCTCTCTGTCATGTCGTCCAGTTGATTTCTTTGGTCTTTCAGTGCAAAAGTTTGCTTCAAAACTATTATCTTGACAAAATTTGGTGAATACCAGCCCTACTGCGTCCAATTTTGCTTGCAATGTTCAGCACTTTCCATCCACATCCTTTCAAAGATAGATTTGCAAAATTTCGTTTTTAGAGAACTACACATCAGTGCGAGGCATCTTCGCAATCGTTCAGAAACGGAAACACTGGTTCATTTTCATGTCAGGAAACCTATGCGTCACAAGTAAATGACCTTGATTTTTTTTTTTTATTATTATATCTAATATCGATGAAAGTTGCTTGAGCATTTTATCATCGTTATGTCATCATTCTTTATTTGCACAGCTTATTTCGCCTCGCTTATTCGTTTAGTTAGCTCGAGGTTTTAATAAAATGATTGTCTATAAACTTGTGGGATGCACTTTATCAAGTAAATAAATTTCAGTTCATCTAATTATATTGCAAAAAGTTAGGAAATGAGTACGTTCACTTTTGAAAGAAATTTTAGTCTTATGAGGTAAAACTCGCAAAGCTTCAGTAGCGTATTGCGAAATAGATTGATAACCGGGTTGCAACAGCTGTATAGGGGAGAGTGTTGTACCTTGGGACACTTTTCATATTTTAATTTTTAATTTCAATAATTTGAATCAAATTCAAAATCTAAAAATCACATTAAAATACCCCCAACATACTCCTATGCCATAGATTTTTTTTTCTTTTGAAATTCAGACCGTTTGAAAATAAAATGTTGCCAGCCATTTAAAGTAAAAGTTCCAAACTGTCCCAAAGTACAACATCCTACTGCACCTTGGGACACATCCTGTTGTACTATGAGAAAGTCTTCATGATTCAGGAAACAGACAATCAATTTTGCACCAGAAAACAATTTTTTTTCATGGTAGTGAATTAAATCATGAATATTAAATAATGAATTATGAATTATTATCTAACATTAAATTTGTTTAAAAGACTACATAATATTAGAACATTGTTCCATGTTCCAAAACATATCTTAATTATTAAGAGCCATGCATATGTTGTACCTTGAAACGTGTCCTAAGGTACAAAATAATTGGCTGTCCCAAAGTACAATCACCACGTGGTTCAAGAAAAACCAAAATAATAGTCAGTCTAGATGTACTATCATTATTTTCTCATAACCAAAATATTTAAAGTACTTCTCTTTTATAACAAAATAAAATTCAGTTGATTAGTTTTACAAATGCAAAGACAAAAAATGAAATAAAAATGAAGAAAATATTTACTTTGGAGTCTCTTTCTTTCTCTCACAAAATCGTCAATTTTACTCATTTGCTGCTGATTTTTACTATGGTACCATTCAGTGGTGAAGTTTACTACTTGAGATTACAAAAACATGGCTGCTAAAAATAGATTCTTAGAAATTAGCAGTGTCCCAAGGTACAACTCTCTCCCCTACCTATCTGCGTGGCAGTGGCGCAGCCAAGAGAAGGTTTTGGGTCAAAACCCCTTTCAGAACCCTTGGTTTTACATTCTCGCCCGCTCTTTTCAAAAACGTCATATCTCAAAACTTAGCGATTTTGAGGTATGCCTTTTTAACCCCCGACACACAAAGGAAGGGAGTTATAAGTTTGTGGTGTCTGTGTATCTATGTATCTGTCTCTGGCACTCTAGCACCTAAACGGATGGACCGAGTTTGAAAATAAAATTTTTGTTCGAAAGGAGAGTTGATCGAGAGTGTTCTTAGTTAGGTTGCGTCTTCGGATATCATTCACTAACGAAGATATTAATTAAAAACCTCTAAAAGGTTTTTTGCGACTTTTGCAATGAAAACATATTTAAAAAAAATAAAGAGTTACAAAGTAAATTAGTAACAAAATAAAGAGTACTTTTTTCTGCGTCTGATAGAATGTGTTTGGAACTTCCATGTTACATAGAATTAAAATTATAACGCTTTTTTAAAGCAGATTTTAAATACTGCTAAGCCTTTATTCAAGTGATTATTAACCGAATTCATTACTGGTCAACAAGGAAATTAAAAGCAATAATTTAAAATTTTTGTTTGTTGCCAGTTTCTATTTGTTAACAAATTAAATACTTGTAATTGATTTTTAATAGTATAAGGCTTTTAAAAGGATTTTCAATTTTCCCTCGATTCTACATTTGCGACTTAGTAGGGTTTTTTCTAATTTTTAATTTAAGACGATCATTTTGAACTGCCATGAATGAGTAGCATATCTCTGCAAGACCTGCAATTCTATAACTTAATATTTCGCCGTTAGAGAGCAAAAGTGTCGTACTTGCATTTTCAGATATTTTAGGAATGTTCTTTTCAAGAATGTTACATCTTGGGTTACGCTTGGTCCATTAGGCATGAAACATCTGTGTCCTTTAATGAAAGTTGATATTATTTATTCTGAAACAGTATTGCATACAAAGAAAGAGAAGTTTTCATTCTTATTTTTTAAATAAAGAACGCACTATTTGCATTTATGTCGGTATTGTAACAATACAACAATAAGTAACAATAATGACAAATTTTGAGGTACTCAAAATAGTATCTCTGAAATTTAGTGCACGAACGTAATAAATAGAACGCAACTTTTTAAAACTTACACTTTTTACATTTCTTCTTCATAAAACATAGTAGAAACACCAGGTTTTCTTGAAAAAAGACCTTATGCGTAATAAAAATGTGGCGAATATGAATTGAAATAAATTACATTTCATTTTTTAAATAGCTCTCCTGAAAAATCACTTTTTTTTTTTTAAAGTTATGACGCTGTTGAAAGGAGTGAGCGACATATTGCCAATCCCAATGCAGTAGTTCATACACACATAAGGGCAGTTATAATCAAAAACATCACTCAGAAGGTAAATTCTGGCTGCGCTACTGCTTTGTTACTGTAAAAATAGACGAAAAATGTCTCTTACGTAACTGGAAGTAGTTTGTTTATTTATGTTTCTAAACCATTTATTTCTCTCAACTGTTTTTCACCAGACTTTTCAGGCGCCATTTCGAGATTACGAAAAAAAACTTCCCGCGTGATTTTAGAATCCTTTGCATTTTTTCACTCGATCCCCAACATACACAGAATAATGCAAACGAATTGCTCCCTTTTCAATATTTTACCGCCTTGAAATATGGTTTTATTGGGAAGAGTTGAGGGGTAATAAGTTGGTCATGAATAAAAGCGAGGAGTTCGATTAGAATAAGGAAAAAGCGATTCTTTTAAAGGAATGAATCAATTTTGTGTCTTTTTTTTTTTTGCAAAGCAGGGATGGCGTCCAATATAATGGCGTCCAATATAGTATTTACTTTTATTTTTTAGGATATACATTTTTTTTAAGTAAGTTAAAAGCATGCACATAACGTGTAAAGATAAAGGAATAAGAAAACATTTAATGTAAAACCTCGTTTATCCGTAGTAACTGGAACCAAAGACAACTCTAATAAGATAAAATCCTGGATGATTCGGACAATATGAGAAAAAGCAAAACACATTCGTAAGTAAGCAGACTTATCTTTTTATTTTATCGTTTTTAGCAATTACTTGATCCAGTGGCGTACCTAGCATGCGTGACATCCGAGGAGGTAAGTTGTAATGTCACTCCCCCCCCCCCCCCACACACACACAAACGCAAAAGAAAAAAAAAGTATGAAAACACGAAACTCATGCAATTTTTAGAAACAACTACATTTGTCAAAATTCCAAGTCGGTTTATATACAAAAGACAAATAAAAGTGGTGGGCCGGGAGTTTTCCCCCCGGAAAATTTTCAAGTTTGTAGTCTTAAAAAATGCATTTTAGCTTCATATTTCTCAAAAATTTGCACTTCCACTGAGGCTGTCTTCCCCCAAACGGATGATACCCGAGGCGGTCCGGGTGTGAGTGGACATTTAATAAGTGGGTCGGGATGTAAGTGGACATTTTCTAGTTTTGAGTAAAACGCGTTTTAAAGTCCCGAGGCTCGAGGTGGCTCGGTAGGTTTTCATTGAAATTTTTTTCTAAATCATGCTTTATAGCACCTACCAGGACTATTAGTACTATCTCTTGGCCCAGGGCAGAGGAGAGGTTCGCCTACCACTTGTAATGGTTGTCTCCAAATTTTTAATTTTGGCACTTATCTCATTTTCCCATAATGAAATTTTCCACCCCTAAAATCTGCCTTCCTAGGCTGCGGCACAGGTCGCCTACCCCAGGAACCGAGTCTGTATGTGCAATTTTAGCTTCTTTTCCAAGCCAGTGCAGATAGTAAGTGCCTAAAAGCGGCAATTTATTAAAACAAATGCATATTACTTCGTTTTTCGCAGGCTTATAGATTCATTTTACTTTTAAAACGATACGAAAAATACATTTCGTTCCTTACAAAGAACGAAAAACCAAATGATCCAAAGAAAGCCATTTCGTGAAAATGAGTACTTCCTCGTGTAATGACATTTTTTAGAGCAAATATTCAAATATTCATGTATAAAAATGCCTAAAGCAGCAAAAGTATACTCATAAAGAGCTCAATTTCATGACTACAGATGGAAATGTAATTTATTTATGGAAAGAGAGAAAGTGAAAGAATTCAATATTGAAAGAAGAGAAACAGTGGATATCCTTAATTCAAAAGATCAACAACTTTATAAACAGTGATAGAATGAGTTTTCCAGCTGGTACAGGATGTCCTGAAGTTTCACTGACTGTTTTCAAAAATTTATAACAGGAAAACAGTTACTGACAGAAAACAAATTCTTGCTGAAAACTCATGTTATGGGTCGTAAATTTTTCTCTGTAAATTTCACAAATTTTAGTTAATTTTTTTTTCAACAGATGGCGCTTCAGATAGTAAGCTCGTAAATCAAAAATTAATTAAAATTCACAGATTTTTTCTCAGATTGCGACATGTGATTGCAGCCGACGGTAGACATTTTGAAAATAATGTTATGTAATTTTGTTCATTAAAAACAATTTTTAAAGTATGATGCAACTTCCTGTCTTTCTTTGATTTAAAAGCTTACTACCTGCAGCGACATCTATAGGAAAATTTTTGAACTAAAATTTGCTACTATGGGAAGAAAAAAACGTACAGCAAACCATATGAATTTTCCGCAGCAATTATTTTTTATCATTAACTGTTTTTCTGTTATAAATTTTTGAAAACAGTCTGTCTATTTCAATACACCATGTATTTCATAGAACGGGCCAGCGTTGCATACTTCAAATACTGACTACAGTTGTGTCCAGGGTTGCCAGTCCAGGATTTCAAGGGGCAGTCCCGTATTTTGGAAAATTGTCCCGTGTCCCGGGAACTTCCATATGGGACGGCTAAAGTCCCGTATTCTAGCTGATAACAATATTTTACAGAACGAGACACTATTTTAAGGGAAACAAGCTACGGTAAAATTAAAAATTTTAACGCCCCCCCCCCCCCCCCCCCCCCCCGACTGAGTCGCAACTGTAGAATCAAGAGGGAGAATTAAAAATAACTTTAAAACCTTATATTATTCAAAATTACTGTCAAGTATTTTATTTGCTATTAAATAGAAACTAGCAACAGATAAAAGTTTTAAATCACTACGTTTTATTTCCTTGTCGGCCAACAATGAATTCGGTGATCAATCGCGTGAATAAAGGCTTAGTAGTTATTAAAATCTGCTTTTAAAAACGTTATAATTCGAATTCTATGAAACATGGATGATTCAAACACATTCTATCAGAAGCGGGATAAAAAATATGTTTATTTTGGTATTAAATTTTAAAATTTTTAACTATGTTTTCACTGCAAAAATCGCGAAAAACCTTTTAGAGGTTTTAAATTAATACCTTCGTTAATTAATGTCATCCAAAGATGCAACCTAGCTAAGAACACTCTCGATCAACTCTCCTTTCGAACATTTTTTTTTTCAAAATCGAATCATCCGTTTAGGCGCTAGAGTGTCACAGACAGGAACACAAGTACGTCAAACTTACAGCCCCCTTCCTTTGTGTGTTGGGCATTAAAAATAAAGTAAAACAAAAAATGTGAAATAATGAGCAATAAGAAAATCATGTGGCAGCAAACGCAAAAAATTGTTTCCGTTTTGAATTGGTTTGTATGTTTTTGTTTTGCAGCAGACCATTAGGAGCCGCAGGGATTCCCACCTAGCGGGGGGGGGGGGGTCATAGCGCAGACTGCGCCATTGAAACTTTTAGGTGGGTTGCTTTAAGGGGTATTTTTCTCATTTTTGGGGGGAGCTCATGCTTTTTTGGGGGGGAGGGGTTCCTCGATATTCAGGGGGTGCGCCTCTGCCCTTAGGGGGGGACCCCTGAGGAGCCGAATGGTTACTTCTTTGCTCATTGACTAATGTTGGAAATATATCTCTGCGCATGCTTCGTCATTCGCAATGAAAACGATTTTTTATACTTTGATAGGCGACATTTTGTGAGGTTTAATGCTTTGTTGAGATTAAATTTACAGCAACTTTTCAAAAATATCCCCCTTCCCCTTTTTCACATCTAGAAGCCTGTCCCGTATTTACTGTTCTTAAACATGGCAACCCTGCTTGTGTCTAACTGGAGAAAAACATTGAGGAACATATTGTGGTTTTTTGAAATTACACCAAACAATGGGCATGCCTGTGCATAGTTGTTTTAATGGTAATTGTTATTTAAGTTCCAATTTCAGAACGCTCTAATTCAAAAACTAATAGGCAGAATTACTTAATATTTCAGCAAAACAGTTCTGAGGTCAAGGGAATATGTTTGCTAAATGAACAAGAAATCCAAAAAATTTGCCGCTAGTCCACAAAGTTTTTCTTTAAAAGTATATAAATGTAACTTCTGAATATTTTAAGTAAGGAGCAAAATTAATTATCACAAAATAATGTATCACATAGAAAGGCATAAAATTGAAGGAAGGGAAACCTAATGTGAAAGGGCGATGAACTAAACGAATAAAGTACTTAAATTGAAAATAATGCAGTCCAATAAGGATTAAGTTAAAAAGTAAAGAGAAATGACGAAAATAATTAAATAAGCAAAATAAATAAAATAAATAAAAAAATAAGCATTAAATTTACTTCCAACGAATAAAGATAGAGAAAACGCTTCATAATGAAAATCATTTCTTACACCTGAATATTGTACTATTTCAGTAAATATTTTGTAAGAATAAATTAAATTATTCAGCCATTTTTTTAAAGTTTTCTATTAAAGTGTAAACGATGAATTTCACTTTGAAACGAAAAAAGGATAAACTTATAACAGAGTGCTCGTAAAAAACGAGTTCGTGTAAAAAATCATAAAAATTCATCATAGATTTTTTTTTTTTTCCCCTAAATCCTGCTATACAGCAGCACCTACCAGGGCTGCCAGTACTATATTTTGCCCCAAGACAGACGAGGGTTCACCTACCATTTGCACTGATTATCCCCAAATTTTTCATTTGCCACTAACATCCCTTTGCTTCTCATTGCCTCACATATATAATTTCAAAATGTTTCTTTACTTCACAAATTAAAAAAAGTGCTGCCATCTCTTGTTCTCAGGGTTTACGATCAGTCACAATCATTGGTTGATTTTGGAATGTTACCAAAAAAAAAAAACTGGAAGTGAACAGAAATTTTATGTATCACAAAAATATTGCTCGCTTTAAGCGGGTTATGCTCCCATAGACTTGACATTGTACCAACCAAGTATTCCCAATTTCCTAGCTAAATCCGGGCTCGTTACAAGCGAGTTCGACTGCACTAAAGAATTGTATTAAAACGCTCTCAAGTTCAATTTCAAAAAGTATTTCTCTTTCGTGCCGATAAATGTCACTCCTGTGTCCCCTAGTTTTTAAATCTTAAGACGTAATGTTTAGGAAAAATAGGATATCAAACAATGTTTTCATTAGTTTTATTATTGTAAAAAAATATTTAAAAAAAAAAACATTTGTAGGAAAAAAAAGTTACTTTTTTAGATTTTTCATAAACTCTGGATAATTAACTGTATATCTTTATAATGGTTGTGACATTGACAACCGAAATAATATATAAACCCCATTATGCGAGAATATTGTGTATTTCTCTGCTTGCTGAGCTTCATCTACTTATAAATGAAAAATGATTAATTCTTAACTTATAGCCTTGCTTTTAATTAAACTATGGAGTGGAATTTCCAACTTATTAGAGAGTAGTCGAAATATTTCTGAAAAATTTTATTAATTTGGTGACTGAAAAGCTGCAAGATATTTTTTTTTTTTTTTTTGCATAGAATATACATATATACATGAGATAAGAATATCGGATCGAAAGGTAAAAAATCTGTTTTATTTTAACACTGCATTTAGTTCAAATGAGAGGACAACCTAAATGAATAAAGTTTTTAACTTGCGTTAATAAAATAATCATAAAGTGAAACAAAAGCAAAAAGTTGATTAATAAGAGGTGACCATTTATTTCCTTCCTCAAAACTTTACAAATCGCATGTTAATGGAAACAATTATTTTTTGCTTTTTTGTTCCTGGATGTTTTAAAGCTTTTTTTTTTTTTTAATAATTTGTTTTTTGCTTTATAGAGAAAGAAAAGAGCGTCTCGAAGTCTTCCGAAGACTGAAGAAAGGTTTTTAAATGCGCTATTATGTGTAAAGAAAACTGTCTTCATCTTCAGTTCGACTTCATCATATTATGCTTTTTGAGAACAAATACACGAGTCACTAAAAAAAAAACAAAACCGCTTTAAAATTTAAAGGGTTTCCCCTCGATTTCTCCCAGGATCCCATTGTGAGATTCTGACCTGATGACCATAGGACTACCTAAGGAAAATGACCTTTCAAAACAAAAAACAAAAAAAAAAAAATCCAAATCGATCCAAATTAATTAAAATAAAAAATGCAAATGGCTTTGGTACGGCAGATAACCCGAAATGGTGAATAATCAAAATGCGGATAACCAGTACTCTACTGTGCAAAGAAAATATGAAAAGAACTATGCATCATTCCAGCAAATTTGCGCGTTTTTTACGGGCACTTGAGAAACAAGAGCTCAAATAAATACGTTGGACTTTCCATTTATGTTTCTAAGTAATTGTTCATCAACTAAACTCTACTAGTTGAAAACATTAGGTACCCAAATATCAAAAAAACGACAAGCAAAAAAAATCCGATTGAATTCCTCACTGCTATAGCAAAGAGTTGAAATTTTAATTTATGCTAGCCGATAACATTCGGTATTTAGCAACTACAACTCCTCACACCTCGGCTTGTAAAAGCAATTGCTGTAACATTAATCAGAGTTTAACTGTACCTGTAACGTACTAATGCTCTCTGACGTGATGAAAGACGCATTAAATATAGATAACTGACGTTTGGAGCATTGTATTTCTGAAGCTCTTCACCTTCCATGTAATCATTAACGTCGATTCTGGGGCCGATAGTTTTCTGCGTTTGATATATTGCTGCGAAATCTAGATTACAGAGTGTCAAAATGAAAGACGATTTGTAACAATAGGGAAAGGTATTTTTCAGTTCAATATTAAAAGAGGGAGGAGGTATGCTTTGACAGGGTTATCAATATTAATACGAATCATATTTTGTACAGAAAGTACTTAGTATTTGTTCAAAGCATTGAATAACATTGAACTTGGGTGGTCAAATCATTACTAGATAAGAGAAATTAGAGAATGTTGCTTAAGGATTTGAAATCGATTTTGCGTTTGTACTTCCATTGAGGTGTGGTCATAATGTTTAAGCTTATGTCAACCCATTTTCTGAATCCTTTTTCATTGCATTAGATTAGCATTCATATGGTATGAAGAGACTTGATAGTTTATATGTGACTTCGTTCCCATCTTTCAATAAAGTTTTTTCTAAAATTTGAAATGCAATAACATGAAAATTTAAATATTTTCCTCCTTTTTTTCTGAAAACTTTAGCGAACTAAAGCTCGAAAAAAGAATAATGAGAACGTTTGCTTAAAAACAATTAGATGTTATACTTCAAAAAGAAGTCTTACAGTTCTTGGACGTTACGTGTTACATTACCATTGATATAAGTGAGTAAAGATGCGAATTAAACATTGCGCGCTGCGCTAATGGCATCAGTGAATGGCATTTCATCACTTGTGATGTCATATGCAGAAGCGTAAAAAATGAAATTGAATCTGCGCATCGATTAAAATAAATTTAATTAAAATATTAATCTTTCTCAAATTATTCAAAAAATGGTCAAAACCTTTGTTTTTAAGCATGCTCTTTCAGAAAAAAAATAAATACTTTTAAATTTTTGGAAACGACTCCATTGGGATATTTTTTGCCATGACTGACGAACTAAAATTTCATTGCTGACAAATCCTTTGATAGACTTGAAAATATAGCAAAAACTGAAAAAGCCAATTGTTTTAAAAAAAATTGTTCTATTACGACAAAAGACGTTTAAAAGCAATGCGAACAAAAAAAAAATGGGCCTAAGACATAAAACAGTATTTAAAACTGCTTTTAAAATAAATTGCTAATTAAAATATTTCTCTTCAAAATATTTTTTTATGTAGTACTACTAAAATTTACTGTATCCAAGCTATATGTGTTGTAGCCTATCTAATATGCACTATTTCTTTAAAATAAAATGAAAAATTACTTTTAAGAAGGTTCGGAAAGGAACTTCCAGTAACTCGAACTCTCGATACCTCTGAGTTTTTAGCTGGTCCCTCGGGACTTCGAGTTTCATAGAAAGCCGTACAACCATAAAACCAAGCATCATTTTAACTAAAAACTAAAACCAGATTGGTGGCAGGTACCTACGTGTTAAATGCTAAAGATATGAAGGGGAATGGGGGGGGGGTTAGCTGTAGAATACAGCTAATTATAAATTTCGAATCAATTCTTTTTTTATCTTCACGTCCGTGATTTTTTTCTTATATCTCATTTTAACTTTAACAATACCAATTCATATCAATTGCTTTAGATATACTTTTGTTTAAAAAGAAGTCTTTTTATGATCATTTCAAGATTTTTTTTTCATTTGAAATCCCTTTCAATCTCGCAATTTGTTACATGTGTCTACTCTATTCCAAATTTTAAAATTATCGAGTTCGGCGAGCTAAAAATTTTTAATAATTTTCTAGTTAATTTAGGTATATAAATATTTTAGCTTCTACGCTTTGTTGTTTGCCGCCTCTGCAAGCAAAACTCTTCTCCGCGGCTGCCGGAGTCTATGTTCTCCTTAATCGACTTTACACTCCTCTCAAGACAAAAACAGAATCCAGAACCTCTAAGATCCACCACACAGCATCCAGCGCACAATTTCCATCTTCAAGCCACACAACAGCTAGCATCCAGCCCCTGGCATTCACTTGAATTTTGGCATCTTGAATTCAGATGATGTTTTTTCGCAATTATGATAGGAGCCATTTGTTATAGACTAGAAACCAAACGAGTAGGATCCTATCGTTATTCGTGAGCGAAAAATCCAATTTGAATTTACGACTTCAAAATTCAAATGCATGCCACAGGCTGGATGCTGCGCACTGGACGCTGCATTTGAGGATCTATTTATTTCTCCTTAACTTTTTTCATTATTATTATTAATTTATTACTTCTTTTTACGAAAAAGTAAGTACAGTCGACGCTCATTATAACGACCACACATTATAAAGACCGTCCCATTATAACGACCAGTGGTAGAAGTCCCAACTTTGTTCCTATAAACTCTATGTTAATTTGCTTTCGTTATAATGACCGTTCTGTATCGTCTAATCCAATACAGCGACCCGAATCAGCCTTTTCTTGTGTTCTTTCCAATAAAACAAATTTGTAGCTTAAAATGACATTGATTTAACGGACATCTGCCTGAAGTTTTCAATGTCAAATCCAACTTTTAAGAGGGGGTGGGGGGGGGGGGATTACCATCCACCACAGGTAGCACAGAAAAAATAATGGGAGAAAAAATCGAGAAAATTCCAGATTCCTAAGAAAAGGGAGTTGACAGATGTATTGGTAGTTTGGTGTTTGAATCTAGTATTTTTAAAGATTTGGGGTTCTCGAGGGACTTTTAAATGTTTCTTTGGAAAGCAAGAGAAACACAATTTATCACCTATATCTGAAACAGAAGATAATGTTTTGCAAAAATCACGTCTGCTAAAAAGGCAGACCTCTGTTTCTGGTTTTATCTTCAGAAATTGTTTTGGTAGTAGTAGTAGTAGTAGATCTGAAAGGGTGTAACATTTTCCTCCCTATATTTTCTGCTTTAAAAACTTGTTTAATATTCTGTCATAATATTTTGCACACTACTTTTCTAAAAATTCCTATGATAAAAATCATTTTGGGCATTTACTTGGGCATGCATGATGACGGTGTACATTTTTTAAATTTATACCTCTTATAACGACCACTCGTTATAAAGACCTTTTTTCTCTGGGACGGAGATGGTCGTTATATCGAGCGGTTGACTGTATTGTATTCGCGAAAAAATTTTCACTCAAAAATCGACCTTAATTTTCATTTTGCTCACCCCCCGAATGAATTTTGATTTTTTTTTCTGACAGGACCACACGTAGATATATATATACCTAAGAACGTATAGACATGCGAAATATCCATTTTGACGATTCCTGAGTTAATTACAACAAGTTTTCTCGTGACGTCTGTATGTACGATGTATGTGCGTGCGTATGTATGTCGCATAACTCAAGAACGGTAGGTCCTAGGAAGTTGAAATTTGGTACGTAGACTCCTAGTGGAGTCTAGTTGTGCACCTCCCCTTTTTGTTGCATTCGGGGGTTTCTAAAGGGGTCTTTTGCCCCCTGTTGGGAGGGAATCATTGTTAATTTCGATGTTAACTCAAGTGTGTTATAATTTGGCGGACACTTGGCGATATATCGCCAGTCTTTTGGTCGCCAAGGTTTTTCGCCAACTCGGCGACAAATTTGGCGATTATTTTTAAAATCTGGTTTCAATTTGGCCACTGTTGGTGATATTTAGAGAGTAAACTATTGAATCACATTAAGATTGCCAATAATGGGAAAATGACATTAAATTGGAGTAAAAGGAAGTCATGTGATGCACACATCAGTTTTTTAATTCGTCTCACACAAAGCATTTAGAACCATTTTAATTTTACAGAATATACGACAGAGAAAATCATTAAAAAAGTAAGAACTTTAAATTATTTCTGAAATAAGGTTCCTTATTTTAATCCCATCACACCGGTACATAAGCTTTAAATAGCTGTTAATCGTTAATTAACTGTTTAAATTACTTTTTTTTTTTTTTTTTGCAATTGACTCTTTTATTTTGCTTATTATTATCAGTGCAAGAATTTTTCATTTTGGGATTGACAACACTAACAAAAAGGGGTTGGGAGATTGAGAGTGGCTGAATTTTTCAACCATTAGTTCTCGTCACAATGGTGAGGTTTTTTGTGTGATTAAAAAAAATATATATACATATATATATATACATACATATATATACATACATATATACATATATATATATACATACATAAATTTTATTGATCATTTTAAACGCTTATATTATGTTTTAGTGTTGTTTGGAGAATATTTTACAATGAAGTTTGTTTGATATTTCATCGTTTTTTTATTTTTAATCTGAAATATTAATTTAAAAAACATAAGTCCGTATTATTGGACGTATGATAAACTCTGACAATTGTTTTTCTACAAACTTGAAATTTTGTCTGTAAGGTACTCTTTACCATACTAAATATAAACATTTTTGGTTAATTATTTCTAATTCTAACTAAAGGGGTTTACCACAAATTATTCTGTACTATGTGTAACAATTAAAATAGAGAATGTGGACACTGGCATCAAAGGGAAAAACTAGAAACAAATTATATTTCATTTAGGCATAAATTCAGGAGTAACATTCCTCGCAACTTCGCAATTTTTATGTGCAACTATTATAAGTATCAAATACGATATATCTTGACTTACAGTTGCTGAAATATTTGCTGAAAAAGATG